>NW_020838016.1:10252182-10364872 GCF_003676395.1 Aethalodelphis obliquidens | reverse complement strand
AAAAAAAAAAAAAAAAAAAAAAAAAAAAAATTTCCCTGACCTATGCACACCATAAAACCTAGTAAGACCACATGCCCCCTGCCTGAGAGGGTCTGCAGCTCACCAGCAGGGGTGCTGTCTGCAAGCTTTTCTCTCTAGAGAACCAGCTGGTCACATGCACGATTGTGCTCTGATAAATTACCTTTCACTAGGGGATGACAGTGGTGGATTCAAATAGCAAAGGGAGCCTCCGGATTATTTAAAATCATCATATCTCTAGGCTTCAATTCTTTCATCCATAAAATGAAGGTAATAACACTCTGTAATAAAAATTAATGGCAAATCATCAAGGACTTTCCAGAGTTGTAGATAGACTTACACGATGTTGCAGAGAATGCCAGGCTCTGAGCTTTAATATCTTCCCGGTCCTTAACTGAGCACAACAGCTGCTCATCTGAAAAGAGTCGTCAAGTTTTCTATTCGCAGTTGCAATTACAGACCCTCTTAAGCATCTTTTCAGTCGCTCTCCTCACGTCATAACTAGGCTGTGTTCATGAGCCTCACCTGCTTTGTCCCCACTGTGGTGGTGAGTGATTTGAAGCCAGAGGCAACCAGATTCCCGGCCCATGTGGGCTGCATCCTCCCTCTGTCCCACACTCTCAGAGCATCCCAGGCATGACAGAATGTTGTCACCGTCCAGCGGTGGGTGGGCTGCAGTAGAGCCATCGCCTAGATTCCCTCTTGTCTTCAGTGCCTGGGGGTGACTGTACATCCTCACAAGCCGATGGTAACTGCCTTCCATTTTGTTTTCCCTTTCCCTATTTATTAGAGCATTTCAGAAAGTTGATGAGGTGACCTATTCTCCAGAAAAGGAAATAATACAAAGCTTAAAAGCTGTTTCTGATAGAATGGTGAAATAATTTCACTACTTTTCTTGGAGGAAAATAAATAAATAAATAAGGCGACCTGAGGCAGCCTCTAGGGATTTCATTATTGCTAGATTGGAGGGAAGCATAACGGCTTTAGATGAACAGGTTTTACTTTTAACTTGTTAGAGCACTTTGGGATGAAGAGGGGGGAAAGACAGGTGCTAGACAGTAAAATAAACCCAGCTTATTTACATTATTTCGTATGGAGATGCATTGATGTATGAAGTATAAAGTGACTGTGTTGAATAGTGAAAATAAAGTATTTTGGTAAACAATCTCTGTTCACTACCCAGTCCTAGAATGAGTGAACGTTTTATGAAATACCTCTTGCTTCTTTGTGACAATTACCTCTGGTTTAAGATGTGTGTGCAGTTTTAGGAAAACACAGTCTCGTATGCTGCTATTCAAGTCATTCAGGTCGAGGCGCCATTTCTCCATCATTAAAGACCACGAGGAGGGCTGGGAACGTGTGTGGAGCAAAGAATATAACCAGCCATTTCTGCGGGCCAAATTACCTCCTAAATGAGGGAGTAGGCGATTTAAATGTAAAAATAACTGTCTCTTTCGCGGCATGCAAATGTTTGTGCTGTGTAAGAAATTAATCCTGGCTTCCTCTTGGCAAGTATTCCCTAACAGGCCTCGCAGATATCTGAAACCAATTTTAACCCACTCTGGTCCTCCGCTGACCACAACATTACCTGAATGGTGCGGCCCAATTTCCAGACTGCTCACCAGTCCTCAGGCCTATGGGGTGAGTAAATATCCCGAGAGGGACAGGCATGGTGAATACTGATGAGCCCGGGAACCTCAGAGCTATTTCTTCCCAGCATGAGGAGGAAGCGTTTTTAAAATTCACGGCACCAAGAATCATCTCTCTTCTCTTTTCAGTTGTTGCTAATGTGGGCTCATTCTTCTTTTTAAAAATGCAAATTTTTTATTGTGACCAATATTTTTAACCATAAGATGAATTTAGAAACTATAAAAGAAGGAATGTGCCCTCACAAAGTGCTGTGTTTTGAGATTTAGAATATCAGGCCTGTGCTTTATAGCTCAAGGGGGTGGAATCAAAAATGCTGAGAAGCAATTAGAATCCTTATCAGTAAATCAGAGTGTCAGGGATTGGCGAGGAGTAGAATCTTGGAGTTTGTGGCACCCTTGGAGGTTGTCCAGCTGGCTGACCCCTTGTCTAAACAGAGAAAAAGGCGTCTCAGATCTCAGACGTGCTCAGGACACCACAGCCTGAGCCAGCGGTTGTCAAAGTGTGTCCTCAGACCGGCAGCCTCAGCATCACGTGGAAACTTGTTAGAACTGCAAGTTCTCAGGCCCTACATCAGAACTCTGGTCTCAGGGGCCCAGCATCTGTGCTTCACCAAGTGATTCCAAGACAGGCCAAAGATGAAAACCACTGAGCTGGTCTTCCAAAAACCAATGGAAGAAGAGTTGAGATTTTAATTCCTTTCTTTAAGGGAAGCTCTGTCTGAGGAAAACTTTAGTGGCCGGATCTAGTTCATTTCCACTATTATCTGCTATGGTAACTTCCAACCCTTTTTAGCCCTGTGACACTCATCCCAAGAAACATGCTGTGAGGATATACTTTTTAGAGAAAATATAACAGACATTGAGTTTTAAGAATTTTGTGATAGGCAGGAGTGTTACAAAACCTACATTGAGAATCATTCCGTACTCTGAGGTCACAGGATTCTGCAAACTCCTAACTCCTCTCACCCAGATTAGGTATCCATTCAAAAAAATCCACTGCATTTTGTTTTAACTTCCTTATCCACAGAGGTGCTCAATTAGCACATGTTCTCTTACCCACAGGGAGGGAAAACGTGACATCTGCCATACCAGCAACGTCAGCAGAGACAAGACAGGGTAGTTAAAAAAGGAAAACAAACATCCTAGTTTCTAACACTGTAGGACTGCTATTGTTTTCTGCTTTTATCAGGAAGTGACCTCTCTTTCTTTCCAAAACCAGGAACAGCTCAAAGAGGACGATGTAGAATGTATTGTAAACCAGGATGAACTGGCCATGAATTACCAGGAGCAAGCGACCTCACCCTGCAGCCCTCCTGCAAGGCCGGGTCTGGACCAGAAAGCTTCACCCCAGACTCCAAGCAAGGAAAACATTTATGAGGGGGACCTTGGCCTAGGAGGCTACGGACTCAAGCTTGAGCAAACTCCGGGTCAGTCCCAGCTGAATTAATGGGCGTGAACAGCACCGAGGTAATCACAGGTAATGGAGGGATCACTGAGGATCAAGCCAAGCCGATGAGGCTGCGTGGAGGAGAGGCTGGAAGATGTACGAAGAGCATCAATTGGAGAGATTCAAAACCTTATCACGTGTATCCTCTGGTGCCTGCAGAAATGAGAATTTATTATCATCCCTCTATATTACGCAACTGCATTTAAGTTTTGACAGCGCCATTTTTATTAATGAATTGGGTGGGGTGGGAAGGATGCAGAGGGGAGGGAGGGAGGAGTCTAGCTGCTGGGAGGATGAAACAGATGTGCTGTGTCTGCAGGGTGTTTCTTTTCTGTGTGCAGCTCTCTGGGCCCTTCACTCAGATTTGGGATTCTATTCCCTTCATTAAGGAGAGTTTAAAAATCAGAAAAAGAGGGCTTCCCTGGTGGCGCAGTGGTTGAGAGTCCGCCTGCCGATGCAGGGGACACGGGTTCGTGCCCCGGTCCGGGAAGATCCCACATGCCGCGGAGCGGCTGGGCCCGTGAGCCATGGCCGCTGAGCCTGCGCGTCCGGAGCCTGTGCTCCGCAACGGGAGAGGCCACGGCAGTGAGAGGCCCGCGTACTGCAAAAAAAAAAAAAAAAAAAAAAAAATCAGAAAAAGAGTTTCTGAGCTTAAATGTGTGTCTCTTAAGCTGGAGGGAATGCCCGGTTCTTCAGGAAGTGAGACGTTTTATATGTTTAGAACCTAGGCTCCCACTCGCTCCGAATGACCCACGGATATTTGCCCACATAAGTGCTTGCTTGATACCGCTGTTGACGGCCTCACAGAGCCCACGCCGCCTGGGGACCCGCGGTTCTCCGCATTCACTTCAAGTTGCTCCTCCCGTTGCTTGAAGCTGTGGGTGACAGCTTTGTTGTACTCCGCACTAAATGCAGTGCCACTCTTCACCTTGGTAGGACCCCTTCCAGGGACAGCGGGGTCCTCTTCTCCATACCATGTTTCAGCCTTCCTGTCCTCGCTTGCATCTGAGTCACTTCCTGGCTCCATGGCAGGTCCCTCTGTCTGCTGAGTGATGAGATTCCTTAGCACAGGTTCCTCTGCACGCAGCAGGATTCGGGACAGGAACCCTGACCTGTCCTCCAATTCCAACTCTCACAGCTCAACAGCAGTGCAGGGGCAGGAGCGAGAGGATCGGGGCTGAGGATGCGCAGAGACCACACGGAGGAGACAAGGACGCAGCATCAGGAGCATTTTTACAAGGCACGGCTCATGGCCCATGGCGGGGAGACCAACGCAATAGCTTTTAATTTAGCTGCGCAGCTTTTAAGCCATTAAGATACCTCAAACACAGCTTCTCTTGAAATGCAAATGTTAATATCAGACTCCTAAAAAAGCAGACCCCAGTCACAGGTGCCCAGGCTCTGATGAGTCTGTGCCTGGAGGTAGGTAGGAATGACACCTTCCTGGGGCCCAAAGCTTGGAAGTAACATAGGCTTTGCTGACCAGTTATTTGGCTTTAGACGTGAACCGTGGTGGTGCCGGGCACGCCACCATGCAGATCCTCTTGCTTCCCAAACAGTAGAATCCAGGGACATAAATTGTTTTCTCCTCAGCTAAGTATAACATGGTGATTCCGGGTAAATATGGCAAATGGCAAAGCAGGAAGTTTTCTAATTTGACTTAATCCTAATAAAATTTTGTTAAAAAGCACAATTGTTTTATTTATGTATTTAAAGCCATCTTCTACTGTCTACGCCAATTGGCAGTGCTAAGCCCTTACTCTCGAAGTGCCAGGTGAAGGGGGACTGAAAAGTAATGTAAGGGCGATGCTGGGGTCCTCTGGGCCAGGAAGAGCCATGGGGGCTACTGGCCTAGTCAGTGACACGTGGAGAGAGCACAGCGGGCTGGGAGGATGTGAGAAGGGAAGGCGGAGTCAGGCAGAGGGAACACCTCCTCCTTTCACACTGCAGGGGACCAGAAACTTCCAAAACAGGGGAGGAGGTGCTAGAGGAGAAAGGACGGAAGGAAAGGTGGGAGACAGGATTCATCTTATTTCTGCCTTTATCATGTGAAAGGGAGGGATGAGAACTCAGTGTTTTGTTTCTTTTCCTCTGCGTGGAGAAAGACACATCAGGGAAGGAGAAGATCCCCCCAAAACAGACAAACGTTAGTGAGGGAAGGAGTGGAGAGAAGGGAGAGAAATATGACACACTGGATGGAAATGAGGCGGGGGGCGGGGGGGGGGAGGTAGGGGAAGATACACCGTCTACACCCAGTACCAACTGGCTAAGAGGGCAGACCAAAAATAGCCTCCTGGCCCACAGGCAAAGCCCTCTTCCTGCTTGGAAAAAAATCTCTTTGCATCTGAACATCATGAACCGTTACCCACAAGGAGAATGAGGGCTGTTTAATCTGGACTGGACCACTTATCCCAGCTGACTCCAGGTAGGTATGATATTGTGAGTTTGAGGAAATGTGTGTCCCGCCCAATTGGACAGGGTTCCAGCTTCAAGATGTGATAACCAGCCTCTTTCCCTCTGAATCAGACCAAGACCAGAATAGAGGCTAGCTAGTGTCCCAGTTACCAATTCATAAAACCAAATTCCTTTCTGCTCCTGTTGTGAAGAATAATAATTTATCATCTTAAGAAATGCTCTGTGCTTTGATTAGCAGCATCAGGATGGTGGAATTCAAACCTATTATTTACTGCCAGTTTCTAATGAATAATGAAGGCAAAGGAGCTTTATTCAAACCATTAATGCTTGCATTCATTATTAGAGCTTTAAACAGGACCCTAATTAATTCACCTAAGGTTCTTCCTTGAACTTCTTACCGTGTATACATCACACTCACATACACACACACACACACACACACACACACACAGAGTTCCTTTCACTGTCAGGTCCCAGCTAACGTCTCTGTAGTGTTCTCCCTGGTACTCGGCACACGTCTGAGCAAGTCCGAAGCCTGGTGGCAAATGCCATCGCGGTCTTCATTCATAAAGTTTCTGGAAACTTCTTGGAGGACAACTTAATGATATAAATGGAAGCTGAAAATTCAAATACCCTTTGACTCACCAATTTCATAAGCAAAATTTTTATTCCAGATATTTGAGAATTGTATACATATAAAGAATATTTATTAAAACAACTGAATTGCCATCCTGGTTAAATAAAACATGACACAGCCATCTCATGAAATAGCACCATAAGTACTGATACGGAATGATCTCCAAGATACATTGTTAAACAAAAAGAGCAAGGTGCAGAACAGATGGTGTGCTGTCATTCTGGATGTTGAAGAAGAAATTGGTAGTATGATTGCCTCTTAAGAATTAAAGATTTCTCACTTTTGCAGCTTTTGGGTTTTGTACACTGTAAAAGCACTATTTATTCAAAATAATAATAAGAAGATTCCTATGAAGCAACACATTAAGGTACTGAGTTGCAATAGGAAGTAAGGACTGGAAAAGCTATTTTACATTGCAATCTTTGAGACCTTGAGAATACAAAGTATCGCAACAATAGCACCAATAACTTCTGGTTTAATCATTTGCATCATTCAACACACATGGATGCAAACTATGTAAAAGATCTTTAAAATTCAAAGACATGTGACTCAGTCCCATCCAGCCCATATCAAGTAGAGACAGACAGCTAAAAAATAATGTCTCCTTATAAGGTATCAAAACATACGATAAAGCTATAGTAACCAAAACAGTGTAGTATTGACGTTTATGACGTTTGTGACGTTTGTTTGTGTGACTAAGGATCATTCTTCAATATATACAAAGAACTTTTACTGATGCATGAGAAAAGAGAGAAAAAAACTACCAAATAAAAAAAATATCAAGAAATGTAGAATCAAATATGTATACCTTCTATCCAGACTTCTACTTTTAGGCATCCCTGTAGAAAAGAAATACTTGGCATTTATGCACAAGAAAGTGTACAAAATGATATTCATTGTGACACTGTTATTGCAAAATACTGGGGGGAAAATGTCCATCAATAGCAGAAAAGTTGGACAAAGGATTAATCTCCAAAATATATAAACAGCTCATGCAGGTCAATATTAAAAAAAAACAAACAACCCAATCCAAAAATGGGCAGAAGACCTAAATAGATATTTCTCCAAAGAAGATATACAGATGGCCAAGAAGCACATGTAAAACTGCTCAACATCACTAATTATTAGAGAAATGCAAATCAAAACTACAATGAGGTATCAACTCACACCAGTTAGAATGGCCATCATCAAAATGTCTACAAACAACAAAGGAGAGGGTGTGGAGAAAAGGGAACCCTCTCGCACTGTTGGTGGAAATGTAAATTGATACAGCCACTATGGAGAACAGTATGGAGGTTCCTTAAAAAACTAAAAATAGAATTACCATATGATCCAGCAATCTCACTACTGGGCATATACCCAGAGAAAAGCATAATTCAAAAAGACACATGCACCCCAATGTTCATTGCAGCACTATTTACAATAGCCAGGTCATAGAAGCAACCTAAATGCCCACTGACAGACGAATGGATAAAGAAGACGTGGTACATATATACAATGGAATATTACTCAGCCATAAAAAGGAGTGAAATTTGGTCATTTGTAGAGACGTGGTTGGACCTAGAGACTGTCATACAGTGTGAAGTAAGTCAGAAAGAGAAAAACAAATATCGTATATTAATGCATATATGTGGAACCTAGAAAAATGGTACAGATGAACTGGTTTGCAGGGCAGAAATACAGACACAGATGTAGAGAATAAACATATGGACACCAAGCGGGGAAAACGGTGGTGGTTGGAGGTGGTGGTGTGATGAATTGGGAGATTGGGATTGACATGTATACACTGATGTGTATAAAATTAATGACTAATAAGAACCTGCTGTATACAAAACTAAATAAAATAAAATTCAAAAACTCAAAAGAACAAGATAAAGTAGTGGAAAAAAGATTGCTAAGCAAAGCAATTTAATTCTATTTGAAATTTTTTGAGAAATATTAATGCCTGCATAGCACACCATCAATAAAACTCCTTTTAAAAGGTTTAAAAAAAAATAGCAGAAGAGTTAACTAAACTGTATTATACCCATACTCTGCAGCAGTTAGTTATACTCTATGTAGAGATGGACCCATACATATGCATTCACATGGAAATATTTTCAAGATAAATTGTTAGTGAAAAAGCAGTCTGGGATGATCCACAGCAGACTGATAACAAAAAGAGGAGTGGGAATAGGAGGACTGAATCAAGAGAGCCTTTTGGTTTATCCGCGTTACTTTTAATTTTAACAATGATACCATTTTCATTTATGATCTGTTCTTAGAGTGGCTCTGGCTTCAAGATGGGGGTGGGGAGTGAAGGTATGGTCAAGCAAGGCTTCAAGGAGGAACTAACATTTGAGTGAAGTCTTGAAAGATGAGAGAATATGACCAAGCAGACATGATGGGTGCTGGCCCGTGGGGCAAGAGGTGTGGTGGATCATTAGAATATGGAAAAGGCATTCCAATCAAACGGAACAGCCTGGGCAGAGACAAAGGGGTATGAAGCAGCCTGGCACATTAGAGAAACTATAAATTATTCCACGTGGGGCTTGTTTATGTGTTTGAGTGTGAGAAAATGGAAGAATAAGAGATCATTCTGGAGATGTAGATCAAATGAAGTGTCTGGATCATGATCCTTTGAGAATGGGGAGCTACTGAAATATTTTAAACAGGGAAGAAAACTACATGTATTGTGAGGAGACAGAGTGCAAGTAAGACTGGGAGTTGGTGCAATAACCCAGTTAGGATGCTGTTTTACTAGCCCAGGAGAGAGATGATAAGAGACTTAACTCAGGTGGAATCAAGGAGGACGGAGAGGGCGCATCTTCCAGATGGATTACAGAGTGAGAATCTACGAAGCTGGTAACTGATTGGCTATGGAAGGTGAGGAAGCCCGGAACGATCCCAGGTTTAAGGCTTAGGTGACAATAGGTTGATGGCTCCATTCACTGAGGGTATTAGGAGGAGGAACGAGGAAAAGCCAGTGGATTCAGCTCCGGACATGCTGAGCCTGAGGTCCCCGTGTAGAGCTTCAGGGAGCTATCCAGAGGTTTACAAGAATCTGAAATTTAAGGAAAATGTCCAGGCTGGAGGCGTGTGTCTGGAGGGATGAAATGTGCATCACAGCTTCACTGAAGAGTTTCTCAAATGCCACATGACCTTCATCACCTCTCTCTAACTCCTGCAAAGAAATTCTGATATGCCCTCCCCACAAAAGGACCGTGTCAGAATCTCCAAGAGGACAAGCATATTTTTCCTCAAAAGGCGCCACAGATGATTCTCACTCAATCCCTGGGGAGCACCACTGACAATAAGAAGAAAGAGAGAATCGGACAGAGGCTAAGTGCTACATTCAGTGGATAGACAGAGTGTGCACCCGTGAAAAGAGCCTGGATGAGCCCTCACGGAGATTCAAGAAGCTCTGGCATTCCACGGACAGGGAACTAGCTCAGAGAAACATCGATTCCTACCGTTACTGTTCTAGTGGTGGTGTACGACGGCCCTCCCTCTCCTCAGCTGTGATAGCTTTGCTTGTCAACTCGGCTATGATATAATCCCCAGTCATTCAAACACTAATCTAGGTGTTACTATGAATGCATATTTTGTAGATATGCTTAACATCCATCATTAGCTGACTTTAAAGGAGACTAGGCTAGCTAACCTGGGCGGGCCTGATTCAATCAGTTAAAGGCCTTCAGAGCAGAACTGAGGTTTCTGAGGAGGAGAAGTTCTGCTTGTGACCGCAGTGTCAGCTCATACCAGAGACTTCCAAACTGCCCACTCTGATGGCCTGCCTGCCAAGATATGCCCTCCCTCACCTGATCTCTCTCCCCTCCCTCTTCCTCTCCCCTCTCCTTCCAGATTGGAACAGAAGGACAAAGGCTATAAGAGCAATGCTCACACAAAATAAATGAAACAGGTAGATTATTTGATCAATTCCAATGTTTTTGAAAGGAGCACTTCAGGGATTTGTTTCTAAATAAACCACCTTCTGTGCTGTATTCTCATTTACTCATAGTGCTGCCCCAATCTCTTATCCCTGTGTGTGGAGATACGTAGCATAGTTCAAGGATAACTGATGTTCAAAGGATGATTCTGAAGCACACTCTTGAAGTACTTGTGAGATTAGCCGAGAAGCCTTGAGGTGTGTTTATCCTTGAGCGTGGGCAGCCGTTAGGCTAGGTTTGGGGAGGTTGCAAGGATAAGACACCTGCCTATGGAAGGTTCCATCGTCTTCCCAAATATTGTCCATCAACCTGTCATTCCTTCAGTTTCACAAACATTTATTAGAGGCTTACAATATACTGCTGATAATCCAGGTTAGGAATTGCCAGTGTCAACATCATTAATGGGTTCAGTCAAGATGGCACAGATGACTAATGATGAGGCCAGACAGCACATGAATTCAAAGACATCTTGGTTCATTGTATCACCTCAACAGGCAGACTGATTCGTTTTAGCAGCGAGTACAGAGGAGAGGGGAGATCCACCAAGCCAGCCTGGAGGTAAAGGAGGGGATTGGGCCATCTGAACCTTGGCATTACAGGAGGCAGCTTCTTTGCTGCCTGATGATCTCATCATCCTCCTCTGTGCCCCCTCCCCACTGGGAACTGGTCAGTGGGAGGAGAGCAGCTCAGCAAGGACCAAACACAAGAGATCAGATTCAAATGCCCCCTACTTCAGGATGTGGCCTAAGAAATGCAGTCATACTGTGAAACTCACCCATCCTTTTCCTGGTCTACAGGCAGACTTCAGTTAACCAAAATCACCAGGTCCCCCTCCCTGAAACCCCACTGTCCACTCATTATCTTGCAGATGGCCAGCATTCAGGATACGCTGACTTAACAGAACTGAACTGAATTCAGTCATGGCTTGGTAGAGCTTGGTTGTACCTGGCACCATGCCTAAAGGGAAAAAGGAAAAATGACAAAAGGAAGAAAAGGAAACAAATATTAGTTGACCTTTTGATATGGGCCTCGCTTTTCCAGATACAGTATCTTATTTTATCCTCACAACCACCCTGGGAGCATCACATTTCAACTCCCGCTTTACGTGCGTGGACCTGGGAGAAAGTTAAGTCTTGGCCTAAGATCACGCAGTTGATTCATGGCAGAGGGGAGTTTTGAACCCAGAACCGTATAGTTCCAAAGACCATGACTTCTTCCCCAATTATACCAGGCTGCGGGCAGACTTAGCACAAGTCTGTCAAGATGCGCTAAGAACCCTTGATGCCCCAGCATCAGGGGCAGAAAACCAGACGGATGTACCTCAGCTTCATGCGGTTCACAGCGATCAGACAGGTGTTATGATACTAGTACCGGCTGAACATTGGAGGGACCGGGAGAGCTTTACAAGCTCCTGATGCCTGGGTCCACCCCCTGCGATCCTGACTTAACTGCTCTGGGCTGTGGCCTGAACGTTAGGATTTCTTAAAGCTTCTCAGATGATTCTGTTGTGTAGCCAAGGTTGCAAACCGCTAGATGAAAGGGATTTTGGAGGAGGAAGCAATATCACCCAGTTGCAGAAAATCATCAAAGGGGAAGTGGTGATTGGGATGGGCAGTACAAGCTGGGAATGTGGAGCGGGGGGAACAGTCTAAGGAAGGGGAAGAGAAGGGCAAACTGTGATGGCAGGGGCCGGAGGGTGCGTCCCTGGCATCCTGCTTGCTGGGGCAACAAGGAAACACACAATGGCTAAGAAGTAACAGAGGTGATGAGGATGCTGCCCTCATTTGTGCCTAATTCTCAATCCTCAGGCTATAACCACGTGCACGGCCGAGACCACTGTCCAGCTAGAAAAGCACCAACTCACAAAACTTGTGAATCATCAAGTTCTAGATCCCCAGCAGGCAACACATTTGGGAGCCACAGCTGCTGCCTGAACAAAAGAAGAAAAAATAACTGCTCCCTTCAAGCCCCCGTGACCATGCAACGTCACCCACCAAATTGTCTCCTTTTCATACCACTGGATCCAAAGATACGAACTGCATCAGGATCTGGCCTTGGTCTCCAAGTGCATCCTTTTCCTGGTGAAACCTTGACCAAGAGCCAGCCCTGCCCCCCCCCCCCCCCCCCCACAGTCTTCGCCCGCCAGAAAAGAAGAGATGACTCTTTTTTTTTTTTTTTTTTTGGCTGTGTTGGGTCTTCGTTGCTGCACGCGGGCTTTCTCTAGTTGCACAGAGTGGGGGCTACTCTTCCTTGCGGTGCACGGGCTTCTCATTGCGGTGGCTTCTCTTGTTGCGGAGCACGGGCTCTAGGCGTGCGGGCTTCAGTAGTTGTGGCTCGCAGGCTCAGTAGTTGCAACGCACGGGCTTAGTTGCCCCACGGCATGTGGGATCTTCCCGGACCAGCGCTCGAACCCGTGTCCCCTACATTGGCAGGCGGCTTCTTAACCACTGCGCCACCAGGGAAGCCCAAGAGATGACTCTTGATACAGTCAGGGATTGCATAGGGTGGAAAACTCTTCTCTCCTTTCCTTCTAGGTTCTCTGGCTGGTTTAATAATTAAATTGACGTAAGACAGATTCACAGGAGAAAAACAAATTTCTTACATATGGGAGCCCCATAAAAATATGACACACCCCCGCAGTCAGACAATTGAGGTTTTTATAGCATCCTGAGCTAAGGAGAAGGGAGTAGGGATCTGGGGCTTCAAAGAGGAGGAAGACAATTCACAGGAAGATGGGAACAGCCAACGTTTGGGAACAAATGCTTGCCTCGCCACGCAGATGAGTCTTTTGGATATAAAAATTCTCTCTGGCCATAGCTCTCTTCCTGGAACAGACCCCCTCTCTAAATTCTTTTAGGAGTTAAAGGGGAGGTAAAAAGCTCTACCTGAGCCTGCTGGGCCCCGATTGTCTTCAGGCTGAGATGATCCACAAGCCCAAGTGACGCCTTCTGGGGTGGCTTATTCTGCTCCCCCTCAATTGCCCATTCAGCTGGTGTCGTTGCCATCCTCGAAGGCCTGCAAGGCTGCTGTGCTTATTAGGAGAGTAACCCCGCCCTCCTGACACCTATCTTAAGAAGGGCTGTCTAGAGCATCACTTCTCAAACTTTAAAGGGCGTTTGATCCTCTGAGGACTGTGTTACATACAGATTCAGATGCTGAAGGTCTCGGATGGGACCTGAGATTCTACATTTCCAGCCACTCCTGGGTGATGCTGATCTGCTGGTCCCTGGACCACACTTCAAGTAGCTGGAGGCCAGAGCAGTGTTTCTCAGGCTTGGGATGCAATTAACAGGCAGTCTTTATCTGTCCAGGGGTCTGCAAGCAGCTTGGCAGCTTCAGAAATGAAGTGACAGAACCATTTGGTTCGCAGCCAGGGCACTCATATGAAATGTAACATTAACTGTGATCTTCCCCAAAATTCTTCTATTTTTAAAGTTTGTCCGTATCTGGTAAGGATAGTATCACTCAGATTTCCCCAGCTACTTCTCAGTTAGCTAATCCTTCAGTCATCTAATCTTCGGTTTACAGGGCGCAACTCATCTTAATTAATACATTTTCTCCTTATTTGGGCAAAACGGCTATGTTTGTCCTATATGCATTTTTGTCCTTAGTAGTGTGTCACCACATTCCCAAAGATGGATCGATGGCTCAAAAGTAGTTCATTGGAGCATAAAAGTAGGGATAGAAACAATCATGTAAATACTATAATTCAAAATGTTATACACGTAGGTAGCAAACAAGACTCGCGCAAGAGCTTGCTTCTGCGGTTCTGGTGTCTGACCAGGCAGGTGAATTCATCGAATGACAACTGCACACAAGCAGCGCAAAGGAAAAGTATCTGAAACTCAATTATCAGGTCACCCCTCCCTCGAAGAGCATCATCTCTTTAAAAAACTTGTCAGAGGAGGGCATAAAGTTTTACCTCCACTTCAGAGAACAGAGGGAAACTTCTTTTCCTTCTGTGGTAAAATCTTTCCATTTTTCTACAACAAATACAAAATAATACATTCCAGTACAAAATTAACAAATTTGGCCCAAAGTTGAAGAAGAGTTATAAGCCACAGAAACACCATTCAAAGTTGTATGCCTGGGCTTCCCTGGTGGCGCAGTGGTTGGGAGTCTGCCTGCCGATGCAGGGGACACAGGTTCGTGCCCCGGTCTGGGAGGATCCCACATGCCGCGGAGCGGCTGGGTCCGTGAGCCATGGCCGCTGAGCCTGCGCGTCCAGAGCCTGTGCTCCGCAACGGGAGAGGCCACAACAGTGAGAGGTCCGCGTACCGCAAAACAAAAACAAAGTTGTATGCCTAACAGCAAAAAAATGGGTCAAACTATACTTTTCGCTAAAATGTTTGTTAAACCAGTTTAATTATAAATATTCCGCTTAGAAGGAAAACAAGAGTAAACTTTAGGACACGATTTTCAAGGTGAAACTTCTTTGTGATCTTGTGAGTTTGCGAGTGGGTATTTCAGTTTTCACTTGGATAATACCACCATTGAATAGAATATAAATCAGCTCTAGGCTTATGTGAAATAAATAAATGAAGTAAAAATTGCCCTGCAAGTTTTTGTTCTCTTTGTTACTAAAAACCTTTGCTACAGAAAAGACTCTTTATTTTGGAAATAATTGTTTCGTACCTGGTGAGGTAGACCAGGAAAGGTGTGCTTGGATCCTACTGACAAAATACTGTTAGGTGGCCAGAGAGGGCTTTGACAAGCAAGCAGAAATGTCCATCCACACATTGCATTATTCAGAGAGAACCTCTCTGGTCACCAGTATACCTCTTGACCTTTATTTATTCTACAAATACTTAATGAGCACCTACACTATGTCAGGCAGGGTTCTAGGCGCTTAGGATACTGAGTGAACAAAACAAAGTTTCCTGCCCTCTGAAACTTACATTCTAGCAGAAAAAGAAAGACTTTAACAATGACTGTCCGGTAGATTGCTGAGTGGTAGATCACTGAGTGATAACACCATAGGGGAAGGAAATAGAGCAGTGTAAGGGAGATTGAGATTACAGAATGAGGAGTAGCATGAAAGTTGAGATTTTAAGTAGGATGATCAGAGGTGGCCTCTCTGAGAAGATGGCATTTGAGCAAAAACCGTGGAGATACCTGCAGGGAGAGAGTTCTAGTCTTGTCTGGAATGTTTAAGGACAGCAAGGAAATAAGTGTGACTAGAGGAGAGCTAGCAAGGAGGAGGCTTGTGGACGATGAAATCAGGAGGAAATGAGTAGGGCGAAGAGGTCATCCATATGGGTTCTTGTAAAAATTTTTGTTTGACCCTTAGTGAGATGAGAACCGATGGCATGGGCAGCCCATAACTGACAAAATCTGGCTTCTAAAAGGATCATTCCATCTGCTGTGTTGAAAATAGACTCTAGGAAGGTAATGATAGAAATAAGGTATTTTGGTTAACTATTGCTACATAACAAACAAATACAAAAATCTCAGCAATACAAACAGTAAGCATTTACTTAGCTCATGTGTCATGAGTCATTTGTTGGGGGACGGGGGGCATGTCTGTCATTCCAGGCTGGGTCCCACTGGGGTGATCACCGGTCTAGCCCTGCTGTACCTCCCATCCCATCCTCCTCTGGGACCAGCAGGCTAGACCTGGAATTTTCTTTTCAGGAGAATCATTGGCATACAGATGGTAGTTTTCTTTTAAGCCATGATCTTGATTTTACAATAAAAAGTGGCATATCAAATCAAATTGTGGTCACCAAGTATAGAGTTTTTCCACGTACCACCTAAAGCATGGACGGGGAGTCCTCTGTGTTTGACTCACCAAAATATCCTGAATGTCAAGGAGAAAGGGACTCACATAGTTTTTTTTTTTTTAATGGATAATATGATTTTTTACTTCATGAGTCTGGATTCCAGTAGGAACCATTTCTGTAACCAATCATTTCAACTGTGTTGTTCAAGTTACATATCACACCTGAACTTTCAGTGTCTTAAACAGCCTGCAACTCTCACTTCAGAGCTGAAATGCCATCACTTTTAATATTGGAAATGAGACATCTGGATTTTTAAGAAACAAACAGTGGTACAGACAACTCCATCCTTGGAAGTAGCTATTTTCCAAAACAATTTCTCTTGTCTTCTGATAGAGAGAAATATATGGCTTATTAATGGGCATATTGAAAACCCATATCTGAATATTACAAAAGAATACGAAGAAAACTTACAAATAAAACCAAAGAAGAAATAAGGAATTCATTCACCATCATCTTCCTTGTTGAAACACCCCCATTAGTAGGACGTGTTAATTGACAAGGGGGCTGATGGGCAGAAAGACAATAACGAGAAGGCACCCCGTAATCTGGGGTTCTTGTCCTTCCTATGCAGATATCCAGAACTATCTGATAGAGTCACCCTATATGTCCCTCCATTACCAAACACATAATTATGAATAAGGATTTTCAAATTTAGGAGAAATACAAACCAAAAGGCAATAGATTATAGGGAAACTCATCTGTGGCTCAAACTCTCTCCCACTGAACAGATACGTATTCGGATATGGACACATTAGTGAAAGATGGTAAACTATATCACGTCTCTCACCGGAAAACAAACAAACAAACAAACATTGTTTTCCATTTTGAATGCAGTTTTCACTTAACTATTTTAAAAATTGTGTGGCATCTTTTTTCTATGAAAACGGTGGTCCGTGGGTGTGTCAAATGTCTGATAGGTATTCTGGTAGGCTAACATTCTGCGAAACACATGCCAAGAAGCTGCAAGTAAACCCAATTCAGTCACTCACCTACAACCAGTCAGGTTATACTAAGTACTTTTGATGGATAAGTTCGGAAGAAGTAGGGCAGGCTTTTCATTTGAAGGAAAAAAAATGACTCCCAATAATTCTCAGTCCACAATACCCAGCGGTGCCAATAAGCCAGGCCAGTTATAAGAAAGATGACATAAGTACAGCCATAAAAACAGTGACCCATCCACATTAAAGAGACAAAACACACAACTCCATTTAGCAGCTCAATTAAGGTGACCTCTGGCCATCACACTTATTCCAATGACAGCTCCTCCCGCCAACACCCACTAGCCTTGGCTTTCTCCTGTGGCCTGGAAATGATGGAGGGGGCAGAAGGAATGATTCTCTCTCTCTGTCCAGGCATCAGCATTTCATAAGCGCTTATGGTGGCTTTAACCTCAAAAGATTTCCTGCTCTGAGGGGTAAACTTTTCTCCACCATATGTAATTAGCCCATTGATGCATCTCCCACACTGTGCTGATCCTCTGGAGGACAGCATTAGTAGGTCAAGTTCAAGTGAGGAAGGCAGGTGGCACAGCTGCAGAAGATGAGAGCAAGCCCTCTGTGGAGAGAGGGCCGCAGCCCTGAGGGTCTCTGAGCAAACACTGATGCCCTGGGAGACAGGACGATAGTTTGAACCTTACAGTGTGTGACTGAAGTGTTGACGGGAGTTGGGGATGGGGGACAGGGAGCACATGTGCTGGTGTAGTTGTTCCTCCCATTCAGCCTTTCACAGGAGTTCTGAACCAGGGGAGAGAACAGCTGGTGGAGGTGGGAGAGAAAAGGAAGCAGAGAGGGCGACCAGAAGCTCTACTATAGGCGCAGTCCCCGAAGGACGCCCGGGGCTGTGGGTAGGGGGGAACACTTGTTTCGACATCAATGTTAATTAAACACAATTACAAGAAGTCCCACCCAACCACAGCTGAAATCGCAATTGATTAAAGGAGAGTAAGAAATCTGGGTCCTCAGCCAACCCAAGCTGAGTGAGCACGGCCACCCTGAAGACAGGGATGCTGGGATGGAAGTGTCCTCATCAGTTGAGTTGCACCTGAGGGGTCCATGTGTTTCTTTGTTTTTCTGTTCTAGATTGCTGAGAAACAGGGGGATTAAGCCCTGCTGCAGAACAAAGAGAACCACAACTCAGGTTTCTCAAGTTCTGAAGCTGAGTTTATACGCTTTTGACAGTTCTGATCCAATGTCAACACTTACAATCCCCTCCCCGTACAGGAATCTGGGGGGAAGATGAAAACACATCCTGACTCCCTCACAGGTAGCCTGGCAATGCTAAGGGGTCGGTTTCCCATGAGGAGAATCAGCAGCCCCACTCAATGGGGAGACAGTACCACACATGTGGATAAAACATGCGAGTGACCATAGGACCCAGCAAACTTTCAAGAATAGACTTGCCCTCCGAGACACCACCTGTAAAACCCATACATAATGCATGAGTTCAGCCATCTGTGGAAATAAACCCAGAGACTGTAAGTGTGTAACTGAAAAGATTGGGAATATTCAAAACTCCAATCAAGGGGACCAGAGTGTAATTTTAAAGAAACAAAACCAAACTGTAATTGTAATTTAGAAAAATCAATCCTAATCAATTATATTGTACCCAGTTTAAGAACAGTCTCTGGAACTCAGGGGGCGTGGATGGCCTGGAGCACACAGCAGGGAAGCCCAGAGACTCCATCACTGACAGTGTTTATTCAGCTCTGTCAGGCTAGATGGGAGAGATCCCAAAGCTGGCATCAGCAAGGAGGCATATCCTGCCATGGCACAGGGCTGACACACCAGGCCTGTCCCTGGAAGAGCCCTGGTGGGTTTCTGAGGGCCTTTGGGGGCCACCACAGGTGTGGAGGAACCTCCACCCCTGATGCACCAACTTCCACATACTAGACTTCCCCAAACATTTTTTGTCTTCTTTTGAAAACTGTGCTGAATTAAATGTCCCCAAACTCTGATATATTAATACCTCCCTTTGCTCTGACTTCATGTCTACCAAGGAAGCTTCTGATAATTCTTCTTCCTTAGACTCCAAATGGCAAGTATCAATACCAGTTGGCAGCATTCAATACGCTCAGTTATGGATGTATAAAATCCAGCTGAATCATCAGTCTCTTCTGAGTTTAATTGGCTCCGATAACACCCAAGTCATATCCCAAGACAAGTCATCCTCCTGTCCAGCTGAAGCCCAGTCCCATGATGAATTCACCACCCCCAGAGGCCTTCAGTAACCCAGTAGAACCTGGCCTTCCACCACTATCTTCAAATTACAACATGTAAGTGTGAATTAAATGGTTAACTTTGTATCCATCAACTGACGAAAACTCTTCTATCACAGTAAAACCCAGTGAAAGAGCAAGGGGACAGTTTTTACGGACCGCTACTGTGGCAAGGGGAGCGATTGTTAGTGCAACACAGGAAGCAAGTGGAGAGTTGAGGCCTTGTAAGGAAGGGGAGCGTTTTTGAGGATGCACACACCCCAAAAGTTATCCTCTCCCCTCTTCAAGCCAGGAGAACCCTTGAAACCCCCCTCCCCAGGTGGCTCAGGGGAAGTCATTTGTACACCTTCATGAACACCAGTAAAACAATGTGCGGCATGTGTTTGCTAAAGACATTTGCTGGAGGAAAACAAAAAAGTCCCTCAAGCATCTAAGCTATGGTTTGGAGCATTGCTGCTGTAAACTGCCACAAATTCAGTTGCTTAAGTCAACACAAATTTGTTATCTTGTAGTGCTAGATGTCAGAAGTCCAAAATCAGCCTCACTGGCCTAAAGTCAAGGTGTCGGCAGAGCTGGTTGCTTCTGGAGGATAAGGAGGAGCGTCTCTCTGCTTTTTCTGTTTCTAGAAGCTGCTGTGTTCCGTGGTTCATCACCCCTTGCCCGCATCACTCCAACCTCTTCTGTGATCGGATTTCCTTCTCCTGACTCTGAGCCGCCTGACCGTTCCTCTTAGAAGGACCTTGTAATTGGGCCCACCTGGATAATCCAGGATAATCTCTCCATCTCAAAAGCCTTAACTAAATCACACCTGCAAAATCCCTTTCATCACGTAAGGCAACATCCACGGGTTGCAGGGATGAGGCGAGGACCTGGATGTCTGTGGGAGCCATTTCCAGCCTACAACAGCATCATAGCCATAGGTGGTGTTGAAAGATAAAATATTTAAAGTAAGATATTTAAAATTTTAAGAGTTTGATCAAAAATCTCTTCTATTGGGGCAGCACCAAACCAGAAGTGGTTAGGAGTGCTCTGCAGACAGGCGCAGTGGGAAAGACTTGTGCAGAGAAGGTGCAAAAGCAAAGAAAGGAAATGATTTGATTGTCTGTAGCGTAAAGCCTGGTTGGCTGTTTGTTATTCGTTGTCCTTAGCATTTTGTTTTGTTTTGTTTTTTTGCGGTATGCGGGCCTCTCACTGTTGTGGCCTCTCCCGTTGCGGAGCACAGGCTCCGGATGTGCAGGCTCAGCGGCCATGGCTCATGGGCCCAGCCGCTCCGCGGCATGTGGGATCTTCCCGGACCGGGGCATGAACCCATATCCCCTGCATCGGCAGGCGGACTCTCAACCACTGCGCCACCAGGGAAGTCCTCATTGTCCTTAGCATTTTGGATTTGTAACCTGGAGGCATTTATGGGCTCAGATGTTGGTCGGTTTACATAGGTCATCAAGGCGTTGGAGCCAGTCTAATGGCCTCCTTGTTTAATTAATGTAACAGTTGGGACAGGAGTAAATGGCACAACTGAAATGCAATTGATAAACCTTAAAGACTGAGCTCCAAGGGGCTGCATTCTAGAAGACAGAGAACTCTTTGTATCTTGGATATCGATTCTGACTGAGAAAGGAGCTGCACATCTGAAAGGGGCTGGCATGGATCCATGTGGGACACAAATCACCACAGGACATTAGCACAGACCAAAAGAACTCCCAGGACTGGCACAACCTAGGAGAGAATACTAACAGCTCCCGGCAGACATCCCGAGCCCCATTCAGCTCCACATTTACCAACTGGTAATTACACTGATGCTCAAATTAAGGAGTATCCAGTATGTTTAGGGTTTATTTTACAATATATAGGCTAGATGACAACTGTGCTCTACATTGTGCTCTTAATTATACTTTCTTCTTTTCTTTATAAAGTCCCAAGTAGAAAACTCCTTTAGATCTCATCAAGCAAGTAAGCTGACCAGAGATCCCAACTAAAGTTTGTGGTCAGTATGCCAGGGCTTGGGTCAGGTAGCTCAGGTCAACACTATCTGTGACTTATTCCTGTTGACTGCGCGTCCATGGCAAGAGTCCCTCCTTAGCCCCAAATATCTCCCCATCCAGCCCCATCACAAGCCTATAATGAAGATCTGCTTCCTATCAAGCTTGGCTTCCAACTTGAGTCTGTCTGGATTCAGATTTGCCCACTTTTTAGCTACATGACAGTGAACTTAACATTTCTGAACCTTGGCTTCATCATCTATAAAATATAGGTTCTAATCTCTACCTTGCAGGTTATTATCGTAATGAATAAAGTAGAATTATAGCTAACATGAGAACATAGCACTCAATAAATTGTAGCTGTTTATTATTGTTATTGATATTTTTTCCATCTGTGAAACAAAGATAATAATATACACACAATTTGTGTAAGAATTAGGTAACAGTATGTTAAGCACCTGACACAGGACCCGGCGTGTAGAAAATGTTCAGTGACAATTCATTCCCTAACCCCTCTTTCCCTGTGTTCCTCACAATCACTCTGCTGGGTTAACTGAAAAGAAGAACTATTGGCTCCAGAAAAATGCTGTCAAAATGTAAACCTTTCAGTGGGAATGTAAATTGGTGCCGCCACTATGGAACACAGTATGGAGATTCCTCAAAACACTAAAAATAGAGTTTCTATAAGATCCAGCAGTCCCACTCCTGGGCATATATCCAGACAAAACTATAATTCAAAAATATACATGCACCCCTATGTTCACAGCAGCACTGTTCACAATAGCCAAGACATGGAAACAACCTAAATGTCCATCGACATATGAACGGATAAAGAAGATGTGGTATATCTATACAATGGAATATTACTCAGCCATAAAAAAGAATGAAATAATGCCATTTGCAGCCACATGGATGGACCTAGAGATTATCATACTAAGTGAAGTAAGTCAGACAGAGAAAGACAAATATCATATGATATCATTTATATGTGGAATCTAAAATATGACACAAATGAACTTATCTATGAAATAGACTCACAGACATAGGGAACAGACTTGTGGTTGCAAAGGGTCAGGGGTGGGGGAGGGATGGAGTGGGAATGTGGGATTAATGCAAACTCATATATAGAATGGATAAACAATAAGGTCCTACCGTATAGCACAGGCAATTATATTCAATATCCTGCGATATCTATAATGGAAAAGAATATATATTTATATGTGTGTGCATGTGTGTGTATATATATATATATATATATATATATATATATGACTGAGTCACTTTGCTGTACAACAGAAATTACACAACTCTGTAAATCAACTATACGTCAATAAAATAATTATTTTCTAATGTAAACTTTTCACCTGAGACAACCCCCTGACTGGCTCATCAACACAGACTCATTTCTTAGATGAGCTTGCCACTACCACTGTCCAGAGAGCCTGTCCCTAAGGAGACAGGAAAGACTAGTTTTAATGGGATGGGCCACTAAGGTGTGTTAGGAGGGTATTCACTTAGGGACCTCTTATGAAAGGATCCTGTGAGTGACAGAAACACAGCTTTAAGAAGCTTAAGGAAAGACTATGTGGGATGAAAAATCTGTTGACTAATAGAAAAGTCCAGTGGACATATCTCGTAAATACACCCATATCTGGATACTCCAAAGGTGTTGTCAAGAAGTGTGGCATGTTCCACCTCTTGGCTTTGCCTTCTTCCATTTTGTTTCTCTATCTCAAGAAGCTGCCCTCTTCAGGGTGGCCCCTGGTCACCAGCTTAGCAAATGCAATGGACAGAGGGAGCCTCTTTCTCAAGAGTTCCAACAAAATCCCTGGGCTGGAATTCACTGGACCAACCTGGGCAAGGTGACCAGCCCTATTGAAGTCACTGAGGCCAAAGAGATGGAATATGCTAATAGCCAGGCTGAGGGAACGTGCTCACCTTGGAGCTAATATATGTGCATGCTGGGAGGGCGGGTGAGTCACAGCTCCCTCCTGAGCTCCATGGACTGAGTGGGTGATGAGTAGTTTGCCAAAGAAAGAGAAAAGTGCCAAGGTTAAAAGAAGAAGAAGTAGACTCTGGCGAAGCACAACCTTCCAGGGGACTTAAGACACAGGGGGCCTGGGTTCACTGAGCAACAAAAGGTCCCCAGGAAATAAGCAGACCCCAGAGATGGTAGGAGAGACACATAACTTCCTAGCAGCTCTTCTGCTTACAGTTCTTGCCCTGTCTGCCTTTGATTAAGTAGATTACCACATCCCATCAGCCTTTCCAGTCTCTGGAATACCCATGATTCATTTTCTTTAGAGCACTTTAGAGGATCTTACATTTTCAGAGTGTGAATCAAGGTCAGAGGTCAAAGCCAGACAAATAACCACTCAACCTTGCCACCCTGTCCTGGACAAGCAAGGAAGAGGGCAGAGAGCTGGTCATTAACCACTTGGCTTGAGAACCCTTGTCTCTCAAAAGACGCTGTAAAATTGGGTAATAAAAACAAAAAAGAATCTTAGATATCACGAAGTTTGTTGATCAGAGCATTGTGCGGGTCCCCGCTGAAGCTGGCTACACTGAAAACAGACATTTGTTCCTGACCCCAGGAGTCCCAGTTCCTAATCAGTCCTAATCCCTGGCAGTTCTGCAGTTTCCCTCCCCAGTTACCAGGTTCTCTTCTCATGAAGAACTTTATCAATGGCTTCTGGAAAAACTAAATAAATTATAGCCACTAGTCCCTTTTATCCATGGCTTTATTTCAAGGACTTCTGACAGGTTCAAGAGGCATAATTTTACTCAGGCCAGCTTGTTCCATTCAAATTCTACCCATCCAGGTGCTTCAGAAGACTCTTGAGTGATTCATTTTGCTGTGTCTGTCTCAGCCTCGTTACAGAGAAGTTATATCATCAGTCTGTAATTCCCAAGGATGAGATTTTTACTTCAACATCTGCAGAGTACAATAAAGGTGGCTTAACTTAAAAATAGAGCAAGGTTCCAACCCGTTTGTCCATGGCTCTACAAGCAAAGCTTACGTTTAAGGATAAAAGCAAATCAGCAAGATAGCCGAGAATATTCGTTCTTCACCCTGGTTATATGTTAAAGTCATTCAAGGAGATTTCTTTAAATTACCATGCCAGAACCTCACCCTAAACCCATTAAATACAAATCTCTGAGGTTAGGGCCTAAATTCTGGAATTTTCTTTTAAACGTGAAGCGAAGTTAAGAACTACTGCTTAGAACGGCGGTCCCCAAACTTTCCGGCACCAGGCACCGGCAAGAGTGGTTGGGGGGAATGGTGCAGGCGGTAATGCGAGCGATGGGGAGAGGCTGTAAATATAGATGAAGCTTCCCTCGCTCACCTGCCGCTCACCTCCTGCTGTGCGGCCCAGTTCCTAACAGGTTGCAACCGGTACCAGTCCACGGCCAGGGGGTTGGGGACACCTGGCTTAGAAGATGCTGGGGTTCTTAAGGAATGAGTCCAGATCATCATTTCTGATTCATCTGCAGGCTGGTGTCACCTGGGAAGAGACATCTACAAATGTCCTAGGAACTGTGTGTCCCGTTCATTGTGTCTTGAATACCTGAGGATGATGAGCTTAAGAATTAAAGGATCCTGAGGTCAGCTTTAAAGGAGGGCAAATCTGTGCTTATGCGGAAATAAACTGTCTACTCACAAAGGAAGACACTGACAGATAAAGGAAGCCTGTCCCCTAAGCTACAAAGGATCAGACCACCAGGGTACAGTTAGCAAAATCGGACAGTGACACCATGTCTAGGCCTGGGTGTTTGTTCAGACTCTGACACTCATTTGTTATATGACCTTGGATAAATCTATTAACCTCCCTTGTCAAGTTTACCCACTTGAGGAATAGGCATGGCCTTCTTGGCCCTTTAAAGATCCTTTAAAGAAACAAAAGGCATTAGCTCTCATCAAAAAGTAACTTTTGACCTATAATGAATGAATGAGAAAACAGGACACAGAAGTTGTTAATGGGAGAGAAGGACAATTCCTCCTGATAAATGCTACCTTTACTTCCTCCCCATTGCTTTACTTCTCTATTTACAGAAACAAGAGACAAAACTACTGGAAATGCACCAAACTAGATTAAGGACATATTAAAGCTCCCTCCGTGCACTGAAGATAAATGTTTTGAAAATTAAGCTGATCAGAGCTACTCAAGAGTTGAAATATGTTCAGGGTAAATCAGAGCGTCAGAAGTCTCAACAATCTCTTAAAAAAGCATAAAAACCCACAAGCTTTCAAAGAGTACCCCCTATCTACAGATGAATTCGTGCCTTGTCAAAATTTCTTTCTTGTTACAGATAAACAGGAAATAAGGGTAGAAAGTTATTAACCATGACAAGCCTTCTTAACAATAAAAACTGATGCAAAAACTAAACAATGATATCCAGTGAGAAAGACCAGGGTCAGGACTGACTTACAGATGCAGCTTAGCCTTCATTCTTCCAAAGTCCTCAGTACTCCAAGGTCAAGTAGCTGAGAAAGTGGACTTAAACTCTTTATGTGATCGCCATTGTCAGAAGGACAGAACTTGGGAAGCCGGCTGGTTAATTCCTCCCAGGCTGGGGACCTGACCCTAGTGGGCAATGTCATTTGATTCTGGAGAGCACAGGAAGCAACTAGGGTTCTCTCCGTGTGCAGATAACCGAGATGGAATGCAGGCAATTCATCTCATGATGCCATCCCCTGCGGCAAGCACCAAGATGCAGACATACTACCCTGGAGAACCATCTACCTTCTTGTTTGTTTTTTTTTTTAAGTTTTGTTTGTTTGTTTGATGTGGACCATTTTTAAAGTCTTTATTGAATGTGTTACAACATTGCTTCCGTTTTATGTTTTGTTTTTTTGGCTGTGAGGCATGTGGGATCTTAGCTCCCTGACCAGGGATTGAACCCACACCCCCTTCTTTGGAAGGCAAAGTCTTAACCACTGGACTGCCAGGGTTTATTGATTTATTCCCATCAAAATGATTCATCTCCTCCTTCCTTCTTCTATTCACTCTTTCAGGAAACATACTATATTTGTACGGTGTGCCAGACCTAATGCAAATTATGGTAGATACCAAGCTTAAAAAAAAAATTCCCTTTATTCAAGGAGTGTGGTAATGTAAACGAAAGTGGAGTCTGGCTGCTCACCACTCAAAAGCCATTAAAGAGGCAAGGTTGGTGGAAAGGAAAGTTTGCTTTATTTTGGATGCCAGCAACTGGGGTAGGGTGGACTCCTGTCCAAAGGCCAACTCCGCCCCACTGACAATCAGTGGGCAAGAGCTTTTACAGATGGAGGGAGGGGGTCACATGCAGAAACAGCACAGTCAGCTCTGACAGTCATCTTGAAATTGGTCATCAGTGGTCTGATCAACATCATCTTAATTGTTTTAAGCACAATTAATCTTCAGTTCCAGGGTCAGTTTTTTCCCATTTCTTTGAGGCTAATTCTTGGAATTGTGGCAGCTTATGTCATGGTTACACTCTGGTCATCAGGTAGTTAACATCTTCCACCTGGCGGGGGTTTTAATGTCTATAAGACAGCTCACAGGATACGGCTCAGAATATTATCTATAGCCCTTGAGGAGGAACTCAAGGTTCTTGACCTTGCTTGCTGACTAAACTATTATTATTTAGTCTTGTTGGATGTTTTCCTTTGTTTCTGCATTTTCTCACTTCTTTGATTAAACTTCTTCTTTGGCTAAAGTTTTTCCACAGACAAAAGGCAGGCGGAGGACATGGGGAGGGGGGCAAGGACCATAGGTTCCTGCTCCATTTCAGAAAGAGCTGCGATGAAGGAATGCGTAGGATGCAATGTGCAATGTGAGGGGAACGAAAGCCAGATTTGAGGGGTTTAGTCAGGAAAGGCTTTATGGGAGTATCAACTGAGATAAAATAAATAACACAAAGAAAAATTATGGAAATTGCGTTCCAGGCAGAGGGAAGAGTTTATGCAAAGTCCAAGACATGTCCATGGATCAGGAAGAGTGTTTCAAGCAATCCAGCACAGCTGGAGTGTGAGGAATTTAAAGACAAAGGGAAAGAGATGGGATGAGCAGGAGGGGTGGACCAAATCACAGGGTTTTGGAGGACCCCATCAAGGAGTTTGGATTTTACACGGAAGGTAACATGGAGTCACCAAAGGTTTTAAACAGTGTCGTGAATGGATAAGCCCAACACAGTGAAGGGTGGATTGGAAGATGGAGAAAATGGAAATGAGGAAGCCAGCTGGGAATGCTCGTTGCAGAAAATGGTAGAAATCAAGGGGCACCAAGGCAGGAGTGAGGACAAGAGAAAGTGGGTGCTGGGATGAGCTGATGGCTGCCCTGGGTGACTGGGAGATGGTGGTGAGAGAGAAACCATGGAGGAAAGCGTGTTTGGGGAGAGTTCAGTTTTAGTGTCAGTTGCAAGCTGGGTCCTGTCAGCAGGTGAATGTGTAAATCTGGGGCTGGGATGAGAGGCTTGACCACAATAGAAATACAAAACTGTGGATACAGGATGGAGGGAGATGTGATTGCCCACAGAAAGCGTGCTTGTGAGATGCACACGTAGTCAAGGCGAGAATCCTCTCTGGAAACAGAGGGGTTGACAGTGATGGACTCTGTAATGACTAATAAGAAACTTACAGCCCCTCAAATGCATAAAAATAATACACCAGTGTTGGCTACCATTTGTTGGACACTTAGCAGGTGCCAGGCAGTGCATGAGTGATCCCATGTCATCCCCAAACAATCAAAGACATGTCTCCCATTTCTGTCCTCATTTTTCAAATAAGCAAGCCTAGATTTGTGGAGGTTAAGGGACTTGCCCAGGGTTATGCATTATAAGGGAAGGAGCCGGGTTTTGCCACCAGTTTTATCAGAGTGCGGAGCACAAACCGTTAACCTGCGGTGCAAACCCCACTTACTATTTCCAGAAAGAAAAGAACTATTTTTTTCCTCTGCTCCTTACCAAGAGGCGAAATTTTGCAATGCAAACATTAGAAGAAGAAACAATGATTTGGGGGCGAGGAGAACTGAGAAGGAGGGCGTGGATTACTAAAGCAGAAACAGAAACTGCCTCTGCCCCAGCCTGCCTGTGTTGGGGGCAAAAAGGGCAGCATAGGGAATAGACCTCAGTGCGGTCCTTCCTTTCTGAAGCTGACAAGCACACGCTGACATGTTAGGATGGTTTGTGAACACAATGCAGAGTGGGTGGGCCAGGGACTGAGATGCTGAAAACAACAGACTTCAAGGCAGAAGGGAGCTTGGCCGAAAGGGCACATTTTTTTCAGCGAATCATCCGAACCGAGAGCGCCTTTTCACTTGCTTGTCATCAGACAAGACGGTTCTCACACATGTTTTTTTCCTTTCTTTTTTTTTTTTAATTGATCATCTTTTTTTAACATCTTTATTGGACTATAATTGCTTTACAATGGTGTGTTACTTTCTGCTTTATAACAAAGTGTAGCAGCTATACATATACATATATCCCCATATCCCCTCCCTCTTACGTCTCCCTCCCACCCTCCCTATCCCACCCCTCTAGGTAGTCACAAAGCACCTAACTGATCTCCCTGTGCTATGCGGCTGTAGCCGCACTAGCTATCTATTTTCCTAGCTATCTAGCTATCTATTTTACATTTGGTAGTGTATATATGTCAATTCCACTCTCTCACTTTATCCCAGCTTACCCACCCACCCCCACTCCGTGTCCTCAAGTCCATTCTCTACATCTTCATCTTTATTCCTGTCCTGCCCCTAGGTTCATCAGAAGGCAGTCTGATCTTGGGTCTGGTTTTGTTTTCCACGATTTGCAGTGTCCAGACCCAGCCACAGCAGGAGCCCAACCTTGCCTCAGAGGGGGTCCTGGAGGAAAATTGTGCCCATGAGCCCCTTTGCCAGAATCCCACCCAGGGCTTGGATCCCATCATTTCAGGAACCGATTTTTGGTTTTGTTTGTTTTTTAATTTAATTTTATTTTTGTTTTATAAGTTTATTTATCCTATTTATTTATTTTTGGCTGCGTTGGGTCTTCGTTGCTGTGCACGGGCTTTCTCTAGTTGTGGCGAGTGGGGGCTACTCTTTGTTGTGGTGTGCACGCTTATCATTTCAGTGGCTTCTCTTGTTGCAGAGCATGGGCTCTAGGCACATGGGCTTCAGTAGTTGTGGCCCTCGGGCTCAGTAGTTGCAGCTTGTGGGCTCTAGAGCACAGGCTCAGTAGTTGTGGCACACAGGCTTCGTTGCTCCATGGCATGTGGGATCTTCCCAGACCAGGGCTTGAACCCATGTCCCCTGTGCATTTGCAGGCAGATTCCTAACCACTCTGCCACCAGGGAAGTCCAGAACCGATTTTTTAAAGGTGAGTGTTTTTCTTCACTAAACTCAAGCTCTCTCTCTCTCTCTCTATCTCTCTCTCACACACACACACACACACCCCTCTTCCTTTCTAGCCACATCTTACTGCCTTGGCAAAGAGTGCAGTGAAGCAGAAAACAAATGCAGGAAGTGACAGACGACACAAGCCTTTGTCCAATTAGCAATAAGAAAATCACAGGCTCCAGTGGTGACCATTCATGTCGCACAGCCAGCTCAGCAAAGAGCCCTGCTCCACGTCTCTCTGATCTAATTAGAACCACTCAGGCCATGGCTGCCCAGCCAGTCTCTGCATTTTTAGTCCACACAGGGCCCATGCCCGAGTTGGCCATTAATGAGGGACATGAAACCATCAATAGCTTTGATTAAGCCACAGACTACCATGCTATTTAGATGTGCTGTATTTCACAGATTCTAAGACAGGCTTCCCCGCCCTCCACATTTTAACATCTTTTAAAATCAAAATGTACCTTAGAATCAAGGCAATCACAGGATAGTCGTCATGGCCTCTGTGTGGCAAACTTGGTCACAGCTGTTCATGCTATCATACTTTCAGCTGAGTTCAATGCATGGCTGCAAGGACGGGTGTGGAGGTTCAATGCCGTTTAAAAGGCCCTCCAAAGATTATCCTATATTTTGGCATTCAAACAATGAGCTATTGTGGATGCAAAAAGAAACAGAGGAAGGGGCTGTAAATTTGACGTTTGTGAAGCAAGTATTTGTTGTTACAGGAAAACCGCCATTCTATACTTTCTCACAAAGCAACAATCAACTTCTTTCAAGACCTCAAAAAGGATGAAATCTACAAGAAATGAAGCAGTTATATTTGCCCCACATCCAGCAAAGCAACTGAATGCAAGAGAAATTGACAAATCCTTCAGAAGAGATGAAAGAAATTTCAAAGCAGCACAGGCTAGTATGACCAATCAAGGACCATGCAGAATGACTGTTAAGACATTACGTAAGAGTTTAAAATAACTTTTTCTATCTTAGAAGTTCACTAGACAATGGTGAATCTTGTAGTCTATGGTTTCTTAGGTTTGATGAAATATAGTATGTCCAGAATAAGTTTCACCCCAAGAAAACCCTTTAAAGTGCTTGAGAATTTGAAAAAGATATGTTCACATTTCAGGAGAGGGCAGCCACTGCAGACATTGATGAGAGATAGAGACAGGTCTGCATACCCAAAAGCATCACCCGCCCTACAGCAGTTGCTCTTGCTTGTCATCCTCTGCCCTGTCTTCCTTGCTAGCAGAACCCGGAGTTGATTCAAGGCTGACGGGGCCTTGTGCTTCAGAAGAGACTTGTTCCTTCTCCACCCCAGAGAAGCTTCATTAATCAATCCCAATATCATTATTGCTTCTCTTTCCCATTGGTTGTTTTAGCAGTGACACGTGACCCAGTTCTTACCAATGAGATGTGAAAATATGGGAGTGGGAGGGGAGGGAAGACTTCTAGGATTAAAAAAGATGTGAGACGGCAGACAGAAGAAGCAAGAAGAACTACAATCCTGCAGCCTGTAAAACAAAAAACACATTCACAGAAAGAGAGACAAGATAAAAAGACAGAGGGCTAAGTACCAGATGAAGGAACAAGATAAAACCCCAGAGAAACAACTAAATGAAGTGGAGATAGGCAACCTTCCAGAAAAAGAATTCAGAATAATGATAGTGAAGACGATCCAGGACCTCAGGAAAAGAATGGAGGCAAAGATCGAGAAGATGGAAGAAATGTTTAACAAAGACCAGAATTAAAGAACGAACAAACAGAGATGAACAATACAATAACTAAAATGAAAACTACACTAGAAGGAATCAATAGCAGAATAATTGAGGCAGAAGAACGGATAAGTGACCTGGAAGACAGAATGGTGGAATTCACGGCTGCAGAACAAAATAAAGAAAAAAGAATGAAAAGAAATGAAGACAGCCTAAGAGTCCTCTGGGACAACATTAAACACAACAACATTCACATTATAGGGGTCCCAGAAGGAGAAGAGAGAGAGAGAAAAGACCAGAGAAAATATTTGAAGAGATTATATTCAAAAATTTCCCTAACATGGGAAAGGAAATAGCCACCAAAGTCCAAGAAGCCAAGACAGTCCCATACAGGATAAACCCAAGGAGCAACATGCTGAGACACATAGTAATCAAATTGGCAAAAATTAAAGACAAAGAATAATTATTGAAAGCAGCAAGGGAAAAACGACAAATAACATACAAGGGAACTTCCATAGGGTTAACAGCTGATTTCTCAGCAGAAACTCTACAAGCCAGAAGGGAGTAGCATGATATACTTAAAGTGATGAAAGGGAAGAACCTACAACCAAGATTACTCTATCCAGCAAGGATCTCATTCAGATTTGAGGGAGAAATCAAAACCTTTACAGACAAACAAAAGCTAAGAGAATTCAGCACGACCAAACCAGCTCTACAACAAATGCTAAAGGAACTTCTCTAAGTGAGAAACACAAGAGAAGAAAAGGACTTACAAAAACAAACTCAAAACAATTAAGAAAATGGTCATAGGAACATAGATATCGATAATTACCTTAAATGTAAATGGATTAAATGTTCCAACCAAAAGACACCAGCTTGCTAAATGGATACAAAAAAAGACCCATATAGATGCTGTCTACAAGAGACTCACTTCAGACCTAGGGACACATACAGATTGAAAGTGAGGGGATGGAAAAAGATATTCCATGCAAGTGGATATCAAAAGAAAGCTGGAGTAGCAATACTCATATCAGAACAAATAGACTTTAAAATAAAGAAACTTACAAGAGACAAGGAAGGACACTACATAAGGATCAAGGGATCAATCCAAAAAGAAGATATAACAATTATAAATATATATGCACCCAACATAGGAGCACTTCAATATATAAGGCAACTGCTAACAGTTATAAAAGAGGAAATCAACAGTAACACAATAATAGTGGGGGACTTTAACACCTCACTTACACCAATGGACAGATCATCCAAAATGAAAATAAATAAGGAAACAGAAGCTTTAAAAGACACAATAGACCAGATAGATTTAATTGATATTTATAGGACATTCCATCCCAAAACAGCAGATTACACTTTCTTCTCAAGTGCACATGGAACATTCTCCAGGATAGATCACATCATGGGTCACAAATCAAGCCACAGTTAATTTAAGAAAATTGAAATCATATCAAGCATCTTTTCTGACCACAATGCTATGAGACTAAAAATCAATTACAGCGAAAAAAACATAAAAAACAGAAACACATTGAGGCTAAACAATACGTTACTAAATAACCAAGAGATCACTGAAGAAATCAAAGAGAAAATTAAAAAAATACCTAGAGACAAATGACAATGAAAACACGATGACCCAAAACCTATGGGATGCAGCAAAAGCAGTTCAAAGAGGGAAGTTTATAGCAATACAATCCTACCTCAAGAAACAACAAACATCTCAAATAAACACTCTAACCTTATGCCTAAAGGAACTAGAGAAAGAAGAGCAAACAAAACCCAAAGTTAGCAGAAGGAAAGAAATCATAAAAATCAGAACAGAAATAAATGAAATAGAAACAAAGAAAACAATAGCAAAGATCAATAAAACTAAAAGCTGGTTCTTTGAGAAGATAAAAAAAAATTGATAAACCATTAGCCAGACTCATCAAGAAAAAGAGGGAGAGGACTCTAATTAATAAAATTAGAAATGAAAAAGGAGAAGTTACAACAGACACTGCAGAAATACAAAGCATCCTAAGAGACTACTACAAGCAACTCTATGCCAATAAAATGGACAACCTGGAAGAAATGAACAAATCCTTAGAAAGGTATGACCTTCCAAGACTGAACCAGGAAGAAACAGAAAATATGAATAGACCAATCACAAGTAATGAAATTGAAGCTGTGAATAAAATTCTTCCAACAACAAAAGTCCAGGACCAGATGGCTTCACAGGTGAATTCTATCAAACATTTAGAGAAGAGCTATCACCCATCCTTCTCAAACTCTTCCCAAAAATTGCAGAGGAAGGACCACTCCCAAACTCATTCTATGAGGCCACCATCACCCTGACACCGAAACCAGACTAAGATACTACAAAAAAAGAAAATTACACACCAATATTACTGATGAATATAGATGCACAAATCCTCAATAAAATACTAGCAAACAGAATCAAACAACACATTAAAAGGATCATACATCATAAATCCCATCAAGTGGGATTTATCCCAGGGATGCAAGGATTCTGCAATATACACAAAACAATCAATGTGATACACCATATTAACAAATTGAAGACTAAAAACCATATGATCATCTCAGTAGATGCAGAAAAAGCATTTGACAAAATTCACACCCATTTATGATAAAAACTCTCCAGAAAGTGGGCGTAGAAGGAACCTACCTCAACATAATAAAGGCCATATGCAACAAACCCACAGCAAACATCATTCTCAATGGTGAAAAACTGAAAGCACTTCCTCTAAGATCAGGAACGAGACAAGGATGTCTACTCTCACCAACATTATTCAACATAGTTTTGGAAGTCCTAGCCATGGCAATCAGAGAAGAAAAAGAAATAAAAGGAATACAAATTGAAAAAGAAGAAGTAAAACTGTCACTGTTTGCAGATGACATACTATACATAGAGAATTCTAAAGATGCCACCAGAAAACTACTAGAGCTAATCAATGAATTTGGTAAAGTTGCAGGATACAAAATTAATGCACAGATATCTCTTGCATTCCTATACACTAATGATGAAAAATCTGAAAGAGAAATTAAGGAAACACTCCCATTTACCATTGCAACAAAAAGAATAAAATACCTAGGAATAAACCTACTTAAGGAGACAAAAGACCTGTATGCAGAAAACTATAAGACACTGATGAAAGAAATTAAAGATGATACCAACAGATGGAAAGATAGACCATGTCCTTGGATTGGAAGAATCAACCTTTTGAAAATGACTATACTACCTAAAGCAATCTACAGATTCAATTCAATGCCTATGAAATTACCAATGGCATTTTTTACGGAACTAGAACAAAAAATCTTAAAATTTGTATGCAGACACAAAAGACCCCAAATAGTGAAAGCAGTCTTGAGGGAAAAAAACGGAGCTGGAGGAATCAGACTCCCTGACTTCAGACTATATGATAAAGCTACAGTAATCAAGACAATATGGTACTGGCACAAAAACAGAAACATAGATCAATGGAACAAGTTAGAAATCCCCAACATAAACCCACGCACCTATGGCCAATTAATCTATGCCACAGGAGGCAAGGATATACAGTGGAGAAAAGACAGTCTCTTCAATAAGTGGTGCTGGGAAAACTGGACAGTTACATGTAAAAGAATTAAATTAGAACACTCCCTAACACCATACCCCAAAATAAACTCAAAATGGATTAGAGACTTAAATGTAAGACCGGATACTATAAACCTCTTAGAGGAAAACATAGGAAGAACACTCTTTGACATAAATCACAGCAATGTCTTTTTAGATCCACCTCCTAGAGTAATGGAAATAAAAACAACAATAAACAAATGGGACCTAATGAAACTTCAAAGCTTTTGCACAGCAAAGGAAACCATAAACAAGATGAAAAGGTAACCCTCAGAATGGGAGAAAATATTTGCAAACAAATCAATGGATAAAGGATTAATCTCCAAAATATATAAACAGCTCATGCAGGTCAATATTAAAAAAAAACAACCCAATCCAAAATGGGCAGAAGACCTAAATAGACATTTCTCCAAAGAAGACATACAGATGGCCAAGAAGCACATGAAAAGCTGCTCAACATCACTAATTATTACAGAAGTGCAAATCAAAACTACAGTGAGGTATCACCTCACACCAGTTAGAATAGGCATCATCAGAAAATCTACAAACAACAAATGCTGGAGAGGGTGTGGAGAAAAGAGAACCCTCTTGCACTGTTGGTGGGAATGTAAATTGATACAGCCACTATGGATAACAGTATGGAGGTTCCTTAAAAAACTAAAAATAGAACTACCATATGACCCAGCAATCCCACTACTGGGCATATACCCAGAGAAAACCATAATTCAAAAAGACACATGTCCCCAATATTCATTGCAGTACTATTTACAATAGCCAGGTCATGGAAGCAACCTAAATGCCCACTGACAGATGAATGGATAAAGAAGATGTGGTCCGTATATACAATGGAATATTACCCAGCCATAAAAAGGAATGCAATTGGGTCATTTGTAGAGATGTGGATGGATCTAGAGACTGTCATACAGAGTGAAGTAAGTCGGAAAGTGAAAAACAAATATCATATATTAACGCATATATGTGGAACCTAGAAAAATAGTACAGATGAACTGGTTTGCAGGGCAGCAATTGAGACACAAATGTAGAGAACAAACATATGGAGACCAAGGGGGAAAGCAGCAGGGGGGTGGAGGTGGTGGTGTGATGAATTGGGCAGTTGGGATTGACATGTATACACTGATGTGTATAAAATTGTTGACTAATAAGAACCTGCTGTATAAAAATATAAATAAAAGAAAATTTAAAATTTTTAAAAAAAGAAAAAGAGGCATCCAGGTACATTTTTTAGATTTATATTAGTTGTGACTTTATAATGTAATAGTAGAATTTTGAGACATTTTACAATTAGCTTGCTTTTGAATGTTACTTACGTATGTAAGTGCTTCGTGTATTTGATTTTGTCCTAGTTTTACTATTTTTTTATTGCATCTTTTCCTACTGGGTCAAAAGTTAATTGGTGCCTCAGTTAACACTATTTGGATTAAGCTTTTCTGAATAGTAATAAAATTTTTAAATATATATATATTTTTCAAAGAAGTTGAAAAAGCACTAATTTATTACAACCTGAAGTGGAATCTGCTAAGATGTCCTACAACTGATGGTGATAAAAATACATGTGGGGCAGAAAAATGTTTAGAGAAATTTACAAATTTTACATTTTAAATTTATTAAAATGTAAAATTCTAAAAGTCTATCTTTATTCCTTCTACTATTTATCAGCACTTGTGTAAAATATTTATGTGTTATTGAAACAGTACTCTCCGTGGGGTATTTTACTTGCTCTTATGGACTTAAATATCATAGTTCCATGAATTTTTGTCAGAAGTAGAAGGTGAATATAATGACTTGTCCTACCTTATAGCAGCTTAATGTCTTAATGGTGGTAAAGTTACATTTTAATTTTTGGAGCTTAAGACTGAGACTGAATTTTTTCTGAATGAGAATTGTCCTCAGACACTATTAGTGAGTACTGAATGATTTTGGAATTTAGTTTTGCTATAAACTTGCCAGTGTTTCTTAATAAATTCAACCTAAACTTACCAGACCAAAAAAAAAAAAAAAAAGATGCTTGAGAAGAAAAGAAAGGTGCCTTTTCTACCTCTGGGCTTGGTGATGCCTGGAGCTACTGCAGCCATCTTGCAAGCAAGAGGAAAGAAAACTGAAGGACAAAGACCCACACTGAAGACATAAGTCCTTAATGACATCACTGAACCACTTTCTTAACCAAGCCTAAAGACTGGTTTCTGGTTATATGAGATATTAAACACCTATATTGTTCAATCCATTGTTAATAGTTGAGTTTTCTGTTACTTTCACCCAAAGTCATGTAATTGATACACTCCCGCCTCCCCACTACTGTGATGACGTCACCTTCCCTTCTAGACTTCTTGAAACTCCCACTTGGGATGAATCAATAGAAGTATGGACTCTGAAATGAGGGATATGACAGTCCTCATCAACTCTGAGCTGGACTAGTCAGTCAACATCTACAAGAGTTTCTTCAACTCTAGGAAATACCCATTTACTGGGGGCAGGGGAACACATATTAATATGAACCTGACAAAATAGAGCTGAGGCCTGTCCAAAGGAGAGTGAATAATATTTGTTATTTTATTGAGTAGATTTATTGAATGAATAGCAAGGATTATAAAGTGACATCAAAATCACGTGACAAAGGGAAAGCTGAAAAATATTTTATTTTAGGGAAAAGGAAGCCTTGTTTCGTATAGGGGAGGAGTGTGTCTTCAAGGAACTGAAGGGGCAGAGTGCGTGAGAGGGATGACACTGTTTCTGGGTGGACCCAGAGGGTAAGAATAGAATACACTATTGTCACTCATTCATTCATTTAATAAAGATCTACCAAGTTGCCACCTAACAGCCAGAACTTGCCCTGATGAAACTTATGGGCTAGTAGGGCAGATGGATGATAAGCAAACAAATTGATTATTACGAAGTATAAAATGTGCAAAGAAGGAACTGAAGCAAGGTGCTGAATTAGAGAAGAGGAGCAGAATTCTAAAGTAAATAGAGCAGTAAGAAATGATGTTTCTAAGGCAGTTATGTTTAAACTGAAGCCAAAACACTGAAAGGAAGACATTATTCAGAGAACAAGGGGAAGAATATTTAAGGTGAGGTAACAACAGGAAAAGAAAGAACAGGAAAATGGTGGGAGGACCCACACTATATAGGGCTTTAGGCCATTTAAAAGTCTGAATTTTATGTTAAATACAAAAGAAAAGCCTTTAAAGTTTTTTAAAAGTAGAGGGATATAATTCAAGTTAAATTTTTAAAAGATCATTGGCTGTGGCCTGAAGAATGGTTTGAAGAGAGGCCTGAGGGAAAGAGCAGAGAGCAGTTAGATGTTGTCCCTGTTCAAGGGGTTGCTCCTGGGGGCTTGGACAGAGTGGTGGCAGTATAGAGGGAGCGAAGGGGACACATTCAAGACATACTATTTTAGCTGTAATAGGTAGGACTTGCTTACAGGGGGACAGGAAGAATGAGTGAAAGCAAGAAATCAAGGGTGATTCTGGTTGAAACAAATTGGTGGACGGTGATACCATTTATCAAGATGAGGAAGAAGGCTGGTGAATAATCTGGGAGGGTGGGGAATGGAACATTCAGTTTTGGTTTGGGGGTTTTTGTTTGTTTGTTTTGTTTTGTATAATTGATTTACAATGTTGTGTTAGTTTCAGGTGTACAGCAAAGTGATTCAGTTATACATATATACATATATATTTTTCAGATTATTTTCCCTTAAAGGTTATTATAAAATACTGAGTATAATTCCCTGTGCTGTACAGTAGGTCCTTGTTGATGATCTGTTTTATATAGGGTAGGGTGTGTGTGTTAATCCCAAGCTCCTAATTTATCCCTCCCCACACCTTTCCCCTTTGGTAACCATAAGTTTGCTTTCTATGTCTGTGGGTCTGTTTATGTTTTGCATATAAGTTCATTTGTATCATTTTTTAGATTCCACATATAAACAGTATCATTTGATATTTGTCTTTGTCTGGCTTACTTCACTTAGCACGATAATCTCTAGGTCCATTCATGTTGCTACAAGTGGCATTATTTTATTCTTTTTATGGTTGAGTAATTTTCCATTGTATAAATATACCACATCTTCTTTATCAGATGGTCAAAAGGCATATGAAAAGATGCTCAACATTGTTAATTATTACAGAAATGCAAATCAAAACTACAATGAGATACCACCTTACACCAATCAGAATGGCCATCATCAAAAAGTCTATAAATAACGAATGCTGGAGAGGGTGTGGAGAAAAGGGAACCCTCCTACAGTGTTGGTGGGAATGTAAATTGGTGCAGCCACTATGGAGAACGGTATGGAGGTTCCTATAAAAACTAAAAATAGAGCTACCATATGATCCAGCAATCCCACTCCTGGCCACATATCTGGAGAAAACCATACTTTGAAAAGGTACATTCACCCCAATGTTTATTGCAGCACTATTTACAATAGCCAGGACCTGGAACTAACCTAAGTGTCCATCCACAGAGGAATGGCTAAAGAGGATAGAATGTTCAGTTTGGGACATGTCAATCTGAGATGCCTGTGAGGTAGCCAGATGGAGGAGTCAAGATGGCAGTTGGATATATGAGTCTAGAGCTCAGAGGATTGTTCAGAGAAGGACCTACAAATTTGGGAGCCTGCAGATGCTAATGAAAACCATGGAAAAAAAACCCGATGAATAATGTAAGGGAGCAGTATGTAAGGAAATGGAGGGCTTAAGAGCATGCTGTATTAGAACTTAGAGATTGGGTAGAGATGGGTTATCAGCCAAATAGAAAAAAAAAAAAAAGCATCAAAGAGCAAAGCCAGAAGAGTGTTCTATCATGGACATCAACAGGGTATCTCAGGAAGGAGTGAGCAGTCAGCTATAACAAAATCGTCTGAGAGGTCAGTAAACCGATGACAGAATAAAGGAGACATTGGATTTCTAAACTAGAGGTTGCTGGTAATCTTGACAATGGACCGACGCAGACAAAAACTACATAGGAGAAGGCTGACCAGTGAACGAGAAGCAAAGAATTGGAGACGGCTTCCAAAGACAACTCTCTCATGAAGTTGGCTATGAAAAGTCTCAGGAGATACAAGGAGAAAATAACAATAACAAGGAGAAAAGCTACCATTGATGGTACCCACTGTCGGCAAGCAAACTGTCTCCAGTCCTTACAAGAACCCTAGGTGGTAGGTATTATTATGTTTTATAGAAAATCAATGAAGTTAAGAAGCAAGCCCAAGATTATACAGTATGGGACTCATTTTCTTTGCTGTGTAACAAATTACACAAATAGCAGCATAAAGTAACACACATTGCTTATTGCAGTTTCTGAGAGTCAGGAGGTCGGGAATGGCTTAGCTGGGTCCTCTGCAGAGCTGAAATCAAGGTGCCAGTCAGAGACAGGTTCTCATCTGAGGGCTTGAGAAGGTTCCACTTCTAAGCTCTCTCAGGCCGATGACAGAATTTATTTCCTTGTGGCTGTAAAACTCATTACAGCTTACTTCTTCAAGCCAGCATTGAAGATAGAGAGTGGTCTGCGAGGGACATGGAGTCTTATACATCGTAGGTATGGCAGTGACATCACCTTGGCTACATAGCATAATGTAACCAGAGGAGTGCCAACCCATTACTTTTACCACACTCTGTTGTTTAGAAATAAGTCACAGGGCTCACCTACACTCAAGGAAAGTGAATTACACAAGGGCATGAACACCAGGAGACAGGGCTCATGGGCTCATCTTAGAGTCTGTTCAACTCACACAGTTAATAACTCTCGTGGAATTGGAGACCACTTCTATCCTATTCCAATATCCATTCTCATTTAATTTAGCTATGAAGCCTCAAAAATATAGTTTCTAAAAAGGTAGAGCCTTCTGAAAATGGAATGTACTGACCGCAGAGGTCCTAACTTCTCTGTCACTAAAGATGTCCATGCTTAAGTGGGACAGTCATTACATGTGGATGTGACTGAAGGGGCTTCCACTTTAGCCAGAATATCATGGAGCAATATGGGGATGTGGGGAGCAGTTGTCGAGTTAGGTGACTTCCAAGGTGTTTCTCAAACTTGCAGTTCTGATAGAACACACAGAACTTGCAGTTCTGAGAGCACATCATAGAGTCCCAGAATGATGGTTGAACAGAGTCTTTGAGATGAAGCCCAGCCCCTGCATCTTACAGATGAGGAAACTGAGGTTAAAGAAGCCAAAACTTGTTTCAGGCTCAGCGAACACTGTTGGTGACAGAAAATAAACGGACTTAATACCTGTGTTCAAGAAGCTTACAATCTAATGGGGAGAAAACAGTAAAAAAGTAACATAATAGACAATAAACAAGTCCTATGATGAAGTATAATTTCAGGCACCCTGGAAACGTAGAAGAAGAGAAGAAGCTCAGGAGGGGGCAAGTTGTGGGAGCAGATGATGGGCTTAGATTCAGACCTGTGGACATTGAGTACTTAGGGACATCCAGGTGATGATGTCTGGTTCCAGGGCTTCTCAAACCTTAATGTTCACACGCATTCACCCAGAGACTTTCTTAAAATGCAGCTTCTGATTCCACAGGTCTGAGGTGGAGCCTGAGATTCTGCATTTCCAACAAGCCCCCAGCGGGTACAGATGCTACGTGTCCTCAGACCATAGTCTGCGTAGCAATCTAATAAAGCAGTTGATAAACTGTTCTCAGGTATTCACTCTCCATTCCTTTCCCCCTCATCCCATTGTCCTCTCTCTGAAAAGGGAAAAGACCGGAGGCGTCTGCCAGAATGAGGAAGAGGGACACAGAATGAGGGGATTTCCAGATAGCAGCTCCTCCACCAGAGGCCATGGGATACAGCCACATTACCTGGGAAGGGAAGATGCCTTTTAGTTGATGTAAAGACTTCATCTACTATTTCTTACCTTCAACTTACATTTACTAACTTTCCTTTCTAAGGGAATACAAAAATGAATGACTCAGCCCACCGGTGCAAGAACTTAATAATGCAGATCAGCGAGCCTGATAAGCCAAGAATTGTGGCCTTGAGGGCAAATGATACAACAGGTTTCAGTGCAGAGGGTGGAAACCAAAAGGAAAATAGGTAGGGGGTAAGATACTAAAAGACACTAAAAGGAGAATCAGGGCTGAATACCGAAGAGGCTAGAGCTAAAAGACAATCTCCTAAGATGTCCTTTCCCCTTATCAAGATAGCCCATGACCCACTCTAGATAAGAATAAGTTACAGACATTCTGAGTCTACAATCCTCTGAGACTATTTTCTCCACCAGATGCTCTCAGCCCAGTGCTCATGTCACATGAGTTCTTCAGGGACCTACAAAAATGTTCGAGGCCAGAATATAAAATCATATAATCTCACACCAATCAGAATGGCCATCATCAAAAAATCTAGAAACGATAAATGCTGGAGAGGGTGTGGAGAAAAGGGAACACTCTTGCACTGTTGTTGGGAATGTAAATTGATACAGCCACTATGGAGAACAGTATGGAGGTTCCTTAAAAAACTACAAATAGAACTACCATATGACCCAGCAATCCCACTACTGGGCACATACCCTGAGAAAACCATAATTCAAAAAGAGTCATGTACCAAAATGTTCATTACAGCTCTATTTACAATAGCCCAGAGATGGAAACAACCTAAGTGTCCATCAACAGATGAATGGATAAAGAAGATGTGGCACATACACACAATGGAATATTACTCAGCCATAAAAAGAAACGAAATTGAGTTATTTGTAGTGAGGTGGATGGACCTAGAGTCTGTCATACAGAGTGAAGTAAGTCAGAGAGAGAAAGACAAATACCGTGTGCTAACACATATATATGGAATTTAAGGGAAAAAAATGTCATGAAGAACCTAGTGGTAAGACAGGAATAAAGACACAGACCTACTAGAGAATGGACTTGAGGATATGGGGAAGGGGAAGGGTAAACTGTGACAAAGCAAGAGAGTGGCATGGACATATATACACTACCAAACGTAAAATAGATAGCTAGTGGGAAGCAGCCACATAGCACATAGGGAGATCAGCTCGGTGCTTTGTGACCACCTGGAGGGGTGGGATAGTGAGGGTGGGAGGGAGGGAGACGCAAGAAGGAAGAGATATGGGAACATAAGTATATGTATAACTGATTCACTTTGTTATAAAGCAGAAACTAACACACCATTATAAAGCAATTTTACTCCAATAAAGATGTAAAATAAATAAATAAAAGCTAGCTCCCACCAGTTAAAAAAAAATAAAAAATAAAATCATTGACTCTCAAATGTGAAAAGAAACCAGCAAAACATAAATTAATAAATGTTTATTGCCAAAATACAACATTATTTTAACCTCGTTAATTGTTCAGTTTAGTATTCATGAAAATTCCATTACATCTGAAAACCATTTGTAAGTCAGATTTGCTCACTTTGCAGAAACTCCTGAGCAGGCACGATGGTTGCTAAGAAATCCTAGCAAATTGTCAATTAAATAAGTTTCCAGTAGCCAATAATTTCTAAAGAAATCTTTGGCTTATTTTACAGCAAAATAGTTCTTTCTAATGCAGGCTTTGGGTGTGTATTAGTACGTATAATGTCTGAATGTGGTCTGAAACCTGGTACTGACCTTAGAATGTGACAGTTCTTTGTGAAAAACTATAAACCAAAAAACAGAGATGGATCTCCAAGTGACAATAATTGTCCAGGTGCAAATTATATAATTTTGGGGGTCTCACTCAAAGCAGTCTAAGGACAAAAGAGACGAACTCATTCATTCATTCACTGAACACTTTCACTGAGCACCTACTATGTGCCAGGCACTGTCCTAGGCAAAGCAATACAACAGTAAAGAAATTAGATAGAGCAGCAGGGAGCAGTGTAAGGTAAGGTACCGGGAGGTGGAGCTCACTAAGCTGTGCCTGCTGCACCCACCAGAGGCAGGGCCAGGTGAGCCCAACAAGAGGAAAACAAAAGGACCTCCAGGATGCCTGCCGTGGAAGGCCACCTTGCGTCCTCAGAGAGAAGGAAGGAAATTCACATTGATTAAGTGCCTACTTTGTGCCAGACTGTGCTGAGTGCCATGTCATTCATTCCTGTTGACCTCTCCCCACAGCTCTGTGGGTCTCTTAATTCACAAATGAACAGCAAGGAAACTGAGACCTGCCCCAGATCAGACAGCTGGTTAGCAAGTGGGTCACTCAGGACTCAAGCCCAGGTCTGTCTGACGCCAAAACCACACTTCTTCCCTCAGACACCCTTGCTGCGGGGCAGCCTGCCCTGATCACTGCATGCTCGGCAAGTTCCCCGAGCTGGCACTGTTGGTGAGAGCCAGAGACAGGGCAACGTTGCGGGGGGGGGTCACTTTAGTGCTGTGCCTCTTTGTCACTTCCTGGGCACAGAGGTCCCACCCAGGCCCCGGCTCTGTCAGAGAACCCCTGACAGAAGCCTTGAAGGTTCTGGATGTGCCTGGCCTCTGCCCTTAAATAAACAGCTCTCTGGCCAGGGCAGGGTAATCTGGCATCTGGGGAGAATGCCACCCCTGCCCTCGCCAGCACCTCTAGTCGTTCAGATGGTTACCTGTGGCTGCAGCGATGCATCACCTCGGGATCCGAGCTCAGCGTCCTCTACATCCGTGAGCAGCATGGCAGAGGGCTCCTTCCCTTCCTTGAGGTCCTCAGCTCAGGTCAGCTGCTCCCCCAGCAAGCCCCAGACCTGAGAGGACAGTGCACTGTCCTCTCCCGGGCTCTCTGCTCAGCTGGCCTCTCTTCTCTCCTCCCCACACCCACCGCTCCTCAGGTGATGCTGAGCCCTCTGTTTCTCAGGACCAGATGCAGAAGCACCAGGAATAGGACATCTTTCAAGGGCGGCTATCTGATGGGCCTTCATCCTGTGCAGGATGCTGGGGAAACGGTTAATGACCCCACACCTGTCTTGGGTATCCCTTAAAAGTGGGTGAAGAAAGCAGTTGGCCTTCTGTTTAGTTTCCTGGCTTTCATCCCCTTTTCTTCAGAGTATTAAGTATGAAGGAAGAGGCAGCGGTAATTACATTTCTTCTCCCTCCTGCAAAAGAGCGGCTCTAGAGAGTTGGGGGCAGGGGGTGGTGGGTGTCCTAGACATGATATTTGGACTCTTTCCTCCTTGGTACCTAAGATAGAAGTCAGTCTTCCTGTCCTCCTAGGGGCTGCAGGTACCACAGCAAAGACCTGGCCAGAAGCCAAAACTAATCAAAGCAAGGGAAAGCAACAGCAACAGCAGTGGATCCCAGCCAATGACAAAAATACTCCAATATAAACTCTCTCTCGCTCGCTCTCTCTCCAGTTGGCTTTCTTTAGCAGATACCACCAGTTGCCTACTCAGTATGCCTTCTCTTTGTCTTCCTTCATTGTGTTCAAAGCCTCCACTCCCTTGCATCTAGGCAGATGGGAAGATGCCAGCTTCCCCTTCATCCTGTGAGGACTTTGGACAGAGTTGACTCCAGATACAGTGGCCAAAGCAGAGTTTCAAAATGTGAAGTCCATCCATTGAAAGAGACCCTACAAGTCTCATTCCTTTAATCTATTTGGGATTTATTTTTATAAATGATACTAGATACGAGTCCTCTTTAATTTTCTTCCAGATAGATAGCCTGTTGCACACATTATTTATTAAATAAATCATTCTTCTTCCGTTGAATTGAAATACCACATTTTCATATGTAAAATCATCCTAGAACAGGCAAACTATTATATATAGGATGGATAAACAACAAGGTCCTACTATATAGCCCAGGGAACTATATTCAATATCCTGTGATAAACCATAATGGAAAAGAATATGAAAAAGAATATATATGTATAACGGAATCACTTTGCTATACAGAAGAAATTCACACAACATTGTAAATTAACTGTACTTCAATAAAAAAATTTTTTTAAATCCTATAAAATGAGATCTATTTCTGAAGTGTCCATCTGTGTTTTGATCTATATGGCCATCCCTATGCCTGTATCATACTGATTTATTATGGTGGCTTTTTAGTTTAAGCAGATGCCTCCTTACTATGCTTCTTTTTATACTTTTGCTGGCTGTTCATAGGCATTTTTTCCTCCATATGAAATGTAATATCATCATAATCAATTATTCCCCCGAAATCTCTCATTGGAATTCTAATTGAAATTGCATTGACATGAGTAATGACATAATTGATTTTGTTTGATATTAACACTTCCAATCCAAGAACATGAAAGTTTTTCCAGTTATTCAGGTGTTGATTTACATCCTTCCATCTCATACTATCATTTATTTTACAGGTTCTGTACCATTCTTATCTATATTTTAAATTATTGTTGATGTTATCAATGAAATGTTTTCCCATTTCCATGTCTTATTTCTAGAATAAAGAAAAGCTTGTGTCCCACATCACCAAATTCTCTTATTTCCCCTTCATTCTCTAGGAAAAAGTCTTTTCCTAGAAATTTTTAAAACTGGAATTTCTTGCTTTTTCTAGGTGTAGAATCATATGATCAGTTTACCTCTTTTTTCTCCATTGCTTATACTTACTACAGTAAGTAAGTCCCCTACATATGAACGAGTTCTGTTCCGAGAGTGCGTTCATAAGTCCGGTTTGTTCATTAGTCCAACAAAGTTAGTCTAGGTACCCAACTAACACAATCAGCTATATAGTACTGTAATAGGTTTATAATACTTTTCACACAAATAATACACGAAAAAAAACCCACAAAAAATAAAACATGTTTAATCTTACAGTACAGTACCTTGAAAAGTACAGTAGTACAGTACAACAGCTGGCATCCAGGGGCTGGCATCGAGTGAACAGGCAAGAAGAGTTACTGACTGGAGGAGGGAGAGGAGGTGGGAGATGGTAGAGCTGAAGGATCCTAAGCAATAGGAGACGGAGGGCAAGCTGCAATTTCACTCACGCCTGACGTTGATGGAATGCACGTTCGCAGCTTCGAAAGTTTGCAACTTGAAGGTTCGTATGTAGGGAACTTACTGTATTTTATTTTTATTTTGTCTTAGTATATACAACAGAACCTCCAAAATAATATAGAATGATAAAGGTAATAGTTGGCACGTCTTTTTCCTTTCACTGTTGTGGCCTCTCCCATTGTGGAATACAGGCTCTGGATGCGCAGGCTCAGTGGCCATGGCTCACGGACCCAGCCGCTCCGCGGCATGTGGGATCTTCATGGACCGGGACACGAACACGTGTCCCCTGCATCGGCAGGCGGACTCTCAACCACTGCGGCACCAGGGAAGCCCGGCATGTCTTTTTTGAATTTCATTGACTTGCCTTCATCATTTCAGTACATAGAGTGATGTTTCTTATTTTGTTTTAAAAAAAGAGTCTTTTGTTTTAATTGAGGTATAGTTGACCTATAACTATATTAGTTTTAGGTGTACAACATAATGATCCAATATTTGTATATATTGCAAAATGATCACCACAATAAGTCTAGGTAAAATCTGTCCCCGTACATAGTTACAATTTTTTTTTTCTTGTGATGAGGACTGTTAAGATCTACTTCTTAGCAATGTTCAAATATGCAATACAGTATTATTAACTATTGTCGCCATGCTGCGCATTACATCCCCATGGCTTATTTATTTTATAACTGGAAGTTTGTATGTTTTAACCCTATTCACTCATTAATCATATTTAAATAGCTTTTCTTAACTGCCATTTATTTAGAGGGTTTTTTTTTAGGAATAACTGCTGCAGTTGTTTTTAATCAAATTTTTTTAGCATTTATTGCTCTGATCATATTTGCTTTTCTCTTATTTGCTGATATGATTAATTATTGATAAATTTCTTGATAATTTAGAGGCAACCACCCTTGCCTTTTCTCCTTGGTTATAATATACCATTCACTCGGTACTTTGCTGTATTTATTTGTACATGTTAGGTAGGCCGATTACATCTCCTGATCTTGGAGAAGTGGCTTTATATAGGAGACCTCCTGTGGGACCCAGCAGCACACTCCCCGCTGGTCACCAGAGCTTTATGCTCTAGAGGTGCCCCTCATCTGGGTTGTGTGGGCCTTTCTGTTGTGGTAGGGGTGACTGCTGTGGACCCACTGGTCACTGAAGCTGGCACTCAACCCAGTTAGCTGCCAGGCCCTGCCTCGTGTGGTGGTTGCCAGCCTCCTGCTGGGCCAGGCCAGGTCCCCGTGCAGCTGGCTGCACAGCCCAGAGTGTCCAGAGCTGATGACGGCCCATAAGTGTGTGTGTGGGGCGGGGGGGACTGGGTCCCAAGACTGGTGCTGGCCTGCCGGTGGGCAGTAAGTCTCTGGCACTAGTAGGCTAGAGGGAGGACTCCAAAATGGCACTTGTCATCACCAGTGTCCTCAAGATAGAATGAGCTCCCCCAAAATAGCTGCTGCTAGCATCTGTGTCCCTAGGGGGTGTCCAAATTGCTTCCTGTCTCTCCAGGAGGCTCTCCAAGGTCAGCAAGGCGGTCTGACCCAGGCTTCTTTCAAAGTATTACCTCTGTGCTAGGACTCCGAGCATGTGAGATTTTTGTGTTTACCCTTTAAGAGCAGAGTCTTGGTTTCCTACAGCCCTCTGGCTCTCCCGTACGCAAGCCCTGCTGGCCTTCAAAGCCAGGCATTCCGGGGCCTCATCTTCCCAGTGCAGGACCCCCAGGCTGGGGAGCCTAATGCAGGACTCAGACCTCTCCCTCCTTGGGGAGAACCTCTGTAATTGTGATTGTTCTCCTGTTTGTGAATTGCCTGCCCCAGGGGGATGCATCTTGACTATACTCTGTCTCCGCTTCTCCTACCCATCTCTTTGTGGTTTCTTTTTTGTATCTTTAGTTGTGGAAAATCTTTTCTGCTAGCCTTCAGGTCATTCTCATCAATAGTTGCTCTGTAAATAGTTGTAATTTTGGTGTGCCCATGGAAGATGAGCTCAGGGTCTTTTCCTACTCCACCATCTTGGCCACATCTTTCTCTATAAATATTTAAATGGTTATTTAAATACCTACGTAATAGCCTCGATTTACCTCTCACAGAGCCTAAAATATTTACTACCCGGCCTCCTAGAGAAAAAGTTTGCCAACCCCTGGTATTTTTTTTAATAGATCTTTATTGGAGTATAACTGCTTCACAATACTCTGTTAGTTTCTGTTGTACACCAAAGTGAATCAGTCATATGCATACACATGTCCCCATATCCCCTCCCTCTTGAGCCTCCCTCCCACCCTCCCTATCCCACCCCTCCAGGTCATCGCAAAGCACCGAGCTGATCTCCCTGTGCTGTGTGGCTGCTTCCCACTAGCTAACTATTTTACATTCGGTAGTGTATATATGTCGGTGCTACTCTCACTTGACCCCAGCTTTGCCCTCCCACCCCATATCCTCAAGTCCATTTTCTTTTCTTTTTTTTCAACCTCTTTATTGGTGTATAATTGCTTTACATTCAAGTCCATTTTCTATGTCTACATCTTTATTCCTGCCCTGCCCCTAGGTTCATCCGTACCATTTTTTTTTTTTAAGACCCCGTATATATGCGTTAGCATACGGTATTTGTTTTTCTCTTTCTGACTTACTTCACTCTGTATGACGGACTCTAGGTCCAACCAACCCCGGTTCTTGATTTTCAGATAGGTTGCTGATGATTTGCATGTAATATTCTCTTACTGTTTCAATCTACCTTCTCTGTTAGTTCTCTGTCTTTTCTTACTCCTAATCCTGTATATTTTTGCTCCCACACTTTTGTCCTTAATCAGGCTCATGAAGAATTTATTTATACGTTACCAATCTTTGCAAAAATCTCGTTTTTCCATTTATATATACATTCTACTCTTCCAGTTTTCTATTTCTATTTTTCATAACTTTAACTTTTGGCTGTATAACCACATTTCATCATTATTTTGGACACCGCTAAAAAAATAAAACTCTTCGACATTATCTAGGTCTAGGACATAAGGCTTTCTTATCACTTAGAATGTTTATTCTTTACTTACTGGAAGAGCTCTTTGAAACTCATTAGGCATAAATTTTAATCATATTTCTCTTATGCATCCATAAAAGAAAACATAAAATCACTTAAAGGACTTCTAAGAAGTCATCTGATTGAGAGACCAGCTCTTTTAAATCATCATCCACTCAGTCATCAATGTTCCAATTTTTCCACACAATTCTGTCCTCCGTGCTGGTGACACAGCATTTCCTAAGAGCGTCCCACAACTGTTTCCAAGATTTTCTTCCGAATTGCTGATACTCACTCTTCAAGTTTTGATGCTAGCTCTCTCTTACTGGAAGTGTCATTCAAAGTATTTCAGACATCAACCAGTATTCATAGCCCTTCTTCAAACAGTGCTTAAATGGTTTTTTGACTGACATCTCAAGGGATTTCAATCATGCCACCAGGAAGAACAGCCAAGTTCTTACAGGCACAGGTAATAACAAGGTCACACTGCTACATGGTCAAAAGAAATTGAGGACATGTTCTGATTTAAGAGATATCAAGGGCTTCCCTGGTGCTGCAGTGGTTGAGAGTCCGCCTGCCGATGCAGGGGACACGGGTTCATGCCCCAGTCTGGGAAGATCCCACATGCCGCAGAGCGGCTGGGCCCGTGAGGCCATGGCCGCTGAGCCTGTGCGTCCGGAGCCTGTGCTCCGCAACGGGCGAGGCCCGCGTACCGCACCAAAAAAAAATAGAATTGATGCAATATGGTAATCCTCACTTCCTGGCTTATTTTGTTTGATTTATTGTATTTTATTCTAAGATAGACAAGGTTTATTTTCAGTACTTCTATAATAATAAAGATATTTAAGGCTATGGATTTTTCTATGAGAATAGCTTTTGCAGTGACTATTAGGTTTTAAGATAAAGCATTATTTTCATGGTTTTGAAAAGACTGTAACTTCAGTTTTGATTTTGGATTGTACCAAGTGTTTTCTATTAATTTTTATTCTCCATGCAGTAATATTTTGATAACTTTCCAGTCTTTGTTTTTAATTGTATTGAATTACGACCATACAATTTGCCTGTAAAATCTCTACCTTTAAAAATGTAGGGCTTCCCTGGTGGCGCAGTGGTTGGGAGTCTGCCTGCCGATGCAGGGGACGTGGGTTCATGCCCCGGTCCGGGAGGATCCCACATGCCGCGGAGCGGCTGGGCCCGTGAGCCATGGCTGCTGAGCCTGCGTGTCCGGAGCCTGTGCTCCGCAATGGGAGGCCACAGAGGGGAGAGGCCCGCATACCGCAAAAAAAACAAAAACAAAAGCAAAATGGAATAAGATGACCTTTTTTGGTAACGTATAACGAGTTTTATAAATTTTTGTGGACATACACACATATGATATTTATCCCAAGAAAATGAAATTAAAATTAATGAAAATAAAATCCACTAAGAATTAAAATCAGTTTGATAATCGTTTCATTCAATTCCTCATTGTTTTAACTTATTTTTTTTCTACTAGCTATGAAAGCAAAAAAATTAAGAAACTTCGAGAAGCCTGGAGTTTCTGGGTAATATGGAAACTTAAGTGGGTCTGGGGAGTGAGGTCCTGTTGTAACCACATGGTCAAGCAGAGCTCAGGTGCAACCACAGCGTCGGAAGTCGGAACAGAGTTATTTCTGTGGGCTTGTGACTGACAGCGTCATGAAGAGAGCTTCTAGGATCCTGGTAATACTCTGGCTTGATTTATTATTATTATTACTATTATTATTATTACTACTCACTCGGTTACATGGACATATTCAGTTTGTGAAAATTGTATGATTTTTATACATTTCTTTTTATGTATTATTCTTTTTTAGAAGTTTTTCATTTTTTAGTGTAACCACAAGGTAAAATTATTTAATGCCAATTCTTCTTTCTTTCCCTAATCCCTGCTCTCTTCAACCAATATTGATGTACAAGAAATATTGATTCCACCTTTAGATCTGTTTTGGCAAAACTGCTTTATGTTTTGGCTGCTTCCTTTCTTCCTAGGTCTTTTCCCATAGATTAGTCAGGATGGTTTAACCTACAGTTAACCCAACATTTCTATGGCTGAACTTGCTCACACAAAGCCCTATACAGGTCAGGAGAACTTCCTCTGTCTTGTTTTCATCTAGAAAACTTCAGAGTAGCAGAGAAAGAGGAATCTGGAGAGTCTGTTGGGCTTTTAAGAGCCAGGACTGCAAGTGGCTTACACCACTTCCGCCCTCATCAGACGGCCAGAAACCAAAAACTGCAAGGGGGCCTGGGGAAAGAGAGCTATCATTCCGCTCCTGGTGACGTGACTTAACGGCCTGAAAGAGCATGTTCCATGTGTCAACCCTGCAATCTTCCCAGCTGCTCAAGATCTCTCTTAATCCTGCAAACCAGCTCTTAAACTCATGAAACTGGTATCTTAATCCCTTTTCCTTCATCATAAAATCAAACGATGTAAGTAAACATTTTGCTTTGTTAAGAAAAGACCTGTGCTTCCTTTTCCAGTAAGCAGCCTGAGGTGACCTCTAAAAACTGTCCTCTATTCACTTGGCCCAGAAACCCCCACAAAATCATGCAAGTCAAGAGGTTCAAATCTTCGTGTTCACTTTAAGAACACTCGTGAAACTGCGCAGGCCGTTAAGGGTATGCATATCTGAAAAGCCGCCAAGTATCTGAAGGATGTCACTTTAAGGAAGTCATGTGTGCCATTGCGTTGTTATAATGGTGGAGTTGGTAGGTGTGCCCCAGGCCAAACAGTGGGGCTGGACACAGGGTCGGAGGCCCAAAAAGAGTGCTGAATTTTTACTGCACATGCTCAAAAATGCAGAGAGTAATACTGAACTTAAGGGCTTAGATGTAGATTCTCTGGTCATTGAGCACATCCAGGTGAACAAAGCCCCCAAGATACGGCACAGGACTTACAGAGCTCATGGTTGGATCAACCCATACATGAGCTCTCCCTGCCACACTGAGATGATCCTCACAGAAAAAGAACAGATTGTTCCTAAACCAGAAGAGGAGGTTGCCCAGAAGAAAAAGATATCCCAGAAGAAACCGAAGAAACAAAAACTTACTTACGGCCTGGGAATAAATGCCGCAAAAAATAAATGCAAATAAAAGTTAAAAAAAAAAAAAAAGAAAAAAGAAAAAACTTGTGGTTACAAAGGAGAAAAGGGAGGGAGGAATAAACTAGAGATTTGGGATTGAGAGATACACAATACTATACCTAAAATAGACAAACAACAAAGACCTGCTGTATAGCACAGGGAACTGTACACAGTATCTTGTAATAATCTATAATGGAAAAGAATCTGAAAAGAATATATATATATATATATATATATATATGTATAACTGAGTCACTTTGCTGTACACCTGAGACATTGTAAATCAACTATACTTCAATAAAAAAATTAAATTGAAATTGAAAATTGAAAAAAAAGAAAGCAATAGGATTCCAGTGCTTATTTCTAGTTAGGTTTGAAGTGGGAAAGGGAGAGTTTTAACCATCAATTTTTACTTATTTAACACCTCTCATTTTTCTTGGGCATTCCTTAACACTTGTCCAATTTCACCTTTGATATTCTCATGGAATCCATATATGAAAAGAATCATCTTCTCCTCCTACCTATTCAAACACATCCTGTGAGGCCTAATTTTTGCCCTGCTTGCTAGATGAAATTGAAGACAAGTCTCATGGTTTTATGGTCAATCATCACCAATAAGAAAAAAAAGAGAATTTTCCAGCTATGTATAGTTCATGAAAATAGTCTCAGTTCAATAATTAAAATATCCAGTCTTACGGAAGAGTCACAAGATTCGATTACGTTTAGAATGACATCTTCTTCCTGTCAGACATGCTTTGAGAAGGAAATAGTTGTGGTCAGCTCCCTTTCTGTTTCTTCATCTTGGGTTTCTGTTCCCCTCCAATCCCTAGGCTGCATTCATCTCTTCTAGGCTTAGAGTGCAGGGAGAAGCCAGGGGCAGAAATGTTCTTATTAGACAGAGATTGTCATGAGCTGGTGCATGGAGAGGATTAATGCCAGCAAGCCTGGAAGAAGGCTGAGCTGTTTTACTCAGATATGAGATGCTGACATGCCAAGGCATGATTAATAGTGTCACTTTATAACCATGTGTCTGAGGAGTTTGGGGTGGTTTGTACAAGCTTGTCAGCATCTTTATGGATAACAGTGAGGCTGATGATTTGCACCTGGTCTTGGTGAGAGCCCCCCCCTACCTTGGACATTGGAGCTGACTGCATAGCAAAATTATACCCATGTGACCAGCAGAGTATGAGAAACCCTGGCCCAGACTCTCCTCTGGGATCCCCGGTTTCTAAGTATTCTGTGCACACATCAGTGGTTCCTGAGCTGAGAGAGCAGGGGCATCCCACCTCAGCCCTTACAGAGGAAGACACCTGGAACTTGGGTTGTCCTGACCCTTTGCCGTGAGGCCGCCCTTGGCTGCGATGTATGTCCTGGCTTTAATGCTGATGCTCTATTTCATCCTTTTCCTGCAATGAACTGTAGATTAATAAGCGCTGACTATTGAGGTCCCTTGAGTCTTCTTTCGCAATCCTACCCCACCTGCCACCGTAGTGCTGTGACACCAGCACTTCCTAGGATGGGCAGCTGTATACAACTGACTTCTTTGTTTCAAGGGGCACTTATGTGGGTTCTTCAGAGACTCCTCAAAGACTGGGTTTCTCCCACAAACCTCACCCAGCAGGACCCAACCACACTCTCTCCTGACCTCACTTTGCCCTTTCAGGCAACCTTTCTGGTTGGCAGCTAAGACAGCCCTCCTGGGCAACACCTAGTCAGAAGGAAACATATGCTCTTTGCCCCAGTCAGCCTGGGGAGTGAAAGTCATCCTTATGCAGCATCTTTTCACTCTTCTCTTGGTGAAACGAAACAACAACAGTCTTACCTTTCTAATGTTTTCAGCGTGACTCAAACATCAATCCATTGGGACACATGTCAAACTCACTTGTGGTCCCACTGAAGACCTTCTCCCTGGGCTTGAGGTAAAAGAAAAATGTCCCACCTTTCCATATAAAAATCTTCTAATCTCCATTCAACCCTTTTATATCCTTGATGCTGAGGGGATAAGAGTCCCACAATGGTGTTAAACACTTTGTTGCAAGTCCTACATGGTGGTGTCATACCCCACTGTGTAATGTAAATTAATATCATGGTCTTAAAACCCAAAAGTGACACCAAAAAAAAAAAAGTTTTATTTTAACGTCCTATTACACTGCTATAAGTGGAAAATCAGGATTTGATCCCACACCTAGCTGATTCCAAATTCCCTATTCTTTCTATTATGCCAGAAAACCTCCAAATTCAAATTCAGAATTCCATTTAGAATTTATTTAGTACTTTTTGAATAATCTTCATTTTGGTCCTGGAAAAGATGTCCTTTCAAATGTGTCTGTGCCACATCCTTCTCTTCTCAGTGATTTTTGTCCATTTTACCCAGATATGGAAAACCAAAGGAAGCTATTAGTTTCCCTTTCCTTGGTCAAGTGGAAAAATTTAACTATCATCTCTTCTCAATGAATAGTGCCATTTTAACTATTGTCAAACTATAGTCTTGTGGCATCATTCTTTCCTTAGAAAAATAGGGAGGTAGGGCGGAGTACAAAAAGAAAAAATATCTTCTCAACAAATGCTTAGAAAAAGAATTTGAAAGCTTTTGCTGCTGGTTGCTGACTCTGAAGCCCAGGATTTCCAAATTTTCATTTCGAACTGGGGCCGTATCAACAAATGTGCAAATCTCTCTGCGTCCTGCAGGTGATGTTGCTGTATTCATTGCAGGCAGTAAATTCATGGCTCTCTGACACCCCTTCGCACTCTGAGTTTTGGCCATGTGGTCAGCTGGTCAGAAGTCACTAGGGAGATGTCTTTCCACAGTTTAATTATTTCCCTCACTCATTCTGTCCACCTTGTCCCACAGTTGCTCCATAATAGAAGCAAATAGAGAGATAATGTTGTATGAAACACGATAGTTCCTCTCTTTTTACTACAAAATAATCAGTCCTCCTCAGTAGCATTTACTCAACCACATAAAAGAGCCAGCAGGACCTCTATCTAGAAAGAAGTTTGTAAGAATAGCCCCATATAGGACTTCCCGGGTGGTGCAATGGTTAAGAATCCGCCTGCCAATGCAGGCGACACAGGTTCATGCCCTGGTTCGGGAAGATCCCTCACGTCACGGAGCAACTAAGCCCGTGCGCCACCACTACTGAGCCTGTGCTCTAGAGCCCGCAAGCCACAACTACTGAAGCCCGCACGCCTAGAGCCCATGCTCCGCAACAAAAGAAGCCACCACAATGAGAAGCCTGTGCACCACAACGAAGAGTAGCCCCTGCTCACCGCAACTAAAGAAAGTCCTCACGCAGCAATGAAGACCCAATGCACCCAAAAAAAAAAAAAAGAATAGACCCCCACACATAAGTCTCTCAGGCAGATATAGCATCCTGCCACAGCAGAACAGCAGGCTGGGTTTCTGTTCCTGAACTTTTAGCCCAAAAGCCTTCCACTGCATGGTTTTAATTAGCACCTTCATGTTAGCTACTTCTATTTCAGGAAGACTTGAAATAATTTCTTCTATAAATTAAAAAAATGTTTTGACTGTTATAATAAGTTAAAAAACAAAAGATGTTGAAAGTGTGAACAATTTCTCTCTACCCCACCTCTTAGGAAATCAAAGTTAGAAGCTTGCCCATATACTTTCCCACTTTTCTTGAAGATCATTTAAACATTTCAAGCATATATGCATACATACAAGGCAAATTCTTTCACAGATATTTTAAAACCATATCACACTATACACATGACTCTACAACTGAAAATTTTTTCCTCCTTATGTGAGGTATTAATTGGGCTACAAGTCTGACTGCAGGTAACAGAGATCCAAATTAAGAAGACAGAAGTTTCTTTCTATCTGACTTAACAGTTCCTAGGTAGATGGTCAAGGGGCCTTCTGGAGCTCTGTCCCATACCGTGGGCCAGGCACCCAAAATTTTCTATCTTGTTACCCATTCTCCCCAAGCAGTACCCCTCATCCACATGACCTAAGTTTGCCATCACAGCCACGTTCAGGAAATAAGATGAAGGAAAGAAGGGAGGAAAGGACATGCCCAGAAGTTGCCTATCTCACTTCTCCACATACGTCATTAACCAGGGCCTGGTCATGTGACTACACTTTGCTACAAGGAAAGCTGGGAAATGTAGTCTTTTCCCCAGGCAGCTATGTGGCTGGCTAAATTTCATGGAAAGGGATAGACTTATGGGGGGGGGTGGGGGTAATGCACAGACTTTACCCCAGATAAAGCTCTTACTATAATACATATTGCTGGTTTTAATAACTATTCTTTTTAATAACCAATCATTCTTTTTTTAATTTTATTGATTTAATTTATTCATTTTTGGCTATGCTGGGTCTTCGTTGCTGCGTGCGGGCTTTCTCTAGGTGCAGTGAGCAGGGGCTAGTCTTCGTTGCGGTGCACAGGATTCTCACTGCTCTAGGCACGCGGGCCTCAGTAGCTGTGGTTTGCGGGCTCTAGAGCACCGGCTCAGGAATTGTGGCACACAGGCTTAGTTGCTCCGTGGCATGTGGGATCTTCCAGGACCAGGGCTCGAACCCCTGTCCCCTGCACTGGCAGGTGGATTTCCAACCACTGCGCCACCAGGGAAGCCCCCAATCATTCTTTTTAATAATCGCTCAATTCTCTAAAGTGTGGGTGATCATAGTTTTTCCAACCATCCTCCTATTTCTGAAAATGAGTCCTACTTCCAGTCTTTTGTTGTTTTCTCTTTGCCATGACAAGCAAGAGTACTTGAATTTGAGTGGAGGTTTATCAAATATATTTAAACAAATGTATTGCATTTTTACCTCTCCTGGACTGACAGGTGAGGGGACTGTCAAGTCTCTCTTCTTCTCTATTAAAGAACATTGAGAAAAGATGAAGAAATTCGTGTGAAAGGCCCTCTTGTTGTCCCTTGTCTCTGGGGGTTGGTTATTCCCTTCTCAGTGCAAAGAGCTGTTGAAGATCACACAAATGGAACTAGACATACGTACTTAACTAAGAGGAGGCTGCCCTTAGGGAAGAACAATGACTTTGCTTATTTTCTTCAGTTAATAGGTTGTGAGCTATATTCTGGGAGGTATACCCTTAAGCTTAATTTAGCCTTCAAAGCTGAGGGTTTGTACCTATGGGATTCCTGGCAAGAAAACCACTTTGGGTTAGAACAGGGATTCTCTGTAACCTGAATACACAATGGCAATGCAGTCCTGGGGGTAAATGAAAAGCAAAAAGGAAAAGCGTGGGAGGGAGAGAAGGGAGAAAGGGAGGGAGGGAGGAAAGGAGGGAGGGAGGGAGAGAGGAAAGAAGAGCAGAAGGGAAGAAGGAAGAAAGGAAAATCAAGCAGCAATATCCAGGCACCGGAAGCATGTTCAGGAAAATGGGTCTATGCTAGTTAAATCTCTTTGGTTTTAAGGCACAGAAAGTAACTCAAGTTGGCTTAAAGGTATAAGATAGGGCTTCCCTGGTGGCGCAGTGGTTGAGAGTCCGCCTGCCGATGCAGGGGACACGGGTTCGTGCCCCGGTCCGGGAAGATCCCACATGCCCCGGAGCGGCTGGGCCCGTGAGCCATGGCCGCTGAGCCTGCGCGTCCGGAGCCTGTGCTCCGCAACGGGAGAGGCCATGACAGTGAGAGGCCCACGTACCGCAAAAAAAAAAAAAAAAAAAAAAAGATATAGGAATAAAGATATAAGAATTCTTATAAAGATAAAAGAATATTCAGGAAGCAAAAGGAAGGTGGGATCTGGAAGCCAAAAGGAGGAAAGCTCTGTGGAATCCACTTCTCTTTTCCCTCTGAAGGGCCTCTGATGCTTCTCTGTGTGTATGTGAGCAAAGGGTGAATATGTCTCAGCTCCCAAGTCTCTGTCCTCTCGCTTCAATAGACCAGCCAGGACTAACTGTGTCATAGCTCAGTTCCAAGTTCCAAGGAGAAAAAATATGGTTGGTTCAGCGTGCATCAGTTGCTCACCTTGGCTCCAATCAACCGTGGCCAGAAAGACAGCGTCAGGAGAATAAACTTGGAGGGCAGGACAAGACCCCTGTGAGGACAGGAGTCCTTCTCCATGAAGTATAAGCTGGGAAGGCAGCCAGGTACCTACTCAAGTTAAAGGCCAAGCCAGCTACCTACTCAGGCCTCTTAATAAAGGAAAGATAAGACCTTCTACCTCAAATAATATAAATTGTAGTGTGATCCTGGCTATCTCTGGACATGTTTCTTGGATTCAAGATTCAGATTACATAGTTAAGGATGAATTAGAACTGACGTAGCAGTTCTCGTCCACAATCTGTGCAAACCTCAGAGTTCAAACCAATAGATCAGAAAAAAGTCATTAGGGATTGCACAATCATCTGAACTCTAGTCCCTCCCCCAGGAAGGAAGGTTTGGCGTTTTCTCACCACATTCAGACCCAACCATCAGGAAAGTCATTTCAGCCTTAGGCATATAATGACCTACCTGCTCCTGGGAAGGTATAAACCAGTACAAAAATGACAGAGTCGTTCAACGTAGGAGTGTAGTTCTCACATACAGCATGGAGGAGAGCTGCTTGGACCAGAGAAGTGAAATGTCCTCCAGGACCCATGGCATACACCCTGTGGCCACTCCTGTAGGTCCAACCACACGCCTCTGTAGATTGAAAAAAAAAATGCACAACGTGAGAGTTGTGAGTTAAGTTTTATTGGGGGCAAAATGAGGACTATAGCCCAGGAGACAGCATTTCAGATAGCTCTGAGAAACTGCTCCGAAGAGGCAGGGGGGAAGGTCAGTATACATGTGATTTTGGTGAAGGGGGGTACATGGAATCAAGCACAGAGTTTTGCAGGAAGTTGCTGCTAGTCACAAGCAGCAGATGTCACCATGAATGATTTTATTGCTCTTCTAGACAGAAGGAGATGCAAAAAAATGGGCTTATAAAATCTTCTCCTGAAAATATCTAACTCTCTGCAGGCTTGTTCTGCCAGTTTTTCCCAGAGTACAGAGCGCCTCTTTCCTGGTCTCCACCCTGAACTCCTTTCAGGGTGTGTTGAAGGTCAGTGGCTGTAGTGGCTTAATCCTTGTAGAGGCAGATGGCAAATGCCAACTTTTAGTTGGCACCTCTTTCTTAGACCTCTTTGTTCCCAGTCTGCTAATCTTTCTCCTGCCAGGCCTCTGACTAACGAGTCAAGTCGTTTGCCACTGCCCAGGAGTCCATTCGTATGCCTGCCTTGAACCATTTCTCTTTCCATAAAAGTATAGACCAGATGCAACACTCAAAATTCTACCCTTTGAGAGGGTCTAGGTCTTTATCAGTTATGCTAATTGCTGCCATTTCCCCCAGGATGTTATATTTTTTTATTTACAATTGTTTATTTCTTGCTGAATAACAAATTCCCACAAAATGTAGTGGCTTAAAACAGCAACTATTTTATTATTTAGCACAATTCTGTGGGTTAACAGGGGCTTAACTGGATCATCCCTCTGTTGATCTTGCTTGGAGTCTCTCACGCAGATGCAACCAGATGGCAGCTGAGGTTGGAATGTCCAAGATATCTTCATTCACATGGCTGGCAGTCCACATCATCTCTTCATGTAGCTACCTAGAGCATCTTTACATGGCAGCCAATCCCAAGAGCAAGCATTCCAAGAAGACAAGCCCTTATGTGCAAACTCTTATCAAGCCTTTGCTTGTATCATGCCTGTTTATACCCATTTTCCCAAGCTCAAACCCAGTGTTGGAGGGGACAACTCAAAGCTGTGAATACTGGGAGGTGTGGTGCATTCAGGGCCACCAAAGTTACTGCCTGATTGACCATTAGGAGGAGAGCAGCTGCAGCAAAGTCTTCCACTTGGCCTTTTCCACTACACCATCTCTTAGCTTAGAACCAAGGAATCAATATGGTGGTTCTGCAAACTACCAAGTATGTCTGTTCCAGGGAAAGACCTTTGCATGAGTCCATGAACTCAACGTACTCTGTGAGTTAGACTATGCTATTGAAGAGGAAGGGACCCCAGTTATTAATATCAACTCTGTTGCCAACAGTCTTTGAAATGTTTGGGTATTCCCCTTTATCCAGTGTACAGTTAACTGAGTAAATGATTGGAATGCCCTCTGGGGCATCATTACCCAGAGGAATTATATCATATTCACTTGCCATGGTGTTGCAGGGTCCTTCCTCCTACGGACTCTACCTCTCTTTCAGTCGAAAAATTCCAAGTCCAAAAACAGGCTCAGGCCTGGGTACTAGACAAGGGACATCATGAATTTTTATTAGATTTGTTCCCTCAACTTCCTGATAATCTAGCCTTGATGGTTTTTGATTGTATGGATTGAACAATCCTTTGTGGCTGCCCGTCTATCTCACCTGCAGCAATGCTACATTTTACTAACCACCTCCATAGCTCTCAGTGGGTCAGGTTTTCTGGCTGTCACTTTGATCTTGCCATTAATTAGGATTATTGTGCCCTCTCACTTCTGAGAGTGAAGCCCTGTGGATCCCATCAGCCCCACTGCTGTCACCAAACTAGGTGCTATAACAGCATCACCTTGTGTTAGCCCTGGCCTTCAGAACACAGCCACCACTGAACTGCTCAGTGAGGCTGGTATCCTGACCTTATTCTTCTGGCTTTCTCACGGAATGCCAGAAAGTTAATTGGTACTCTTTTATCCTTACTTAGTGTATTCTCTCTAGCATCCTCAATTCTCTGAGCCTTTGATCCCTTCCACCATCTGCCACAGTTCTGGAATTTCTACTTCACCTAGTGTAGAACATCACCTTCTTTAAGCTTCTAAGAGCAATGTGCTAGCAGCGTGTCAGCCTCATCCCTCAGGGTCCTTGCCAAGGTGTTAAATCATGTATCCTGTGAGAGTGTTCCCATAGCCATAAACTTCCCTTCAACCAACCTCGTATCTCCTCTTCACTTTCACCCCCGCTTGATCCAGCCTCTCATTCATACTCTCCCAGTTCTGGGAACCACGTGCTGGCCAGGTACTGCTACTCCCTCTCCTCCCTTAGCAGACACACAGCACTTCTCTGGCCAGGTTATACTGTGGCTTAACTCTAGTTACTGGTCTAGAGAAGAGGTGGAGATAGATCCTGGGGATGGCGGGCATGGTTGATGTATTGTTTTTCAAGGCAGAGACTTCCTCCTTGTCTTCAAGACAGGAGTACACTAGTCTTTAATAGTGAGGACTCTGACCATTTCTACAAGCTCAGAGACTTTGGGGGACTCCAGGGATTGAGTTTCATTACATCAACCCAGATGGCCCCATTCCAAGTCTCAGAGTCCTACACCTTTCTCCTCAGAACCCTAAACTTGGGGTGGCAGACTTGCCATGTTTAAGAATTCAACCTCTTCTGGAGCACCATCACTCTTATAATTAAGTCCTAGATTTGATGCTGACTGTTTTCTGCCCTTTGGCTATAGGAAATGAGAATCTCTTCACATGCGGCCAGACATGTGGGCTGGCTCTGCTTTTCACACTTCATCTGAAATTGGTGATTAATCACCCTCAGCCTTTCCTTCTCTCAGTAGCTTGAGATCTCCAACCAACCACCATCCAATTCCATAATCCTAAGAAAGTTTACTTTCCCTGAACCTCTCGACTGCTGAGGTATTGCATCTTCCAGTGAATTCCCTTCCACCAGTACCCCATCCCTGTTCACCACCAGGGACATTTTAGCAGTTGCACCATATATCAGGGGGCTACCACCAATGATGGGGTCCTCATTGCCACCTGATCAGTGATCCAGCTCCAAAACTCTACATTGGATGCCACTTGCTAGGACTATGCCTGGCACAAACATTTGTAGGTGGGCTTCCTGGAAACAAACTCTGAACTAGAGGTTTGTTAGGGTGTCTTGTTGGAAAAGACTCCTGTAAGCGAGTGAGGAAAGCTGAATGGGGTGGGGGGAGTTGAATTGTGATGCATGGAAGCAAAGCATAAGCCAACCCCATGGGGAGCTCCAAAACTGGAATGGCTCCCATATTGAAGATTTAGAATATTGAAGCAAGGGGATCAGCATTGGTACCACTACACCAACCTGTCTTTGGGGCAAGGCAGCTCCCTTTGCCCAAGGACAGTTTCTGCTGAGCCGTCAGCAAGCAACATGCCTACCCACTGGGAAATGAGTGCCCCCGTCATCAGGGGAGGAGCTGGAAGGCACATCACAGCATCCACTATGTAACCCAAAGAAGAGAACTGACCGCACAAACCTAATCTTCTAAATGCACTTATTAATAAGAATGAGATTCTAGGAATGCATAACTACGTTCCAATAAGACTTAAAGACCTGGCCGATATACAATAATGGCAGGATAGTGAGAAAGACACCAAATATCAAAAGCCTAAAAGCCTCAGAAATCTAAAATCTCATGACTAGCAAGAGAAACAATTAAAAAGTGGACCCAGCCAGGGCCATTGACCAGGGTTCTGGTTTAAATCATCTCGAACTTAAAAAACAGGTCCTACATCCACACCAAGGATCTGCGGATGCATCCCAGAACTTGGCATCTAAGTGGGTCTGGGAAACTTACTGCCACCCTGGGAAGGTATAAGAATACAGATGAGAATGAGGATACAGATTTGGATAGAAACAATAAAACAGTGAAATCAGTAGTGTAAGTATGAGAATAAGGGCTGCAATCGTTGTGATATTCTGTGTGTTTTACCTCCCTCTTGGGTGTTTAGAGCGTTTAGGAGAATCCTGGTACATAGGGCTTGTAAAGGTATACTGTGTGAAAACATTTAATCAAATAATTTTCTAAGTTTGTGGGGGGGAAAATATCTTCTCAAACTCCTAAATTTTGACTTATTAGCTGTGTTGAATAGCATGCAAATATTTAGAAGAATATTAATTATTTAATTATGTTAATGCTTATTGTTTTATAACGTCCAAAAAGTTAATAAATTGAGCATGAAAGGAAAGCTAGGTAGTAGCGAGTATTCCTCTCCAAGCAAAAAATGCCCTTCAGATAGTAAATAATAGAATCAATAGAGACAATATCACAAATTATTTCCCCAGGGTAAGCATAGAATATATAATTTGATATATGCTGGTATTGCTATAACCATAAAATTCCTCATATTCAAAAGACACAACCCAACAAAAGACAGTTCAAAGCTAAATATAAGTAATTGGGTATCATCCACAGCTGCCACATTTTTCTATCCATCATGTCTCATTTGCCTGACAATTGTGGGCTGAACCTACACACACATAGGGATGAAATTCTCTTGGTTGGCCATGACACAGGAGGAGCTCTTTATCTGCTTCTCAATCAACCCCTTCTACCCTTTGTTCTTCCTAGAAGGCAGCAGAGAGAGTGTATTCCAGGGTCCCATCGAGTGTCAGCTGAAACTGGTCATTATTGGAGACTCTATGCAAACTTATGGCCACTGAGAAGGTAGCTCAATTTCCCTGGGTAGGAGAAAATCAGAAAAATCAAAACAAATTCGGACTGATTTTTGTGTGAAACAATAAATAGAAAACACAAAACTACTGACACTTCAGAGAAACCGAGAACCAGGCAAAGTTTCAGATTTTAAAACCAGTTCCTTCTCAAGTGTGTTTTTAAGTACTCGGGCTTCCAAAATGCATGCTGTCAACTTGAAACGACTCTCCTGGAAGTATTCAAACAAACCCCAACGAGCTTACTTCCTTTCCTTTGTGAAGCATTTAAGCTCTGCACCTGCAATGGGAACCCTCTGTCCCTGGACTCATAACCTCTCGTGGAAGTTTTTAATCCGCATAGAATGTAGGTGTGAGAGCTTTCTGGCTTGATTCAAAGCCACTTGGACATCAAAAAAAGTGAGTGCACAATGCCTACTCTGTTCTCACAGATTTGTTTGTTTTGTGGGGGGGGGGGTTTCTCTTTTGTTTTCCTTTTCAGCTCTTGATTTCCTTTTCATTTTAGGTTGAGTTAGTATTTACTTTTCAAGTCACTTTCCTGAGCCAGCTTGTCAGCAAACATCAGGAAAGTTGGCCTGGAGCTGCCCTAGCGAGAAAGGGAGAGAGGGAGAGAGGGAGAGAGAGAGAGAGAGAGAGAGAGAGAGAGAGAGAGAGGAGAGAGAGAGAGTCCCAGGTGGTTGAGGCTGAGCCCAACTGCCATCCTGCAGCACTTCTTTCTTCCCAACAGATCCACAAAACATGGAGACTGTTGTCCCCCGGAGAAAGAATTTCCTTGTTCTCCAAGAAGACTTTCCACCAGGTGCTGTGAAGGGGAGGAAAAATCTCCGGTCTCCAGAGGCCTGGATTCCAGCACCAGCATTGCCTCTAGCTGGCTGTGTGACCTTTGGCAAGTCACCTTCCCTTTCTGCGTCTGAATCCTCACTGGTAAAATGAAGGCATAGGATTAGACCATGTAATAAGAAATCTGACTCTTTTATGATCAGCAGTTGGAACTGACAGCTTTTAACCTCACCCTCCCTCTTCCCCTTCTGCCCCACATCTGGAAAAGCTGAAAAGAAAGCCCAGATGTTCCCTCCGGGGACTTTCTAGTCACTCAAGCCTCTGCCAGCATGTGGGAACCCTCACCCCAGTCCCATTCCCGAATGGCCATAAAACCCCCAAGCCAGTCTCCTATCCCTCAGCTCTCAGGGTATTTTTGGAACTGCCTGGGACCTACACTGTTCTCCCCAGAAAGCCTCATTACGTGAGAAGCAAACCTTTTCATACCCTCTTCTTATGTGGCATAATCAGTCTCAATATCTGAACCAAATTTGGGGTTGAAGCCCATCCAGCTTCTACCAGGTGGTCACAGCAGACCAACTCTGAGCTCTTTGTTCTAAGGCAGCACTGTCCAGGAGAAAAGAAACGCAAGCTGTGTGTGGAAATTTACAGTTTCTAGTAGCCTTACAAAAGGAAAAAGAAACAGATGAAATCAACTTTAATAATATAGTTGATTTAATCCAATATAGCCAAAATATTATCATTCCAACATGTAATCAACAGAAAAGTCTTAAGGAGATATCTTAGCATTATTTTTTTCCACACCCAAGTCTTCAGACTCTTTTGTGCTACAGCACATCACCATTTGGACTGGCCACACTTCAAGTGCTCAAAACACACATGGGGCTAGTGGCTACAGTTTTAGGCAGTGCAGTTCTAAGAGATCCTAAAGAAGGCCCTAGATTCCTGAAACTATTGTTGTTTATAAAAAGTATTACCCTGGGCTTCCCTGGCGGCGCAGTGGTTGAGAGTCCGCCTGGCGAGGCAGGGGACACGGGTTCGTGCCCCGGTGCGGGAGGGTCCCACATGCCGCGGAGCGGCTGGGCCCGTGAGCCATGGCCGCTGAGCCTGCGCATCCGGAGCCTGCGCGTCCGGAGCCTGTGCTCCGCAACGGGAGAGGCCACAACAGTGAGAGGCCCGCACCGCAAAAAAATAAAATAAAATAAAAAAGTATTACCCTATTCATCCAAACTCAGATGCCATCCATTGCGAGATGTTATTTCAAATACCATTAAAAAATTGTAATTATAAATGCCATAGATTGTCAAATGAATTCAAAACTCAGAGATATTAACTTTTTAAAATGTGTACCTTAGAATTGGTTTTAAAATATGTATAATATATATACATATTATATATAGTATGTATATATATACTTTATAACTGATTTTAACATATATAATATATTTTTTATATATATATACATACATACATACATACTAGCTTTCCATAAAAGGCCTGACATCCAGGAAAGCTGTGAGGTGAGAAAATCAATGTCTTTGGTGCTATTACCCATTTCCTACAAGATTCTATCTCTCCCCTTTGACCCTCTCCACTTAATTCCTGCCAATCCTTGTTTTAATGATCGTTAAGTGTTGAGTGAGTGCTCATTGCTAAGCACTCATTGTATCGTAGGAATCCTTGATGTGACACTTGTATTTTCAAAGAGGACATCTAAAATGAGACATTTATTGAGCCCTGTGCTATGCAGTGAGCTCATCTAATTCTTCCATCAATCCTGTGAGTTAAACATTATTTTCATTTCCATAGGCAAAAAAAAAAAAAAAAAAAAAAAAAAAAGACTCAGAGGGGTTAAGTGTATTACTTAAGGTCAAACCGTATCTAGATGCCAAGTTCGGCTTCCAAACCTAGGTCTGTCTAAGAGCCCAGGGATTTTCTCTATAACCAAAAAAGGAGATGGAAAATGTGCGATGACAGGTAGGGTCCCAGAGGGCAACTACTTACCTACACCCCTTCTTAATAAGACCTCCTCACCCCTTTGCAGAGGCCTAAGGCTGGAACTGTCAGTGACCCCTCCATCAGAAACACCATCAGATGCCACCTCTGGCCACTGCATTTGGCCACCCGCGATGATTCAACAGGTTGCCTCCACAAGACTGCGAGAAGCGCTTGAAACCAAAAATCCCCTTTAAACAAAAAATGCACTACCCTGAGCTCCAGGGAAATGCCTCGGTGAGCCGCTGCAAATGCACACACAAAATGAAAGGGCCGCGTGCGCATTTTTGGAGGGGAGACTCTGCACAGTTGAGTGGTCGTGGCCCATCACTCAGGACACCAGGGCTACACAGCTGCCATCCTCAGGAGCCCAGCAGACAGGGCTGGGCAGACATGACTTGTTTTTCTTCTCCACACTTGACAGCAGCAGCCTGAAGACCTCAGTCAGGTCTGAAGCGCTGCCTGGCAAGCCAGCCAGATTGAATTGCAACCCAGCTCAGTAAGCTGAAATGTGAGAAGGGGATATTCTTCAGGATAACCAGGGTCAAGGCAGTGCATGGCATAAGCAATGTTTCGAAACACACGGGCAAAGAACCCTTCAACTAAATCTCTCAGCTGGAGGTGTGGGTAGGTTTCAAAACTGCTTTGCAGCACTATTTAGCATGGATAAGCTGTGTATATCAGGGAGAAAGCAAACAGGAGTAGTTGGATGCCTTAACAGAGAAATAAGACAGTGCATAAAACATGGTCCAGCCTCTGTCACTGAAGGGGATTAGCAGCGGGCCATCTTATGAGAGGATTTGCTGTGCCGCTTGGAGCTGGGAATCAGGACATTTCATACATTAACCTTTCTTAGACACCACTATAATTTAAAAATACTTCACAAATGCCTGGCCCATAGGTCCCTACCAAAAATCCATACTGCGTTGTTTTTGTCGTTATTCTCCAATTTCTAGGTATTTGGGATACTCAGAATGAAAACTGCTGCTCTAGGCGCTCCAGCGGCACAATCGGTTAGCGTGCGGTACTTACACAGGACTGCTGCTCTGAAGTCTAAACCAGCCTCATCACGAGCCAGGCCCTCACACCTTCCAACGCACAGCCTCAGTGTGGACTCTAGGAGCCAGTGTTACCCATCTACCCACCTTGCAGGGTTGGGAGACCTCAGGCAGGGGACGACCGTGGAGGGGAACATGCTGGCATTCGGCCACCTCCATCTGACATGCTTCAATAGCCCTGGCTGCCCAAGGGTCAGAAGAGAGCCAGCGGAGACCTGTCCATGGAGCTCTCCCACCAGCCACACATCTCTCCTCGGCTCACCTGGGGAGGGGCGGCACCCAGGAAGAGCCAATGGCAAGATCCTGAAGGGTAAAAATTCAGGCCAGTGCATTGCAGAGAAGGCCTTACCAGCTTAATCCTAATGGATGGAAATGGGAGAGGGGGAACAAACAGCCTTCATGTTTCTATAATCCTCAGACCAAAATCAAAGTTCACTCATGCGACTACTTTCCCTAAGGGCGATTTCAATACTATTTATTAACTTTAATAATAAAGGTAATAGATGCCACTACAGATTGCTTGCACTGTGCCAGGCCCAGTGCTAAGCATTCTGCAGACCTCATCTTATGTTATCTTTATCGCGCTTGCTGAGATTATCTTGTTTGTGTCCTCATTAACAATCTATCTCCTTCACACGAATGTAGCCACAATGAGGGTTGGAAGCTTATCCATCTGATACAAAGCCACTTCCCCAGAGCTGAGAATGGCACCTGGCGCACAACAGGCCCTCAATAAGCACCTATTGCGTGACTGATATTATCTTCACAAGAATTCAGTGATGAAAACCTTTTTTAGCCTAAGAAAACAGAGAACAACTCAAAGTTTGACAGCTAATAAGTGGCAGAACCAAAATTTGAATCTAGATCTTTAGGACCAAAACCTATGCTCTGGGGCTTCCCTGGTGGCGCAGTGGTTGGGAGTCCACCTGCCGATGCAGGGGACACAGGTTCGTGACCCAGTCTGGGAGGATCCCATGTGCCGCAGAGCGGCTGGGCCCGTGAGCCATGGCCGCTGGACCTGCGCATCCAGAGCCTGTGCTCCGCAACGGGAGAGGCCACGGCAGCGAGAGGCCCGTGTACCAAAAAAAAAAAAATCCTATGCTCTGAAATATGAAATCTATGGCTGAAGCTCTCAGAAAGCCCAAACAGGCTTAAACAATGAGGAAAATGTTAGCATAACAAGAAGTGCAAAAGCAGAGTAGTTCCAGGATTGAGCATCTTCAGTGTTGAGCCTCATCAAGGACGTAGATTCCCATCCTTCTCTTTGACCCATCCCCTTCAGTGTGTGGCTTGTCCTCTTTGCTCTCCTGATGGGCCTAGGATGGGTACCACGGGTGTAGGCTTCCTGTGCAGACAACAGCATCCAAAGGTAGCATGGAGAACCAGTCTGTCCTTCAAATCTTATGGAGAATAAGGGAAATTTTCCCAAAAGCAGCCCCAGCAAACTCTTCTACTCACTTAATTGACCAGAATTGCATCTCCTGAACATACCCAACCTAAACACATAGTAAGAGAAACGAGATGGCCACAATTGCCTTAGACAAATAAATACTCACCCTCAGGAGTCAAGAAAGGGCCACAGCCTCTCCTTCAGGACATACACGTGGACGTGGACGACTGGGGTTCTGAGTGTTATAACTGTTGCTTAAACAACTTCCTTAAACATAGTGGCATAAAATAATGATGCTTTAATCATTCTTACTGATCATTGGTACAGAAAGGACGGCTATTGTATTTCACAAGGTCTGGGATTTCAGATGGGACAATGAGAACGGCAGAGTTGGGTGGTGGACAGCATCATTATCTGGAGGCTTCTTCACTCAAATATCTGGTGCCCAGGTGGGCATGACTCGAAGGCTGAGCTCAGCTGGGGGGGTCAACCAGGATGCCCACACAGAGCCCCATAGTGCGACTTGGGTTTCCACACAGCATATCGGCCTCATCGTAGCTGGACTTCTTTCATGGCTTCCTGAGCTCCCCATGTGAATGTTCCAGTGAACAGGAGGGAAGCCGTATCACCTTGTACGAATCAGCCTAGAAAGTCATCTAGCATAACTTCCACAATAGTCTATTGGTTGAATCGGTCATAAGGCTACCAGACTCAAGGAGAGATTACAAAGACCCTATCTCTCAACGGAAGGAGTATCATTAAAAAAATTGTGCCAATTTTTTAAAACCACACTGTTAGCAAAAAAAGGAGTAGATAAATAAGAGCATCTGCCTTCGGATCAGAAATAAATTTCATTTTCAGAAAACAATCCCAGAATAACCACAAGTTTAGAAAACTAACAACATCTTGCAAACCCTTCCTAGAGCTGATTCTTTATTCAGCAGTGAGGCTGCAAGGCAGACCACCTACCCACTGACTTCATCTACAATTTAGCAATCAGTAAGGCAACTACTTTTCAAAATATATGAAGAACACATTCTCTGCTCCCTAGGAGTTGAAAAGTTTAATGAGAAAAAATGAGCTGGTTTACAGGTCTTTTCTTTAGCGTTTTCCATTGGCTGGAAGTTCTGCATGCTTCCTAGCTAGTTCTGCCGCTCATATAAAATGGACTCTTGTGCTGTGTTTGCTCTAGCTTAGCCATCTGTAAAATAGAGCTAACCATCTCCAGAGGAGCAGGTTCTTGTGACCCCTGTTCTCTATTTACAACCGTCTGTAAGGTCCTTGGAGACTGTGCTGTTTAAATGCAGAATGTTGCGACTATCATTTCATTATTTGAGAAACTAAACAGCACGTGGATGCTTATGTCGCCACGTTGCTAGGTTACCGACAGATCTCCCTGTCTTCACTGAAATGTCGAGAGTCGAGACTCGCTGCAGCTTTGCACCAGGGCAGCCTTTCTCAAGCTGAGATGAAGGTGGGAGAGAGAGGTGGTTGACCTAGAGTCAAACTGCTCTGGACATCACTGGGAAGAGAGAGCATTTAGCCACCAAGTACCATGGCAGTGTCCACTTGCTCTTTGAATCTAACAACCCAGCTTGTAGTATCAATGCTAGAGATGGCTCAACACCCAACCGATGGGCTTAACCCTGACAAAGTTGAGATTGCCTCTCTGAAGGAGCCAAGTCCATATGCACTTCATTTTCTGGAGAGTAAGGGATGAGATAATCAAAGGTAACAAGCAGGCAATAATACCTGGAACGTCTTTCATATGCTCAAGGCATGACATTGCCTTTCTGACACATTTGCCCACATTTTTTAAAGGGAGGAGGAAAATCATATGCTATTAATATGAGCCATTAAAAATCTTCTTTCCGGGGCTTCCCTGGTGGCGCAGTGGTTGAGAGTCCGCCTGCCGATGCAGGGGACACGGGTTCGTGCCCCGGTCCGGGAAGATCCCTCATGCCGCGGAGCGGCTGGGCCCGTGAGCCATGGCCGCTGAGCCTGCGCGTCCGGAGCCTGTGCTCCGCAACGGGAGAGGCCACAACAGTGAGAGGCCCGCGTACCGCAAAAAAAAAAAAAAAAAAAAATCTTCTTTCCGGGGCCAAGTCATCTCCTATTGGCAGTCCCAAGGTGGATGCTATTGGAAATGTCTAAAGGAAGATAATTTCTCCCAGATATGACATTTCGATACAGTGACAAGTAATTACACATAAACACACACACACACAAAAGAAGGAGCTCTCATCCAGCGTACCTCCAGGTGAGCGCTATTTATTGAATATGCTCTACTGCTAAAGAAAGAAAGAAAACTTTGCAGCAGCTTTATCCTGGTGAGTCTTTGTCTCTTTAATAATGACTTAAACCTGGCAGCAGCATCCCCACTCTCAAAAACCCAGGGATATTTTCTCCCTGGCCATGTAACCACGAAGAGTACTTTTAGAAAGTTCCAAAATGATCTCATCAATGGGGATGTGATATTCAGTATTCATCCGAAATCCTCTACCCATCTGTTTCCTTCTAGAGCTGTACGGGAGAAAAAACAAGGAAACCAATAAAGTTGTTACAAATGAATAGGGGAAGGAGGGAAGGACAGAGGAAGGGAGTGAGAAAGTAAAAAGGAGACAGATGGAAATCAAGCTGTTGGAGAATCCTGCCAAGACAAGGCAAGGACGGGAGTGGAGATGGGTCTTCCTCGGAAAACCACAAAGTTCGCTCATTGGTCACCGAGGATGTACTGGTCACTTGCTGTGTGCCAAGCCTGTTCCAGGTGCTGGGGAGCCACAGCGGAGCCCTGACGGGGATGTACAACCTGGCCAGAGAAACCAGTAAGCACACAAGTCAATGCACATTTACAGACGGGTGTGAGAGCCGGGAAGGAAACCCACAGGATGCCACGAGCAAATACAAGTGGGAGAGCTGAGTGAGACCTGCAGGTCGTGGAAGGCCACCCTCAGTTGGTGACATTTGCTCTTGAGAAACACTGGGAGCCTGTGGAGGGCAGCGGGAAGAGAGGCTGGCGTGGAGCTTGCGGGCTGCTCAGCATTAGGACCAGACCTCAAAGGCAACTGGAAGAGGAAGTGGAGCTGGTCCATTGCCCTCACTGCATCTGGACCGAGAAATTCCCAGGAGCTGCAACCTGTGGGCTGGCTCTGCTGCCTCCGCCCCCTTCCTTTCCCAGGGCTCCCAGGGCAAACAAGCCTTCTACTTGCAGGATGGTTTGTAAACACTCCCTCTTTCTTAGGTCTAGAATGAAGTCAAAGACATTTGTCTGTTTGGTTTTATAATTTGGCATATTATCCTCTCTTTCAATCCTTGTCACTTTTCATAGCATTTTCATCATTCTTTTATCCACGTGAACACCCTCCTCCCTTGGTGTGTAATTAAATGCTTCCCCAGAATCCAGTTGTAAAGGAGTCTTCGCAGTAAGCTATTTTCCAAAAAGAAAAGGGACAGGATCTTAATGTGTACCGACAAGGTGAATTTATCTTTTTAAAAACAGAACAAAGGAAAAGAAAAGGAAGGTTCTGGAGTTGGGAGAAAACATTTATTTCTCTTGATGTTGGAAGACTTCCTTAAGAGGACTCACAGAAACCTCAAAAAGGGCTACATGAATTAGCTGCAAATTAAGTTAAAATTATATAAACTTTGAACACTGTCTCTCAGTCCCTTGAATCATTTTTCTTAATGCAGCATGGTCACAACTTCCAGATGCTGGTAGCCTGGACAGAGATGGGAAGCAACATTCTCAAGAACTGGCTGCATTTATTCATAGTCACAGCTGCCATCCTGCAATAAACATTCTATATGCAAATTGCCTCAAGTGAGTCTCCAGAAATTGACTCGTTTCTTACACTGTAGCTTAACACCAAAAGAAATTGAAAACATTTTTATGGCTTACGTCCATAATACATTCCTTCAGTATGTGCTGTGTTTTTATCTGCCAATATATTAAGCTCTTCTTCTAGTGCTTGCTTAGGCATCACCAGTTCATTTTTTTGTGACAATGGGAAAAAAAAGAGCTTTCCAAAATATCCTTCTAAATGAGAACTATTAATGGTCATCACCAAACTGAGTTCAATCTTCCACTGTTCTTGAAACTGAATTGTTTTCAAAAGCAATAAGAAAAGTTGTGCAGATTCAAACCGTTTATGATGTGGAAATTAAGCCCCATTTTTCTAGGAATGAAGGATCTTGGGTGGACCTGTAGCTTTGCTCTGAGTTATTCTGTCCTGGCCATAAAGCTTTGGTCACTTTGTTGCAACAGAATTTCCATAAAAACTTTATAATCCAATTAATGAGATCAAGCAAAGCCACTGTCCTTCGTGTTTTCTTTTTAATGGTGAGATGAAGATGACTGTGTTTTTGTTTTGTGGGTTCCAGGGGGTATTAAATGCTTGGTCATGCTAATAGAAGCCTCATTTTCCTCCTAATCCGGCTGCTCTTAAGAAGAGCTTGGCAGGGACCTTCAAAGCAGCTCCATTTCTTTTGTTTCGCTTCCCTGGAGCTTTGCAAAATGGTAACAGTGCCCACGGCTCCAGGCCCCTCCATGAGGCCCCCCTCCTCCCACTGAGAGCTCACATCTCAACCCTGCTTTGGAACAGCAACAATGGCCTGGTAAGATGGTTTTAAATTTGTTTTTATCACAGCACTGAAAGCTAGAAAATGTAAGAAATGAAACTAATTCCATAGTGTGCACAGTTCTTCTCTTTCTTACTGACTTTCATGTAAGGAATGGTGGGTGGATGTGTTCAAAGTTCTGTGCACGCCTGTGATGCCAGTGCAGGGAGCTAGAGTAACATTCTCCTCCTGGCGGGGGACCACTTGCTGTACAAATTTTGCATCATGATTCAGGGAATCACAGATGCTGTTGCTGGAGAGATCTTAGAGAAGTCTTTATCAAGCCTTCCTCATTTTACAGGTGAAAACACAGAGCCCCAAAGATTCTCATCATCCAAGTTTACACAGCCAATTGGTGGCAGGGCTGGAGCAGGAATCCAAGTTTCCTGATTTCTGTTCCAGGGTCGCTTGGGTCAAATCACATTTCTTCATGATTTTATGGGTTTATCAAAGATATTACACTGTAGATAATTTACTGAATATAACAACAAGTTAGCTATTTGAATAAATGAGAAGATAGATCATGCTGGGCAAAGAAGTCTGGGTAATGAGAAGATGCTACTTCTCTTCAAATTAATTTATAGGCTTAACACATTAGATTAAGTAGACTGGGGATAGGAAAGAGGGTGAATAAATTATTCTGAAGTTCATATGAAAGAATAAGTAGGCAAGAATTGCTTTTAAATATTTGAGAAAGGCAAGTCATTGGAATATTCACTACCATTTATAAGAATATACTATAAAAATACAATAATTAGAACACTGTAGTAGCACTTCAGTAAGCAGATACAGTGATAGGAAAGAATTGATATCCTTGAAGCAGATCCCAACGTATGTAAGAATTAAGTATATTTCAAAAATAACATTTCTATTTGGTGGATAAATAAAATATTATTTGGTGGATGGTGTTCGTACAGTTGGCCATATGTTTAGCAAAACAATAACGTTAGATCTCTATATCACGCTTGCAGAAAGGTAAATTCCAGATGGTTTAAAGATTTAAATTTCGAAAGTGCCAAAGAAGTAAACCCATTAGAGAAAGGACTCATGCAAAAAACTTAAAACTTCTCTATTCAAAAAAAAGTCCTGGGCTTCCCTGGTGGCGCAGTGGTTGAGAGTCCGCCTGCCGATGCAGGGGACACGGGCTCGTGCCCCGGTCTGGGAAGATCCCACGTGCCACGGAGCAGCTAGGCCCGTGAGCTATGGCCGCTGACCCTGCGCGTCCGGAGCCTGTGCTCCACAACGGGAGAGGCCACAACAGTGAGAGGCCCACGTACCGCAAAAAAAAAAAAAAAAAAAGTCCTAAACAAATTTAAAAAGAAATTCAGAGACTAAAAAAGTTGTTTGAATATATATACATATATGTATACACATACATATATTTAAGAATTCTTCTCTTCCATATACATGTATATGGAAGAGAAGAATTCTTAATCCATAAAAGTCTTATAAATAATAGAAGAGAGGCACACTAACAGAAAAATAGGCAAAAAGATCTGAGCAGGAAAAATTACAAAAGAAGAAATGCAAATAGGATAGATAGATAGACAGACATATTTAATTTTGGTAAGAATCAAAAAAACACAAAAGAACATTGAAAATCATGTTCTTCTATCATGCTGATAGAAAATCTTATTTCCTATTCTCTTTTTTTAAAAGATAACATCAAGTTTAGATGCTAGGGAATTCTTACACACTAACAGAAAAATGTATTCATTGATACTATCTCAACAGATGGACAATTTGGCAGTATGTACCAAAAGCTTTAAAATGTGCTGAAACACTTTGGCCTATATCTGCCATCCTAAGAATTAATCCAAGGAACTAAGAGATGGGGTGCCGGGGGAGCTGTATGAACGAGGATATGTCTCATAGTATGACTCATAATAGAAAATCTAGAAATGCTCCAAAAATCAAAAGTAAAGAATAGGCAAGTAAACTGTACTGTAGCCATGTGATAAATATCATGCAACATCAAGGATCATGTTTTGAAGAATATTTAAAGACATAAAATATAAATTTTTCTAAAGTCAAATAAAAACTATGTACATCGTATGCTATCTATTTCCCAAAAAACTGGAAAGGTATACAGTGAATTTGTAACCTTTTTTCTGGGTGGTAGAATATTGAGTGATATTTAATATTTTAAATTCTGAATTTTTCACAATGATCTTATATTCACAAGAGAAAAATATTATTAGTAAAATAATACAGAATACCAAGTTAGGAAGAGGCCAGAGCTGGTCCAGGGGTAGCATGCCCATCCCCTTCACTAGACAATATAGATTTAAACATGGCTCTATATTCTGAGTCCTAGAGATCTGCTGTGCTCTTAATGGTTATGGCTGGGAAGTGACTTTGTAGGTGCCCAGGGGCTGGAGGAGACGGTTCTGATTTCTGAGTTTTGAGAAGGGTTTAAACTCACAACCACCCAAAATCCTCTAAATTGAAGCAAACAAGATGTCCTTCAATAGTTGAATGTATAAATAAGCTGTGGTACATCCAGATGAGGAATATTATTCAGTCCTAAAAAGAAATGAGCTCTCAAGTCATGCAAAGGCATGGAGGGACCTTAAATGCATATTACTAAGTGAAAGAGGCCAGTCTGAAAAGGCTACTATACGATTCCAATGACGTGACATTTTGGAAAATGCAAAACTATGGAGAAAATAAAAAGATCAGTGGTTGCCAGAGGTTGGGGGGAGGGAGTGATGAATACGTGGAGCACAGAGGATTTTTTAGAGCAGTGAATATGCTCTGTATGATACTAGAATAATAGATACATGTCATCATACATTTGTCCAAACCCATAGAGTGTACACCACAAAGAATGAACCATAATATAAACTATGGACTTTGGGTGATAACGATGTGTCAGTGTCAGTTCATCAGTTGTAACAAATGTACCACTCTGGTGGGAGATGTGGATCATGGAGGAGGCTACACATGTAAGGAGAGAGGGGGGTATACGGGAAACCTCTGTAACTCTCCCTCAATTTTGCTATGAACCTTAAACTGCTCTAAAAAAAATTTCTTTAAAAAACCAAACCAAAACAAAACAACCCTCTAAGGTTCCCTTGTACACAATCAGCCACATTAAATACTAACCCATGCCAGAAACTCCACTTATAAGACAGACTCCCCTTCTGCACATCTATCCCTCAAGCCACACGTTGACTTTTTATGTCTTTTTCTCTTAAATCTTCCCACAAGACTCACTTTATTCTGGCTTCACCTGGATAAAAATACAAGGGGTTATATACTGACCCCGGAGGATGAGTAACTCAGACATTTTTTTTGAAAGAGGAGGATGATATCAGTTATAGAAACAGATCTAATCAGCTCCAGAAGAAACTTACTTTCGTGGCCCATAGTAGAAAATCTAATCCTTTTATTACAAAGAGAAATAATCAGCCAAGCCTCAGCAAACAGTTAAGGAAATCAACAGCATGAAAGAAACTCTAAGGTAAACAGAGTAACTGATTACCAAGGGTGCATGGAGAGATTCAAAAAGACACCACATCCATGAAAATTGAACAGGACACTTGAACATGTGCAGAGACAGCTACAACCTTTCAGAAATTAAAGAAGTAATTGTTAAAAGAAAAATCATAGAAGGGCTAGAAGACAAAGTCAAAGAAAGATTGTACATTATAAAGAAGCAAGAAACGAGAAAGGAAAGATGGAAAAAATTAAAAAAAAGAAAAACGTAAGCAACATGGTAGATTTAAGTTCATTCTGAGGATTCCAACACCAATCCAACAGGAGTTCTAGAAGGAGAGGGGAAAAAAAAGAACTGGAGAGAAGAAGATCATCAAATAAATCATAGAAGAAAATTTCCTAGAGTAGAAGGAAGCACAAGTCTGGGATGTACCAATTACTGAACAAAAAGGCCCGCACCTAAACATATTCTTATAAAATTTTGAAACATCAAAGATAAAAAGAACATAAAACTTCCAGGGGGGAAAAATATCTTCAAAAGAACTGGCATAAAACTCCTCATCAGATGCTGGAAGATAGTGGAGCAATATTGGCAAAGTTTTGATAGATTATTTCCAACCTAAATTTATAACCAGCCAAACTATCAGTCAAGTGTGAGGGCAACATAATGCAAGAACTTTTTAAACATACAATGACTCAGAAATTGTACTTTCCGGTTACCCATTCTGAAGAACTTACCTGTCATTGCATGCCAGCAAAAATTTAAATGAAATAAAAGAAAGAGGAAGATATGGACCAGACCAGAAGTACAATAAAAATAAAATGTCAAGATGACAACTGTGCAGCAGTACTAAACGTGAAAGTTTAAATTGAAACAGGATGTCAAACCTTCCCACAAAAGGTCTTCAATTTAGAAAAAAATATTTACTTCAATAACAGTGTAATTAAGAAGTTTGATATGCTTACTAATTGGGTAAAGACATCACAAAGTGATTAAAATCTCAGTCTCCAAAATTAGACTGCTTGGTTCAAATTACAAACTATGTGTGTAACCTTGAGCAGTTACTTAAATTCTCTTTGGTTCAGTTTTCTTGTTTGAAAAATAGGTATAAAAATAATTTCTACTTCATAGGTCATTGTGGGTATTCAATGAAATAATACATGCAAAATATTTAGTGCCTGGCCCTCAGTAAGCTTTTTATTGTTACAATTTTCGTATCAACAGAAAAAAAAGGCAATTAGAGATTTTGGAAGAAACAAAACAAAGCTGTCAAGAAATGTCATATGTCGAAGCAAATTAAACCGCAGGGTGACTTTAGCAAGTAAAAGAGTATGGAGTGGAAAACAGAGAATTAATTTGACCTTGAAGTTTGGATTTTTCTCCATTGCATGTCATGGGTTTGGTAATTTGGGATTATTTTTCCTTCTCTACAAGTCTAATCAAACTACTTGGTTCTACACTGAATAATATTTACATAATCATAATTTCCAATTGCCATTTAATAGTATTCAATTTTAAGAAACTAACCTATCATCAAAGCACAGAAGACTTAATTATAGTTACAGATCAGAATATAAATGTAATAAACCTTGATCATGTGAAAGTAATGACTGAAGCTAAGAGGGGAGGGGCCAGAGAAAAGGGGAAGGAAGTATCTGTGTATATTTTCTCCTCTTCCATAATGGGGAGACAAGAAATAGTGGTTTACGTGTGCTATTTATGGTTATAAAGTTAACCAAAAGAAGACATTTCAAACAATAATGTAACTTTAAAAAATGGACAAAGAAGAGGAGAGAAGTAATGGTAATATGATAAATTCTACAAACTTCCAAAACCAACTTACTTCTTGGGAATGAGAACCGGATGGGGGTGAGGGGGTTGGTGTCCTGAGAACAGACAGATGGATAATTTTACTTATTTTATGCCTTGATGCTATTTGAAAATTTTCTCATGTGTTTGAATTACTCATATTATTCAATAAATTAAAAAGCACAGGTCCAGTTAGTTAATAAATATTTAGATACATACTCTGTGCCAGGCCTCATCTAGGTTCCGAGAATCACAAGAGAGAGTCCTTGGCCTCAAAAAACTAACATTCTGGGCTTGCCTGGTGGCGCAGTTGTTGAGAGTCCCCCTGCTGATGCAGGGGATGCGGGTTCGTGCCCCGGTCCAGGAAGATCCCGTGAGCCATGGCCGCTGAGCCTGCGCGTCCGGAGCCTGTGCTCCGCAACAGGATAGGCCACAGCAGTGAGAGGCCCGCGTACCGCAAAAAAAAAACAAAAAGCAACTAACATTCTGGTGAGGAAGATTAACAATAAACATGGAACTTGATGAATAAGCAAATTTTAGATAGTGATTGCTATGAAAAAAATGGAGTAATCTGATATAGAGTCTACAAGGGGTCACATGAAATCTCCTTTATCTACAGTAATCAAAGAAGGCCTCTTGGAGGAGGTGACTTGAACTGAGTTGTGAATGATGCTCTCAGAGCAGCCATGTGGGAAGTATCACATTCAAAGGGCTGAGACTGGAAGGAGCATGTTCTCAGGCCTCTAGAAAGGCCAGCTGGTTGGAACGGAGTAGGAAAAGGGGACGTTGAATATAGGAACTGAGTTCAGAAAGTTTGGCAGGAGCCTTTTCAGCCATGATTAACCATTTGATTTTGTTCAATTGCAATGAAAAGTCATTAAAGGGATTTAAGTAGGAGAGTGAGATAGCCTGATATTCTCCTTAATAAGCTGTCTCTCACTTTCTTTAATTAGTTTGTCATTTGAATCAGGCAGTCTGATGCAATTCACTGTGATTTTAACCACGTAGCGATGGCTTTACCCAACTAGTAATAAAGTAAGTTGCTTTATGAATATTGCCAGGAATATTGCCAGGCAAGAATATTTAAAAAATATTGCCAGGCAAGAATATTTAAAAAATCTTGCCAGGAATATTGCCAGGCAAGAAGGAAGGGAAAGAGGATAAGGGAGGTACAAGCCCATTCGAAGGAGAAATTGTAATGCTGTGTCATAATTAAATTGTTTCCAAGGATAGTGTCAACAGTCTTCCCCCACCCCTTTCCACATGCTCTTTTGCAGTGTAATCTTGCCATTCACCACAAGAGACACAGTCTATTTCCCCTCCCTTTGGATCTGGGCTCACCATACATTTTGTTTCAGACTAAGAAAATGCAGCAGAAGTGATGCTGTGTAACTTCTGCAGCTTCTAGCTTTGTTAATTGCAATACTCACTCTTGAGATCCAACTGCCATGTAAAGAAGTCCAGGATGGACACTTAAAGTGCAGTATGAATTGAGAGAGAGAGAGAGAGAGAGAGAGATACCTGCCATCACCACCAAGGGTCCAGACATGAGACAGAAGCCATCGTGGACACTCCAATCTCAGTCACCATCTGACTACAACCTCATGAGAGACTCCAGCTGATGCCACTTGGAGCAGAAGAACCATCCCGTCAAGCCCTGCTCAATTTCTGACCCACAGGATTGTGAGCGAATAAAAGGCTTGTTGTTTTGAACCACTAAGCTTTGGGGTGATTTGTTACACGGCATTATGTAACTGAAACAGGAAGTGCTCCCCTAGCTTGTTGCCATCGTCCACCAAAAGGAAATGAGGATTTCAGGGCGTGTTATTATAAGTGAAATAATAGAGTCAATGGAGTTGTTGGATTTTAGGCTTCCATGAGGCTGAGGAATTTCTGGAGTGGGATCACTACAGTAGAGGGTTGGAAAAACAGGAGTTGACAACTTGACCAAAGCCAGACAATATTTCACTGTCCCTCAAATCAGCTCTTCTTCTGAGGGCCATTTACCCTCAGGGGAAACTTGGGTTTCCCCTGTGATACCCTCAGTCTCTTCTGTCACACCAGACCAAGTCACTGATTCTTCAGTCACCACATCTTTTGCATTTGTTCCCTGTATTTCATTCCTGAGTTTAGTCCTCCTCACTTCTGCTCCTGGAATATTGGGACACATTCCTGAATTGTTTCTCTGATTTCTTCCTCTTCTTCTCTGATCCAGCCTGCTCAGTATTGGAAATCGGTCCTCCCAACATGTTCTCAGGCCAAGCTCCTACTAAAAACAACTCCAGTGATTCCCTATTGTATGCTAATTAAAGTTTATTAAAATTTAAAAAAAGAAAGAAAGAAAGAAAAACAGGGGTTGATGCCAGACAGGAGGGAACTTGAAATCCATATTTGGAGATAATGCCGTTGTAACTGAAGCAAAGCTCGCAGGAGTGGGCAACTGTGGTAGAACAAGGAAACCAAGGAGATTAAGGAGCAGAATGGCCAGGATGTCAAGTGGGTCATCTGCAGAGATGTTAAGGTTGCCAGGAACGTCGACAGGGAAATAACTTAATATAGTATTTAAGGGCACTTGCTCTGGAGCCCGACGGTATTTCCAGCCCTGACTCTGTCACTAACTGTGTGTGATATTTGATTACTCTCTGCACCTCAGCTTACTCATCTATAGAATGAGGATGATAATAGTACCCATCTCATAGTATTATAGGAGTTAAATAAAATAATGTTTTTAGAGAGCTTAGAAGAGTTCCAGGAGAAAAGAGAGCACTTGGTAAATGCTAACTATCATTGTCATTATCATTGGCAGTAGAGATAAAGACAGCAAAGCAGATGCTGGAAGCACCAAGGACTTGCTGCTGAATGACAGCAGCAAGGTGGGGTAGCAGGTGGTAACATCTGACGCTGTGCTTCAAAGGAGCTCAGATCTTTGAAGTTAGAAGCAAGAGCAATGATTAATTAGAAGCAGTAAAGGGGGCTAAGGAAGAGAATTACCCTTTTTCCAGGCTTTCAGATCCATGGGGTATGAAAGCAAAGTCTCTCCTTGAGAGGACTGTGGAGGAAGCACAGTCCTCAGGGACAGCCAGGTTCCAGTTAGAGTGAGAAGGTAAAGGGAACATTTTGGGGAAAAAATGACAATTTATGTCTGATAAAGACAAACCAGGAGCTCCAAAGGGCACAGTGGAAGGATTTGGACAGATGCAAAGGCATGGAAGAAGGGTCCTATTTTAGGATGTACAGAGCAGTGTAGGGATCAGGCAACATGCAGGTAGTGAGGGGTTATCAGATGGGGAGTAAGGATTAAGGCCAAAATATTCATGATCCACAGGGGGTTGGTCCAAGAAGTCTCTCAAGAAGAAATATGGAAAGATCCAGAACAAGCTGGCCATTCTTATGGCTCAAAGTGGTGCGTGGGTCTAGGGGATGGCAGAGGCCTCCTCAGAGCTGCTCTGCTGAGCAACTCAGTTCCTATGCAAGTTTTGAAAGGTACAAGGGTGGGGGGATAAAGGGGGTCTTCCCATCTCTCCCTGGCTGGAAAGGTGAAGAATCAGAGCATCTATCTGTGATCTATTCTTGGAAGCCCAGAGGGTGATTATTCTCTTCCTGGGCCTTAGAGGCTAGGTCACCTGACCCTGGGTGATTAAAGTGTATTAGATGCTAGACATGTCCCATGGCAAAAGAGGAACCATTACTGGTCTTTACAGTACATCTCAGTCTGTTTGGGCTTCTATAACACAAATACCATAGATTAGGTGGCTTATAAACAAAAGAAACTTATTTATTGCAGTTCTGGAGGCTGGGAAGTCCAAGATCAAGCAGCCAGCAGATTCAGAGTCTGATGAGGGCTTACTTCCTCGCAATTAAACAGCTGTCTTCTCATTGTGTCCTCACATGGCAAAAACAAAAACAAAAAAAAACCAGGAAGCTCTCAGAGGTCTCTTTTATAAGGCCACTAATTCCATTCATGAGGGCTCCACCCTCGTGCTCTAATCACCTCCCAAAGTCCCACCTCCTATACCATCACACTGGAGATTAGGTTTCAACATATGAATGTTAAGGGCACACAAACATTCAGTCCATGTTTCAGTACCTTAATGCAAATCAGGAAAAGACACTCTCTCCCATCAGACGCACCCTCCAAGGTACCTGGCTTGACCAGCACACAGTGCTTTATAGAAAGAAAAGTCCTCTGCTTCCTCTGAGCAAGCACAGCCTATAACAAGGACACCAAGCCTGACATGGGCTCAGCCAGGTGTCCCCCTTATAATGCACAACCTGCACGTAATACATGGTGGCATAGGCTGGAAGCAGACTAAACGTCAGCTGCACTGGGTTCCTGTGTTGGTTCTAATTATGCAAACCAGAGTCAATCACTTCACCTCTCTGAGCTCATTCATCTTTAGGGGTCTTATTTGGTTTATATGCCAAATGAATAGGTTGGACTAATTCAATTAATACATTTTTTTAAGGCTGTAATGTGTCTGGCTGGTACTGGGCACCAAAGACACTGAGATGAATTAGATACCCACAGTCTTTGGGGGAGGACAGACACTTAAACAGCTAGTTCCCACACTGTAAAGCAGGTGTTATGACAAAGGAGTGCACAGGTATCTATGGAAGCAAAGAGGAGTCCCTGTGTCTCCCATCAGACATGTGACAAGTCCTGGCCAATGAGAAGTGAGTAGAAGTGAAGTCTGTAATGTCAAGCAGAGACAGTGAAAAGCTCCCCCACTCCCATCACCCCTGCCAATTCTCCAGTCTCCTCTCATCCTGGTACAATGCTCTCGGGGAGGCCTCGTGTTGAGATGGTGAAACCATATAAGACCAAAACATCCTGGGTCCCTGAGGAACCACATGACAGATGGCTGCCGGGACCCACAGTGGACTTTGTATGAGCAATAATTAAGCTTAATCCACTAAGACTTTGGTGGTTATTTGTAACAGTGACAAAATCTAGACTATCTTGACTGATGTTGGAAAAAGGTAATTAACAAGGGATGATGCCTAACTTGCTTTCCAAAATGGATAGGTCTGATGAACTGCTGGGCTTTTGTTCAGCTGAACGTCTATGCAAAACTGGGGCCAATGTTGAATTGTTCAGGATAACAGAGGAAGGCTGGACATGCTGTCCCCACAGCCCTCAATCTCTTCACTCAGATTTCCTCCAAATAAACGTGATGCAAATCATTTAATTTTTTTCCTTCGGGGACCTATCCTCCCACACTCTCAGTTCATGTGAACTAGCTCCAGGATGGGAGGTGGTGTACCTCGCCAGTTGCAGTCCCACATCTTCTTGGCCACAATGGGAATATGAACCAGGCTAGGCCAGAGAGAAGAACCCAAGGTATCTTTCTGGAGAATCACTGGGGGAGAGGTTTCTTTCCGAAGGGGTGGTCATATGAATGGATGCAAGGCTGGAGCTGCTAGGTTGACTTTACCATGGCATGGAGAGAATCTTCCTGAAAATGAAGACAACTCAGTGGAGAGCAGAGTGAAGAAATGAAGAGAGATGGTGACTAGATGATCTTGTTTTTCCTGTGCAGGATACCCACATCTGATAGGCTCACCATGGTGTGGCACAGGAGCCGCTGACCCCAGCTTTGGTCCTCGGTGCTAAGCACAAACTCTGGCACCTAGTTCATGGCCTCCGCCCACAGGAATGGAAATGAGGCCAAAAGCTCAGGTGTTCTGGATACCACCACCCAGCCATGTCTCCACACCCTCATTGGCAGGAGACAAGAGGGGGCTCCAAAGCTCTGTGTGTCCCTGGGAAGACCACACACACCTTTCCCACCCCCTCCCACCACCAACACTCACAGCCTCAACATCGCTGTCTGCTGTAGAGACCATCTGGATCCCCGTGTGCCAGCTTCTACAGACGCGTTACTCCAGGTCATCCCTTATACCCCAGCCCTCATCCCAGACATCCTCTACTCTGATTCTCCCTCCCATCCCTCCCCAACTCCTGAAACTCTCCCACTGTGTCCTCTGAAGCTCACTGAACATCCACAAAATCCCACATCGCAACATCTTTTCTAAACATTTCCATCACCTCCCTGCTCCATCTGAAACCACCTGTCATCTGAGGACGCTGCCTCCCCTTCAGCCCTCAGGCATTGAGAGCTATTTTCTGTCTCACGGTCATCATTTCACAGGGCCTGGAGGTGGACTGGGTGACTTGCTTGCTTCTCACTGACATCTCACATCTCCTAAAATTCTCCCAGCTTTGCACAGCCAGCTATCAGCCTAGACGTCCACTACCTCTCCTGCTGCCATGATCTCAAGACCCTCGTCACACTCCCTCATTATTTACTGCTCTTAGCTACAAGTACACAAACTAGCACCTGCCTGTCTTAATACTCACTGATTTCAAGATCCATGGAAATGAACCTTCCAGTATTCTGGCTTCCCAGTTCCTAGACCTACCCTTCTTCCAATGATCTGCTCCTTCCCAGCCACCACTGCTGACCTACCTCAACTGCTCAGTCACATGGTCGCCCTAAATCTTGTCAGTATCAATAACTACATGCTCTCTGCAATCTCACTTTAAATCTCCTGCTGCCCATTCACCAATTACATCACTACCTCTGGTACCCCAATTGCAACAACTCTTTGACCCACCAGGATAAAATCTATTGATCTTACCACTTTTATTGTTCAGATTCTCACTTCCCTCTCTACAGAGCTTAGAATCTATGGTTCACCATTGTAATCATTCCCTTGCCCTTTCCTCCTTTCTTCTTATTCATCTGGAAAAAAACACAGCCCTAGTTTAACCTCATACCCTCCTTGATCCACACTCGTACACTCCAGCTAGATGTGGCTGGAGAAAAGCACACAACCAGCCTGACAGGTCCCAACTTAAGTTCAAGACCATTACCTACAGCCCTTCATGCTGCCACCATGTTCGTTTCCTGAGTCCACTCACTCTCCTCACTCCTAGATTTCTCCTGTCTCCTCTCTTACACCCTCCAACATCTCCTCCCCATCTTCCCTCTCGGTTAACGACTTGGCTTCCAATTTCTCTGAGAATATAGAATCAATCAGAGAAGAATTTTCACATGCTCCTACCACCCACCCATGTGATCCTCTATTTTGTGCCTCCCTTCTCCCTCAGTGGATAAACCATCCATACTTCTAAGACCAATTTCTCCCCTTGTGCCCAAGATTTCCCCCTCCTTTCTTGCCCACTCAAAGATATTGCTCCACCATTTACCCCGTCTTTTCTGCATCATTTTTTTCCTTTCTTGGCTAGATTGTTTATATCTGCATATAAACTTGCCCTAATACCAAGTATCTTTTAAAAAATAAATCTTTTAACTCTGCTCCCCATGCCATTCCAAAATTCCACTTCACAGAAAAAATTCTCAAAGGAGTTTTGGTGGGTTGTTTTGTTTTGTTTGTTTTGTTTTGTTTTGTTTTGTTTATCCACTGCTTCCAATTCCTCTTGTTCCCATCTCTCTTGAGCCTACTCCAAACAGGTTTTCAGCCTCTCTACTTTGCCAAAACAGCTCCTTTCTACTGAATTTATTCATCTGTTGTTGTTGAATGCATGAATCCAGTGGTCAATTCCCAGCTCTCATCTTACTGGAACTGTCAGCAGCATTTTTTCACAGAAGATCACATCCTCTTCCTTGATACACCTTTGTACTTGGTTTCCAGGACTTCACCCTCCCTTGGTTCTTCTCTGTCTCCTGTGTTCATGCCCATCTCATGTCCCTAACTTGGGGCTCAGGCCTCCAACCTCTTCTCTCCTCTATTTACACTCACTCCCTTGTGATCTCTTCTGATTCATGGTTTAGAAAACAGCAAGAATCCCAGATTCGTGATCTCCAACTCAGACCTCTGCCCTGAATTCTAGACTTATATGTACACCAACCTACTCAGTCTCACCACTTGGGTGTCTACTAGACATCTCCAACTTAACTCCTCCAAATCCAAGCTCTTGATCTGCCCTTCCCAACCCTTCCCCCCACCTGCTCCTCCTACTGTCTTCCTATCTCAGTATGTGACAATGGCATCCTTTTGGTTTCCCGGCACAAACACCTCGGCATCATCCTTGACTCCTCTCCTTTCCCCACATCCTGTATCCAAACCATCACCGAATCCTGTAGCCTCTGCCTTCAAACACTTCTCGTCACCTCCATGGCCACCATCCTGGCCTCAATACATCATTTCTTGCTTGGATTATTACAAGAACACATAATGGTATTTTACCTTCTGTCCTTGCCTCCTGACAGTCTATACTGCACATCAGCTTCTTCAAGTGTAAGGCCTCTGACCCGAGAGACAATACTATACTGCATTTGTAAAGTATGATAGTCCCTTTGTCACTTTGTTTGATTTCTTTCCTGAAGGGCTTTTATGATATTTTATAATGCCTTTCAAATACCATGAAAAAGAAAAGATGTTAAGAATTCTATCTGGTATGTTTTAATAATTTTTCATAGTTTCAAAAACAGAAATTTACGAATTATCTTCTTTCTGTTACATTATTGGGAATCTCTGGTGGTTAATTGGTTAATTACATTTAAGAAATTAGAGAAATTTCAAAGTATGTAATATAGAAATGAATTACGGTTGGATTAAAATGTCCTTTATTGTATCATGAAAATAAAATTAAATGTAAGGCCTCAATACCATGCCTCTGCTAGAACTCTCCAATGGCTTTCCGAGTAAGTACCAAAGCCCTAACAGTGCCCTATAAGGCCTTACATGACCTGGCCACCTGTCTGACTTCAATTAGTACCCACTTCCCCCTCACTCTTTCTGCTCCAGTCACACTGGTCTTCTCCGTCCTTGACCAGGCCAAGCACACACGCACCACAGGGCCCTTGCACTTACTGTTCCCTTATCTCTGGAATATGTAAATGCCTTGCTTCCACATTTCCTTCAACTCTGTCCTTAAATGTCACCTTGTTAGAGAGGACATCCCTGACCCCTTCCCACATGAAATAGAACAGTCATCCACATAAATGCTATCTCCTCATCCGGCTCCGATTTTCTCCATTAGTCTTCTCATCCTCTAATAGACTATATTCACTTTGGGATTTTGTTCCCTGCTACATCCCTGGCATTTAGAACTATTCCTAGAATGTCAATATTTGTTGAATAAATGAATGAATTTGAACCCTCACTCCATCGTATTCTATGTGCATGACCTTAAGTATGGGGCTTAACCCTCTCAAGTTTCATCTCTTCATCCATAAAATGATATCAGAACCTATCTCATATTTCTATTGCTAAATTAACGTAATGTGTGTGAAGTATCCTCAGCTATGCCAGAATTTGATAGGAGCCACATAAGGAGTTGTTATCACTGTTGTGGTCGTCACTGATGTTGCCACAGCAAAAGGTGGTCAAGAATTCAGTTTTCAGAGCTCCTCAGAAAACCCTTCTGACCCAGGTCTAGAAACTTCAGGGGCCAAACACAATCCCCATGCTTGCCCCGTCCCAGCAGACCTTCAGCCAAACATCCTTCAGTCCACCTACAAGACTCAGGCTCATGGGCCCCCCAGAGCCCTCTGTGTAGGAACACTTTTGCTCAGGGAGAAAATAGCTCACCTGTGAGACACCAGTCTTGTCTTCCAGGACACCAGGGTGGAATTCTGTGCAATGAAAGTCATTTATTAAATAGACCTCTAGTGCCATTGAAAAGTGAATTCATTTTGCACAGGTCACAAGTTCACTTTCAGAGAGCAGTTTCCTCCCTGCCCAAGCAGGCCCGAGTCTAATGGGCAATTGAAGGGCAGTACCCAGGGTCCCTGCAGACAGTGGTTCCCGACCGTCCTGGACTTTGGGAACTCGGTTGAGGGAGAGAAACAGGAAGAGCAATAATGACCATGAGAAAGGGAACTTGTTCTCTATGTTGCTCTTGGGATTGTTGGAACCAAAACATTGGGGTTGAGGTGACTACCATCAGGAAAGGGTAGGGAGAGAGGACAAAGCCAGGGGCTCAACACCGTAGTCAGAACCAGGTGTCCAAAATGCAGTGAACTTAAACCTGACTGTTTTGAGAGAGAGAGTGTGTTTGGCAGAGAAGGGAGCATACAATGTTCTTAACAGTATTCTTAGAATGTGTTTGGGAATTCCAGTCCCCAGATGTAGACAAAGCATGAAGTGATATGACGAATACAGAGTCTTTGATACATGACAAATCTCTATATCAAGTTCTCTATCTCCCTCCCTCTCTCTCTCTCTCTGTCTCTGTCTCATTTCTTTGTTTTAAAAAGATCTTTTCACATATGTGTGCGCACTCCATAGCTGTTCTTCTCAGATAAGTAACAGCGTCTCTCACCAGATCTGGATTTAGAATCTGCCCTTTTTGAGCATTTAAAAAATCACTCTAAAATATCAAACAAAGCAAGGCTATTTGAGGAGACATCCACAGCACACATGGGGAGGGCAAGTGAGCTTCTCCACAGTACTTCCCAAGCTTACATCTAGAGCTGACTAAGATCAGGAAGAAATCCAACAATGTTATTCCATGATGGGAAATGTCAGTTTAGCAGATTATCATAGACTTAAAAGGTGAATTTCAGACAGTATAAGCAAAAAGGCAATAGTCTGTTTCATTGTTTCACTTCTTGGTCATTTTTTTCAGCCCCTTTTTGCTTGCCTTCTAGAAGCCTCAGAGCCAACACTTTGATTTTAAGGAACCTGATGAAAATTGTATGACACTGGTGCTATAGGATGTTAATAAGAATTTTGTGAAAAAATAAACCTTTGGTCAGTTTAACTTGGTAAATTCTAGGCTGAAAAAAGTTAAGAAAGTGTCTTTCCTGAAGGACTTTTCCGTACATTTAATATGTGTGTTGTGAATCTCAAATATATGTATATAGCATGTGAGGTTCTCCAAACTTATTTGATGATGGAAACCTTTTTACAGGGAGAATCCTATAAGGGCATTCCTGCAAGGAACACATTTTAGGAAATGTTAATTAGATCTTTCCCTTTTACTGTAAGAGAATTCATTAATGTTTCTTTGGCCCAAAGAAACATTAAAGGATTCTCTAATGGTAAAAGTCTAATCAACAGTCTTTTTAAGGTGAGGACTCATCTACTAGGCACTTTTGAAAATCTTGGTTTAATTGTTTGATAAACACTTCAATTCATGGTATGGAAAACTGAACCCCACAGTAGTGGAATTATTGTAAACTCAAGCCTCCACTGAATGCAGACAGCCTGGTGTAGTGGTTCAGGGCACAGACTCTGGAGCCAGACTTCCTGGGTTTGAATCCCAGTTTTAATCCGATTTATTAACTGTGCAGCCTTGTGTTAGGTACTTAAACCCTCTGTGCCACACTTCTCAGCTGCCCCATACGTGTAATGAGGACGATAATAATAATAGTACCTACTGACAGCATTGCTGGAAATTTAATGAGTTAAATTTTTATAAAGTACTTAGAATGTAAACACTAAGCTTTTGAAAAGTAATATGTGACATAAATTGTTTCAAACTTTCAGGAACAAAAGAGTATACATACCCTTTGAACCAATAAGATTTATCCCATTGCCACACCCCATCTAAGAACTGTCCCATTTTCAATGTGAAAAAGAAACAATGGAAATTTAAGTTAGACATTTAAAAATTATTGACTGAAAAGTTACACAGTATTCAGATGTGAAATGAGAGATTGTTCAGTTTGAGATATTTTAGAGAAAAACACGGGGCATGAATTAAACACGACTTAGTCCAAGTCCACCAAGTCTTCAGGCCTAGGAACATTTATATTTATTTTTTTTATTTATATTTTGTTTTTTCCTCATCAAAGTTCTTTTTTAATTTTTATTTTATATTGGAGTATAGTTGATTTACAATGTTGTCTTAGTTTCAGGTGTACAGACAAGGAAGGTGTGCAGACAAGTGTGTCCGGGTGCTTTTGTGTACCCTGGGCAATAACATTTTTAAGATTCTGGTATTTTAAATTGCTGAATTGAAATGATAACTACTTCTGTGTCATAAAACCATACTGATATCAATGCCACGAACCCTTCATGAGCAAGCAGATTTTCAGGATATGACTAGATTTGGGGTTTTTTGGTATATTGATATACCTTGAGAAATCCGTGTCCCACCGCAGGACGCTTCTTCCCTCTCTCAGGCCTGCCAATGTATGCCCGCTCTCCCCTGGTCTATCTCTTCCTTCATCATCACAAATGCAAGATTCTGCCTTAAAATAATCCTTCAAAACTCCACGGAGCACTCCAGTCTCATAGCCTCATATTCTCCCAAGTTGGTTTCAACGTGCTTCGAAATAATTTTCTGTCTTTAAAGACATGACTGAAGATCTTTTGGGTTCTCTACCCTTGGTTTGGGAAAGGCACTATTTTTTACATTTTTTTAATTGAAGTATTGTTAATTTACAATGTTGTGCCGATCTCTGCTGTGCAGCAAAGTGACTCAGCTATACACGTATAGACATTCTTTTATTTCTATTCTTTTCCATCATGGTTTATTACAGGATATTGAACATAGTTCCCTGTGCTATGCAGTAGGACCTTGTTGTTTATCCATCTGATATATAATCGTTTACATCTGCTAATCCCAAACTCCCAGTCCTTCCCTCCCCCACCCCCTCCCCCTTGGCAATCACAAGTCTGTTCTCTATGTCTGTGAGGCTGTTTCTGTTTTGTAGATATGTTCACTTGTATAATTTTTTTAGATTCCACATATAAGTGGTATCATATGGTATCTGTCTTTGCCTGGCTTACTTCACTTAGTATGATAATCTCTAGGTCCATCCATGTTGCTGCAAATGGCATTATTTCATCCTTTTTTATGGCTGAGTAGTATTCCATTGTATGTATGTACTTTATATCACAAAAATCTAGTAGGCTGGAGCTCCAAATGAATCCTGTAAACTCTCTTCAAATTCATTACTGCTTGCAAAACTGAGCGTTTGGGTGTTGTGTTTGGTTGGCTGCCTCCCCTCGGGTCCATCTTGGCCCTTCTCTCTGCAGCTCTGAGTCCTGCAGACTGACTCCCATGGGCTGGATCAACCAGGATCCACTGCTAGCTGGCTCTTGGGTGGGTTTGGCCAAGGGAGACACCTTAAAGCAAGGCAGGAGGAAAGAGAAGACAGGGTACATTTTCCTGCTCCCTCCCTGCCCCAGGCCATGTTTTCTGGCAGTGGCTGCATCCCTCCCTGACTGCAGCTTGCACGGAACTGAAGCAATGCACTTTGTATTGCTCTGTGTCCCTCCAGATCTGGGGCAGTAATGGCTCTGCCGTTGCTCCTCTCTGGGGACCTCACCATCCCTGATTGTTCCCTTAACCCTGTCCATACCCCTGTAAGTAGCCTCATCTTTTTGTTTATTTGTTTTTTGCTTATCAAAGTTTTTTTAATTTTTATTTTATATTGGAGTATAGTTGATTTACAATGTTGTGTTAGTTTCAGGTGTACAGAAAAGTGCATCAGTTATACATATACATATATCTACTCCTTTTCAGATTCTTTTCCCATATAGGTTATTACAGAGTATTGAGTAGAGTTCCCTGTGCTATACAGTAGATCCTTGTTGATTATCTATTTTATATATAATAGTGTGTATATGTCAATCCCAAACTCCTAATTTATCCTGCCCTTTCCCCTTTGGTAACCGTAAGTTTGTTTTTGAAGTCTGTGAGTCTGTTCCTATTTTGTAAGTATGTTCATTTGCATCATCTTTTTTAGATTCCACATATAAGTGATATCATATGATATTTGTCTTGCTCTGTCTGGCTTACTTCACTTAGTATGATAATCGGCTCATCCATGTTGCTGCAAATGGCATTATTTCATTCTTTTTTATTCTAAGCAGGCTCTTCTTTTCAGTCTCTTGAACTATGTGAATGGGCTTCTGTTTACTGTTGGGATCCTGACTGATACAGAGCAGTACTAAAAATATAATACTTTTATGTAATTATTAAACAAAAATAGCATGTTTGCAGATACACATAACCTCAAAGGTAAGAAAAAAACAATTATTGTTTCTACTCAGTTCTGCCACCCTGGTGAGCAAGGGACCCTCCTATAGGGACTTATGCCTATTGCGGATATTTTAACTCTTAAAAACCATAAGTGGGCTTCCCTGGTGGCACAGTGGTTGAGAGCCCGCCTGTCGATGCAGGGGACACGGGTTCGTGCCCCGGTCCGGGAAGATCCCACATGCCGCGGAGCGGCTGGGCCCGTGAGCCATGGCCGCTGGGCCTGCACGTCCGGAGCCTGTGCTCCGCAACGGGAGAGGCCACAGCGGTGAGAGGCCCGTGTACTGCAAAAACAAACAAATAAAACCGTAAGTAACATTCATGATTCCTAAATAAGTTAAAGTACCTCAGAGACAGCTATTTACCAAATATTCGAAATGTTTCAAAATGTATAAATTAATGTTCTCAAAAAAAAAGAAGAAAAAGCTTATGTTGAAATCTTTAATTTAGACTCTCACAAAATTCATCAACTTTAGCAAACATGCTGGGTCCTTCCTTGTCCTTGCTTCCTTTCTCTACCTGCAATTCTCCAGATCTCCTTATGGTTGACTTTTTCTTGTCATTTAGATCTCAATGATGACCCACCTTGGACCCCAGCATTCTAATTTAATCCTGCACATAACATCTTTTACTATTTGGTTTGGGGGGGGGTGTTTGCTATTCATTTGTTTGTTTGTGTACCTTCTCCCCCACTAGGACATGAGCTCCATAACAGCTGAGACCTAGTCTATTTTATTCACTGATGTATCCTCAGCATTTGTACCATAGTAGCTGCTCAAAAACAAAATCATTGAATGAATTGATGGATGAATTGGCATTTCGTGAAAGATAAAGAAAGAAAATACTGTTTCTGACCTCAGGGAAGTCATAAATGAGGAGAAAGAAACACACCTGAAAATGTATAATGTAAGAGCGTGCTGTAATAGAAGAATACACAGAGTACCACTTCCAGCTACAGCAGACTATGTCATAGCAGAGCAATCATCCCCCTGAACAAACTGCAAAGATGTGCTAAAATGAAAAAAAAAAAATCTGTTTGAAGACATTGGAAACTCTTAAGGAGGCCAGGATTTGCAGGAGCCCAGAGAGAGGAGAAACTCACTGAGGTGAGCCCAATATTTCATATCACTTTTCTCTTTGGAATATTTTCTGATTCATACACAGTGTGTGTGATGGCTGAGAAGCCAAGCAGAAAGCAACTGCTGAGACAAAAAGGCTGAGCAGAGTTTTCACCATCTCACAAAGATAGGGAGACAAAAATTGGAGTTCAGAGCCAGCAAGACAGCCAGGAGTTAAAAGGCCAAGATGCAGGGAGGAGGGAAGCAGAGGGGTGAACCCAACAATCTGAGCAGCATTTACCCTTGAGGCATTTACTGATTCATACGAAGCACCTAAGGAAAGGCAGATAGTGGTTTCTAAGACTATAACAAGCTGGGCAGAGCTATCAGCAGCACCAGAGCGCTGGAAGATTTTTAAAATTCTCTTTGGAAAAAGAAAGTGTTATTATAGTTTCTACAAATTTTTATATGCATATCTGGCATTCAATAAAATGTTTCAGACATCCAAGAGAGATGACCAAGAGGGGGGAAAGACAGTAGAAACAGACCTTCCCCCCTACAGCAATCCAAGGAGTTATTTAAATTCTTTAAAACTCCTGTGATTTATAGGTTAATAAAAATAGATGGTAAGATTGAGAATTTCACCAGAGAATTAGAATCTATAAAAAAGAATCAAATGGAAATTCTAAACTAATATCAGAAGTTGAGAACTCAATAAATAGATAATAGATTAGACACAGCTGGGAAAAAGACTAATAATTTGGAAGATAAGACAGTGGAAATTATCCAGAATGAAGCACAGAGAGAAAAAAAAAGATGGAAACCATTGAAAGAGATATAGGGGACCCAGTAGAAAAATCTAACATATGGAATTAGAGTCCCAAAGAGAAGAAGGAAAGAAAGGGGTAGAGCAATATTTGAAGAAATAATAACAAAGAATTTTCCAAAGCTGAAAAAAGACATTAAGCTACAGATTCAAGTAGCCCCTCAAGCCCCAAACAGGATAAATACAAGAAAAATATACCAACCCACATCACAGGAAACTGCTAAAAGCCAAATGCAAAGAGAAAAATCTTGGAAGAATATGCAAAATGTTATTGTCACATAAAGGAGAAAAATAGTTTTGCTTTAGAGGATCAGATATTCACAAAGGAGGTAACAATTCATTTATTCATCCATTCAACAAGAAGAATTCATTGAGCAGTTAATACATATCCATCACTAATTTGAATCTTTTAAATAAAAAAAAAAAAAGATAAAAATGACATAGTCCCTGTACTCCAGGAGCTCAAATCTGGTGCACAGGAGAGATGGAAATGTAAACAAAGTCTCCAGAAAGCCTGCCAAGAAGGGCTGTTTTTAAAACAGAGAACAAATGATGCTTGGACCAGACGGGGGTGAGGGGCTAGGGGAAGATGCAGGATATTTGCATGTTGTCTTGCTGGAGGCTCCTGTGGGTGAAAACAGCCCAGGCAAAGGCACAGCAGGCATATCACTGAGCAAAGTGAGTTGTCTTTTGGAGCTCAGTGTGGGGAGATGGTGGGGAGTTGCAGAAAATGAGGCTGAAGAGTTAGGCTGGAAACAGATTCAATAGGCAGTGGCGGAACCACCACAAGTTTTTCAGCAGAAGAAGGGCATCACCCAAGTCATTCTTTAGGAAGACAGCCCGGAGGCCTCATGAGGGTGCTTTTGAGAGGGAATCGATGGCAGCCCATGAGACCAATTAGGACAATTCTTTGCTGTCATGACCCAGGTAAGCAGGAACTATGGCAGTGGAAGTAGAAATGGAAACTGGAGAGCATATTCTGTAGACATTTCAAAGGCAGAATCAACAAGACTCAGCCACCATGGATTGATTGTAGGACACAGAAAAGTAAGTCAAAGTTGACTCAGGCATGTGGAGGATGTCAATGGTATTGATGCAAATATGGCTTGGAGATAATATCATGAGGTCACTGTTAGCTTGATGAGTTAGAAATTTCAATAGGACTTTTCTGAAATGTTTATTAGAGAGCTAAAAAGTTCAGTCTGGAGCCCAGAAGCAAGATGAGGAGCTGACACCGAGCTGTGAGGGCCCAGAAGGGGAAGACTGGCAGAGCAAGAGCTGAATAAAGACCAGCGACTCCAAACTGAACACGTCTTGGGAAATACGGATTATCCTAACAATATATTCTTGCATTTCTCATTCTCAGATGTGTGAAACTATGTTAATTGAAAGAAAATCATTAAGATGCTCCTTACATAGGAAAACTCTATGAGAAATAGATATATTACTCTTCCTATTTTATGTTTTCCTCAGCCTTTTGCTGAGCCACATCCCAATTTTTTCTGCTTAAACAGCAGAAACATTAATGAAGTGGACTGTAGTTAAAAGTGCTTTCCTATTCAGCTGGTTGAAAGCTTCAGTATGAATAATGCCACAGGCCGGGGGCTGTTAAAGGCTACATCTGTGCCATGTTTTTAAAATAATGCACATCAAATTAAGAAAAACACCACTTAAAACCGAGATGAAGTTTCCATAATATTAACCAATTACTTTGATTTAAATATATATACACATATGCAGAGACTGTGTACTGTCACTGGGGAAATTTTCTCTCTGCTCTCAGTCAGTTGGTCCCTCTCATTTCAGATAGATTTATGGGTAAGAATATAACTTTATCAGTGAGATTAGGAACACTTTTGCAGCCCCCATGTTATCGCAGAAGACTGAAGTTCAGGTCGAGAATAACAGACTTCCTCTGCTGTAGAAATTCTCTCACAGGGTTACACCGGATGCAATTTGAACTTTTGTGTTTTTCAGCTACTTGTGGTTTATTTCTTGAAAAGTCTGCTGATCTGATCTAAGTCCCATGAGGCCTACAGAGAAGCAACCTAAGTTAATATTCATACATTTGGTCTTTGGAGATGATTCCCCCAAATTACTTTCCTACACCCGCTAAAACCCAGCACCCTCTGGTAGCTACTGCATAGTGGATCTAATTAGAGAGTAAAACAGTTAATAGTTACCAAGCTCCTCCTACATGTTCAACACTGCTTCATATGACAGGAAGCAAGGGAGCAGTGGAAGAGATGAGCTTTGAAGCAAATGAAAGACAGACGTTATTAAAGAAACTAACCAAAAATGGCTATAATCAAGGGCTGGAGTAGTATCAAGTATTAAATGCTGTAGGATCTTCTGTAAAGGGGCGATGTGTGTAGACTGTAAAACTCTGCAGGCTTCATGGAGAAGGGAGAATTAACCCTGGAAACACTCGTGTGTCTCTCACACGCTCTTTAGTCTGGGTACAACATGTGTACTGCACTTTGCCAGCCAGCCAGGGAAGGATGAAATATCCTAGACCTGGTTTTGAGACCAGACTGAAAACTCAAACCCTCTTCCTCAAACACTGGAGTAAGTGGTCAAAACTACAACTTCCCTCACTCCCAAGCCCACATGTGCTGCCTGCCCCCATCTTACACACACACACACACACACACACACGCACACACACACACACACACACACACACCCCAACGTGGGTGCCTGAGCAGGCATGAAGAGATAAATCAAGGACAAAGGTGTAATGTTCCTTATATGCTGGAGGTCTGTAGCCTTATGTGAATAGGGATGTTGCAGCCTGATTCCAGATCAATGTCACACAAAATTGTGGCACGACGGAAGCTGGTCCACAGAACGGCTGGTTCTACACCTCCTCCAACAGCTCTCTTTTAGCCTCTCTCTGGAGTTTTTCACCTGCAGATTTAGATCTCATGAGTTGTCATTCACCAAATATTTACTAAGTCCCTACAAAGTTCTCTACATGAAGTAGGTAGAACGTGTGTACCGCATGAAGGGACGGCCAAGAAGTATACAATCTGTCAGGGGAGCAGACAGAAAATTCTAAGGCTGGCAGGGAGTACTGTGTGCTAGAATTGTGTACAGACCAAGGTATGGGGTGATGTAAATATTATGGCTACAGACACAGGAATTTTTTAAAGCCTTGTGGTGCTAAGATCTGCAGGGAAGGGATGAGGGAAGTGCTCATTAACCAGTGAACACATAGAATTTGCAAGCAAAGCCCTCTGAGAATTGCCTTGTGGTCAGCAGGGGAAGGGGACCCAGATGACACTCAGGGGAGAGGAGATCTCATTAGACTGCATAAGAGAGGGAAGGGTAAACCCTAGAACTGTAAAGAAAAAAATGGGGGGGGGAGGAAGGGGATTTGCTGATGATACACTTGAAAAAAGTCTCAGTGTTTGTCGGATAAAATTTTCACGAGCTTTCATTTTGCTGAAACTTTACTTCTCTCTCTCTAACTCCTGATGTGCGATGTTATCAAAGTAGGTGCTGGTTTCTGCATTAAGGATCACTAAGGGAGAGAAAAATGAATTAGGAAGCTCAAGGAAGACTTTTTGTAGGAGGTGGCATCCGAACACAGCCCAATGGGTAGACTTTTTAAAGACAGTGATGGGAGGACAGCAGGATGGGAATCCATGGGAAAAGTGAGTAGCACATTCAGGAAGATGCACGGACTCCGGAAGAGCTGTAATATTGACTTGCGGGGTAGGATGGGAGAATTCAGGAGGAGTCCGGTCCAGAAGAGTAGCCTGGCACTAGTTCTGAGAGCCCCTGTGGACCAGGCTAGACTATTCAGACTTAATCACATGGGCACTGGGGAGCCACTGAAGGCTTCTAAGCAGGGATGGGGACTTGATCCCACCAAACAATTCCCCAAAGCCACTAATTAATATTGCCTCAGGTGCTGCCCTCCTGGAAATATTTATATTTCAATTTAAAACTTCCTGGACCCCCTGTATAGCACAATACAATATTGTGCAATATTCTGTAACAACATAAATGGGAAAAGAACTTGAAAAAGAATAGATACATGTATATGTATAACTGAATCACTTTGCTGTATACATGAAACTAATACAATGTTATTAATCAACTATACTCCAATATAAAATAAAAATTTTTTTTAAAACTCCATAAAGGCAAAAAAAAAATGTGTTTGCTTATGCAAAGGAATAGGTGTCAAATGAGAGAATATCTTCAAGGGACGTATCTTGGGACAGCACACACAACTAGTCCTCAGACAACCCCTTCCACACCAGGATGGTCTTCCTTGAGGCTGGGAGATAAAGGAGTTCTAGCCCCAAGTCTCCCTACACTTTTTCCCCTGAGACTCCCAGGTCAGGTGATGGTCACGGACAGAACATACTCCCATGGGTGTACCCAGGCTCACGTGGGAAACCATGTCATGGAACAGTCTGAAGCAAGCAGAGTTCAAACAGGAAACAGCTTTGTTTTCCTCTAGCTGCTGCCCTCAGATCTGCCTTATCAGACCGCCCTCTTCTACCCCTTGCCATACTTGACCGATCCCATAACTTTCCTGTCTCTGCCACTTCTAAGAACAAGCCTCATTTTGGCCATCAAGACTCCCTCTCAAGCCTGGTCCACTCAAAATCAAAATATCAGTCCCATGCAATTCAAGGCTCAACCTCCTCTCCTTCAACCACTGACACCCTGTCCCCTCAAGCTTAGCACTGACCTGCAGAGGCTGGAGAGCTGTCTGTATTTCCACCATCCTTTCACACCTCCTCCACCTCCACCCAGTTCTCTTCTGGGGTAGGAGCAGGGAAAGGGGGATGGGGCAAAGTGGACATACCTGATCAGTGCTTTTGTGATTCAGTGTTGGTGCCCTGGGGGAGCCCCCATCCCAGGCTTGGAAGGAAGAGCCAAAGCCACGTCACTCATTTCCTTGATGATCCTTTTGAAGTTCTCATCTTCTCTTCATAGAGGTTGGAGGTGGTTCTTGGGCTGAGGTTCACTGGGCTGGTCTGACCCCTTCTCAGTAGGGGCTTCAAGGACATGGCTAACAGCAACTCCCTAGGAACTTATCACCCAATCATGATTGGCTTTGGGACTTTAGCTGAATTTTTCAAAATGGCAGAAGTGCCATTCAGCACCTGGTGGATACGCAAGTTACCACTCGCTGATTGTTACAAGACCTTTCTCTCCCACTCATTCATGAGACCATATCACATGCAAGTCAGTGAGAATGCAATGGTTAGACAGAAATCCCTGAATCTACTCATTTAGTTTTTAAATACATTGTTAGTGAACTTGCATGCTATAAGCACAACTAATAACAAGTTTGTTTTGACACACCTCATGACTGATGTTCTGCAACATAAATGGAAACTTTCCTTGTTGCGGACAACTATAATCTTATTCCAAGATGAAGGACTCAGTAGAGAGAGAGTCATTTATGCAGATATGTACGTTCTAAGATGCCAGTGTTAAGTCTTACTTTGTATTACTAATTTGCATGACATGTGGGCAGGTAAAGGAATCCTGGCTAAGTGCACCTTGCATTTCTTTTTTGTTTGTTTGTTTGTGGTACACGGGCCTCTCACTGTTGTGGCCTCTCCCGTTGCGGAGCACAGGCTTCGGACGCGCAGGTTCAGCGGCATGTGGGATCTTCCCGGACCGGGGCACGAACCCGTGTCCCCTGCATCGGCAGGCGGACTCTCAGCCACTGCACCACCAGGGAAGCCCCACCTTGCATTTCTGATTCACCTCTCTGACTGAAGCAGGGAGGAAAGTGATGGAGAATCACGAGAGTGGAAAAGGACCATGGCAGAGAGCAAATGGTATAGAGGCAGTATTGATGGTTTCAAATATGCAGCCCTCACGTACACTTTGTAACATTTTCCAGCCACTGAGTTGTGAATACCTTTGGTCTCTGTGGCCTAATTTGTGGTGAACCAACATTATAGGAACAGCCTGAGAGCCTGACCCAAATGCACCAGTGTTTGGACCCCAGTACCCATTCTCTCACCTTGGTCCCTTGCTGATGAGGGCCTTAATCTTCACAGTGATTTATTAAATCACTACTGCATCCATTAACCTCTGCTTCTGTAGGCAGGCAGAGGTCGGTAAAGGATAGCCAATTTTTGTCAAGTTTTCAGTCTCCATTAATGAAAACCTTTACAGTCACAGGCAAGTCAATCAAGCAACAAATATCTAAGAAGCACCCACTAGGCACAAAACTCTACAGGCCCACCCCACCCCTGCCCCTATCACCCCAGTTCTAAGGAAAAGTACAAGCTAGTCTATCTTTAAGACTAGAGAGATTGGACCCATCCAGTGACACTACAGCTCACAGTATATTCCCTTTAGGAATGGACTTGAGTTTGGTGCGGGCCAGGAGGGAAGAAAAGAAAGGCGAAAACTCACCAAGAAGTGGAAGAGACGCTCAACTGACAGTAAGAAATTAGGAACGTTGAAGAACTAGGGTTCTTAAGAGAAGACAGGTCTAGCAATATAGTGGTTCTAAAATTAGGAAGTATGACTCATGCACAGGTCAGATTCATCCATTCAACAGATTGGGTTGAGTGACTTCTAAGTCCTCATTACTCAAAGCCTGGTCCCCAGACCAGCAGCATCAGCATCACCTAGGAACTTGTTAGAAATGCAGGCTCTTGGGCCCCATCCCACAAGTAGTGAATTAGAATCCACATTTTAACAAGATCCACAGGTGACTCATAGGCATGTTAAAGTTTGAGGAGAACTGCTCTGAGTGCCAAGCATTGGCTACACATATATCTACAAATGGAGACCAGGAAATCTGTTTGAACAGACCATTCTGAGCTACAGAGAAAGCACCAGTCCTAAGCTTGTCCTTCTCCTCTACAAGTCTAGAGAATTCTCAAGTGGTCGGTAACTCCCACCTGGCACCCAGTTCCTTCAGTGGCAGTCACTGACTGCTAGAGCTGATGCTTTAGAATTCAAGAGAGTCCTCTTTTCAACCACTGAGACAGCAGGAGGAATGCTGAATTAGAACTCAGAATGCATTTTTCCCATTGGACAGTGCTTGTTATCTGTTGTTATGTGCTGGCATTATTTATACTTCCAAATTAATTTATAAATTATTTATACTGCCAAAAATAATCCATAACAACTTGCAGCAAAAAAAAAAAAAGATATATTCAGTAAGGTTATTCAAATGCAAAAAAAAAAAGTCAGACATCAGGTACAAAAAAGAAGAAGCAAAAGGAAATGCTTCAAGCACCATGAATATCATGGTTATTTAAACTAAGCAACAGTTATAGCTTTGAGGTTGCTGGTAGCCAAAGCAAAAAGAGAAACATGGTGAGTTCTGAAATTCTCATTATCTGAAACACAATATTCAAGGGAGGTAAGAGCTATTTTTGTAATGCCTAGAGATCAGTGTGAGGCAGAAGAAGTTAAATATTTAGAGAAAGAGAGGTTAAAGAAGCAAGTCTGACTCCAAAATCTTCAGACAAAAAAAAAACAACACACAAACACTTCAGAGAGCCATCAAGAGTAAATGTTTTACATTTTACACACAACCTTTGAACTCTGCCTAAAACTCTTCAGGATAAGAACTGTGTTTCCTAATACTTTTGTCCCCCTACCAAGGCACTGAATACAACCTGCAAATTCCATACTACTGAAAATCTATTTCCTTCATTTCTTCTCCATTACAGACTTAGAACTTAAAGCACTGAGACTTTCAAAACACTTTCAAGTGTTATATCTTGTTTGATCATCACAACGACCTTCTGAGATTACTTCCTCCATTGCACCATGAGGAAAGCAGGCCCAGGAAGTTTACAGCACTTGCCTAACCTCACACAGTGGGTCAGCCCTGGAAGTTCATCTGGAATCTACATCTGCCAACACCCAGTCTGGTGTACTTGACACTACAAGTTGCTCATTCTTGGAAGTCAAGATTTAATTCCAGTGAGCAGCCTGAAAAATCTCATTTCCAGCTACGAAACAGCAGGTTCTTAGGGAAAGTAACTCTTCAAGACAAGAGGGAGATGGATCTGTAATATCTTGCAAGGCCAGTGACTCCCTGTAATTAGGAAACTCATTCTTAAAAGGGTCAGTGGGAGAGGGCTCTCCGTCTAAAAAATTCCTGCATCCATGCACTTGATAGCTCGGCTGAAACCCTAAGAAGAGGTTTTAAAGTCTAAAATAACTCTGAGAAGGGGAGGGGAAAAGATAAGTCTACCATAATCAAAGAAAAATAGCCAAGATGAATGAAAGAGACCTCTGCTGGGAAGGGCCATTCAGCAACAAGCTTGTCTTGCCAGAATACCACTCAAGAAAAGGTGTCAACATCAAAACTGAAACTGCAGAAAAACAGCGTGAGGATGAACTGGGCAGTGGAGTGGGCTGCTCACCCAGAGGATGACCACAGAGATTCAGAATACAAATAATGTGATCTCCACTGCATGGAGAGCCCTGGCGACAATAGCTTCCAGAAGGAAACCTTCAGTGTCTTCCCGCCAGGAAAACTGAGCCAAGAGCAAATAAACCTCTAGTTCCTTCTCGCCTCACCATTAATCCACCACTCAGGCAAACAAATTTGGACACCTGGGGCTCTGAATAACAGATACCAGCTCAAGATGCTGCTTGAGGGCATCTGTGAATCTGCTCTGTGGGCCGTTTAGTGACTAATCATATTTCCCTTTTTGTTGCTGTGGCTAGGAAGCTCAGAGCCCAATTTGTAGCCTACCTCGAGCAAGGGCTGAGAACCAAATGGTGTCTATTTCCTTCCGGCTTTAGGTTTACATTTGTTTCCTACACCATTTTATCCGGTAGCTGACTCTTATTATAACCGCATTAAACTGACTTTGGAATGAGGTGGAATAAAGATGAGAAATGAATAGGAAGGAAGGAGAGAAGGAGAAAGGAAGAAAGAAAGGGAGGATCATGATTTTCTCTGTGTGTGTGTGTGTTTGAGAGAGAGAGAGATGAGGGGAAAGAGAGAGAATGTGTGTGAGTTAAGAATTCAGGTGCAAATAAGCAAATGGGACCTTATTAAACTAAAAGTGTTTGCATAGCAAAGGAAACCATAAACAGAACAAAAAGACAACCTACAGACTGGGAGAAAATATTTGCAAACCATGCTACCGATGAGGGATTAATTTCCAAAATATACAAACAGCTCATACAGCTAAATATCAAAAAAACAAACAACCCAATGAAAACATGTGCAGAAGACCTAAATAGACATTTCTACAAAGAAGATACACAGATGTCCAACAGGCACATGAAATGATGCTCAATATCACTAATTATAAGAGAAATGCACATCAAAACTACACTGAGGTATCACCTCACACCAGTCAGAATGGCCATCATTAAAAAGTCCACAAATAAATGCTGGAGATGGTGTGGAGAAAAGGGAACCCTCCTACACTGTTGGTGGGAATTAAATTGGTGCAGCCACTATGGAGAACAGTATGGAAGTGCCTTCAAAAACTAAAAATAGAATGACCATATGACACAACAATCCCACTACTGGGCATATACCCAGAGAAAACCATAATTCAAAAAGATACATGCACCCCAGTGTTCATGGCAGCACTAGTTACAATAGCCAAGACATGGAAGCAACTTAAATGTCCATCAACAGATGAATGGATAAAGAAGAGGTGGTACATATAGACAATGCACTATTACTCAGCCATTAAAAAGAATGAAATAATGCCATTTGCAGCAACATGGATGCAACTAGAGATTATCATACAAAGTGAAGTAAGTCAGACAGAGAAAGACAAATATCATATGAGATTGCTTATATGTGGAATCTAAAAAAATGATACAAATGAACTCATTTACAAAACAGAAAGGGACTCAGAGACATAGAAAACAAACTTACAGTTACCAAAGGGGATAGCGGAGTGTGGGGGAGATAAAGTAGGAGTTTGGGATTAACATATACACACTACTATGTATAAAATAGGTAAACAACAAGGACTTACTGTATAACACAGGGAACTGTACTCAATATCTTGTAATGACCTATAATGGAAAAGAATCTGAAAAAAATACATATATATAAATAACTGAATCATTTGCTGTACACTTGAAACTAACACAACATTGTAAATTAACTACACCTTAATAAAAAAAAAAAAGAATTCAGGTGCATCATTGTGGGTAACAATAATCAAATCAGAACATCTACTAAAAGTCCCCTGTGAGTCCACAGGACCCTGCTAGGCAAAAGAGATGGCTGGCAGAGCCTCTGACTTATTGGGGCAGCAGACCAAAACTAAAACTACTGGTATTGTTGTCCATGCCTGTAATACCCACAGCCACCATTCCTGAGAAGTTACCCTATACTGTGCCCTTTACCACATTGTCCTTTTTTTTTCAGGAATAGTTTACATACAGTAAAATGCACACATCTTAAGTGTTCAGCTCAGTGAGTTCTGACAGTTCTACGCACTCATGCAACCATCAGTCCTGTAAAGATAAAAATCATGTCCACCACACCCCAGTGTTGCTTTGTGTCACTTTCAAGTCAGTTCCCTCCCATGAAGACAACGATTGTTTGATTCCTATCGCTATAGATTCATCTAGTTCTGTCCTAGAATTTAGCATAAATGGAATCATGCTGTATGTTCTCTTTTGTATCTGTTTTCTTTCACTCAGCATAGTGAGGTTCACCCATGTTGTTATGTATAATTTGTTCTTCCTTATTGCTGTGCAGTATTCAATCACATGGATATACCATAATTTGCTTATCTTTTCAACCTGTTGATGGATATGAAGGTTGTTCCTGGTTTCTGGCTATTAGGAATGAGACTGCCATGAACATGCTTGCACAAGCCTTTTTGTGAACATAGGTTTTCATATCTCTTATCTCTTAGATAAATATCTACAAGTTTAATTACTGGGTCATAGAGTAGATGTATGTTTAACTTTATAAGAAATTGGCAAACAGTCCTCCATAGTGGTTGCACCATTTAAATTTCAACCAGCAGCATATGAATATTCCAGGTATTCTACAACTTGGTGTTATCCGTTGTTTTAATTTTAGTCATTTTGATGGATATCTAGTGGTATCTCATTCTGATTTTAGTTTGCCTTTTCCTGATGAATAAAGATATTGAATATCTTTTCATGTATTTTTAGTCCATTTGTATATCTCCTTTTGTGAGTTTCTCTGCTCAAATCTTTTGTCCATGTTTTTATTTGGTTGTTTGTCTTACTGTTGAGTTGTAAAAATTCTTGGTATTTTCTGGATACGAATTCTTTGTCAGATCTATGCAGATACATGTATTACAAATATTTTCTCCTAGTCTGTGTCCTGCATGTTTATTTTCTTAACAGTATCTTTTGATGAACAAAAACTTTTAATTTTGATGTTGTCTAACTTACCAATTTTATCTTTTATGATTAGTGCTTTCCACAACTTGACAAAGAACTCTTTGACTAAGATATTCTCCTATACTTTCTTTTAGAAGATTTAGCAGTCTGATTTTATATATTATGTCTATAATTCATCTCAAATTAGTTTTAAATGTGGACTTGTAGAGGTCGAGGCTCATTTCCCACTGCAGCACTATCCAATTGTTCCAGAACAGTTTGTTGAAAAGAATTTCTTGTCTTGCATTGAAATGACTTGGCACATCAGTCAATTACCATGTTATCATATTTAATCTTCACAATCCTGTGGTGCATTTTACCTATTTTACAGATTAGGAAGAATATGTGTGTGTGTGTGTGTGTGTGTGTGTGTGTGTGTGTGTGCATGTGTGTGGGGAATACTACTCAACCATAAAAAGAATAAATTCTATCATTTGCAACAACATGGCTGGACCTGCAGAGTTTTATGGTTAGTGAAATAAGTCAGACAAAGACAAATACTCTATGTTATCGCTTATATTGGAATTTAAAAATAAATTAGTGAATATAACAAAACAGAAACACACTCACAGGTACAGAGAACAAGCTAGTGGTTACCACTGGGGAGAGGGAAGGGGAGAGGGGCAATATTGGGGTAGGGGATTAAGAGATACAAACAACTATGTATAAAATAAATAAGCAACAAGGATATAATGTACAGCATGGGAAAATATAGCCATTATTTTGTAATAACTTTAAATAGAGTATAATCTATAAAAACATTGAATCACTATGCTATACACCCAAAACTAATATAATATTGTAAATCAACTATGCTTCAATAAGAAAAAGAAAGTAATAGGTAAATTCCCTTCAAAAATAGGTAAGTTTCCAGAAAACTGTAGCTTTGTCATAAATATGAAACATGTATGTGCCACTAAACACAGAGAAATTAAAAAAGAAACTGAAGACTGAATCATGGGGCACTGTTGGAAAAGGAGGCTTCTAAGGAGTCCCAAAGATATAAGGTATTGAGCTGAGCTGCTGGCCACAGATGCCCACACTGGAAGCTCAAAGGGCGACAAGAAGTGCAGCTAAGAAGCCATGCCCTCATAGGGCAGGGTGTCTGAGGGTCATAAAATCCACAGCCCACACAGGGGGTGAGTGTGGTTACTGAGAAGTCAAATTAATTCTTCAAAACAGCCTGCCCCTCAGAAGAGATGATGGAGCAATTTCCATCCCAAAGACACTGTCAGCAAGAAATCACGGGGTAATCAGAGCTAGAGGCTAAGGTTTCTAGGGAAGAGGTAAAGCAGCCTCTAGAAAAACACAGAGGTGATCAATCATGAGGACAGAAGGCCAGTTGTCCAAGAATTGAAAAGACATTAAAAACAAAATGTTAGAGAAGCAAGAAGAACTACAATCCTGCAGCCTGTGGAACAAAGACCACATTCACAGAAAGACAGACAAGATGAAAAGGCAGAGGGCTATATACCAGATGAAGGAACAAGATAAAACCCCAGAGAAACAACTAAATGAAGTGGAGATAGGCAACCTTCCAGAAAAAGAATTCAGAATAATGATAGTGAAGATGATCCAGGACCTCGGAAAAACAATGGAGGCAAAGATCGAGAAGATGCAAGAAATGTTTAACAAAGACCTAGAAGAGTTAAAGAACAAACAAACAGAGATGAACAATAAAATAACTGAAATGAAAACTACACTAGAAGCAATCAATAGCAGAATAACTGAGGCAGAAGAAAGAATAAGTGACCTGGAAGACAAAATGGTGGAATTCACTGCTGCGGAACAGACTAAAGAAAAAAGAATGAAAAGAAATGCAGACTAAGAGGCCACTGGGACAACATTAAATGCAACAACATTCACATTATAGGGGTCCCAGAAGGAAAAGAGAGAGAGAAAGAATCAGAGAAAATATTTGAAGAGGTTATAGTCAAAAACTTCCCTAACATGGGAAAGGAAATAGCCACCAAAGCCAGAAGCACAGCAAGTCCCATACAGGATAAACCCAAGGAGAAACACGCTGAGACATATAGTAATCAAATTGGCAAAAATAAAAGACAAAGAAAAACTATTGAAAGCAGCAAGAGAAAAATGACAAATAACATACAAGGGAATAACAGCTGATTTCCCAGAGAAACTCTACAAACCAGAAGGGAGTGGCATGATATACTTAAAGTGATGAAAGAGAAGAACCTACAACCAAGATTACTCTAGCCAGCAAGGATCTCATTCAGATTTGATGGAGAAATCAAAAGCTTTACAGACAAGCAAAAGCTAAGAGAATTCAGCACCACCAAACCAGCTCTACAACAAATGCTAAAGGAACCTCTCTAAGTGGGAAACACAAGAGAAGAGAAGGACTTACAAAAACAAACCCAAAACAATTAAAAAGATGGTCATAGGAACATACATATCGATAATTACCTTAAACGTGAATGGATTAAATGCTCCAACCAAAAGACACAGGCTTGCTGAATGGATTCAAAAACAAGACCCATATATATGCTGTCTACAAGAGACCCACTTCAGACGTAGGGACACATACAGACTGAAAGTGAGGGGATGGAAAAAGATATTCCATGTAAATGGAAATCAAAAGAAAGCTGGAGTAGCTATACTCATATCAGATAAAATAGTTTTAAAATAAAGATTGTTATATATATGGAATCTAAGAAAAAAAATGTCACGAAGAACCTAGGGGTAAGACAGGAATAAAGGCACAGACCTACTAGAGAATGGACTTGAGGATATGGGGAGGGAGAAGGGTAAGCTGTGACAAAGTGAGAGAGTGGCAGGGATATATATACACTACCAAACGTAAAATAGATAGTGCGAAGCAGCCACATAGCACGGGGAGATCAGCTCAGTACTTTGTGACCACCTAGAGGGGTGGGATATGGAGTGTGGGAGGGAGGGAGATGCAAGAAGGAAGAGATATGGGAACATATACATATATACATATATATATATGTATAACTGATTCATTTTGTTATAAAGCAGAAACTAACACACCATTGTAAAGCAATTATACTCCAATAAAGGTGTTAAAAAAATAAAACATAAAGAATGTTACAAGAAACAAGGAAGGACACTACATAATGATCAAGGGATCAATCCAAGAAGAATATATAACAATTATAAATATAACAATTATAAATACATATGCACCCAATATAACAATTATTAGTATATATGCACCCAACATAGGAGCACCTCAATACATAAGGCAACTACTAACAGCTATAAGAGAGGAAATCGACAGTAATACAAATATAGTGGGGGACTTTAACACCTCACTTACACCAATGGATAGATAATCCAAAATGAAAATAAATAAGGAAAGAGAAACTTTAAATGACACAATACACCAGATAGATTTAATTGACATTTATAAGACATTCCATCCAAAAACAGCAGATGACACTTTCTTCTCAAGTGCACATGGAACATTCTCCAGGATGGATCACATCTTGGGTCACAAATCAAGCCTCAGTAAATTTAAGAAAATTGAAATCATATCAAGCACCTTTTCGGACCACAACACTATGAGATTAGAAATGAATTACAGGGAAAAAAAACACTAACACATGGAGGCTAAACAATACATTACTAAATAACCAAGATATCACTAAAGAAATCAAAGAGGAAATCAAAACATACCTACAGACAAATGACAGTGGAAACATGACAATACAAAACCTATGGGATGCAGCAAAAGCAGTTCAAAGAGGGAAGTTAATAGCTATACAAGCCTACGTCAAGAAACAAGAAAAATCTCAACTAAACAATTTAACATTACACCTAAAGCAACTAGAGAAAGAAGAGCAAACAAAACCCAAAGTTAGCAGAAGGAAAGAAATCATAAAGATCAGAGCAGAAATAAATGAAATAGAAAAAGAAGAACACAATAGCAAAGATCAATAAAACTAAAAGCTGGAGGGCTTCCCTGGTGGCGCAGTGGTTGAGAGTCCGCCCGACGATGCAGGGGACACGGGTTTGTGCCCCGGTCCGGGAAGATCCCACATGCCGCGGAGCGGCTGGGCCCGTGAGCCATGGCCGCTGAGCCTGCGCATCCGGAGCCTGTGCTCCGCAACGGGAGAGGCCACAACAGTGAGAGGCCCGCGTAACACACACACACACACAAAACACTACACCTCTTAAAAAAAAAAAAAAAAAAAAAAAAACTAAAAGCTGGTTCTTTAAGAAGATAAAAAAAATTGATAAACTATTAGCCAGACTCATCAAGAAAAAGAGGGAGAGGACTCAAATCAATAAAATTAGAAATGAAAAAGGAGAAGTTACAACAGACACCACAGAAATACAAAGCATCCTAAGAGACTACTACAAGCAACTCTATGCCAATAAAATGGACAACCTGGAAGAAATGGACAAATTCTTAGAAAGGTATAACCTTCCAAGACTGAACCAGGAAGAAACAGAAAATATGAACAGACCAATCACAAGTAATGAAATTGAAACTGTAATTAAAAATCTTCCAACAAACAAAAGTCCAGGACCAGATGGCTTCACAGGTGAATTCTATCAAACATTTAGTGAAGAGCTAACACCCATACTTCTCAAACTCTTCCAAAAATTTGCAGAGGAAGGAACACTCCCAAACTCATTCTATGAGGCCACCGTCACCCTGATACCAAAACCAGACAAAGATACTACAAAAAAAGAAAATTACAGACCAATATCACTGATGAATATAGATGCAAAAATCCTCAACAAAATACTAGCAAACAGAATCCAACAACACACTAAAAGGATCATACACCACGATCAAGTGGGATTTATCCCAGGGATGTAAGGATTCTTCAATATACGCAAATCAATCAATGTGATACATCATATTAACAACTTGAAGACTAAAAACCGTATGATCATCTCAACAGATGCAGAAAAAGCTTTTGACAAAATTCAACATCCATTTATGATAAAAACTCTCCAGAAAGTGGGCATAAAGGGAACCTACCTCAACATAATAAAGGCCATATGCGACAAACCCACAGCAAACATCATTCTCAATGGTGAAAAACTGAAAGCATTTCCTCTAAGATCAGGAACAAGACAAGGATGTCCACTCTCACCACCATTATTCAACATAGATTTGGAAGTCCTAGCCACAGCAATTAGAGAAGAAAAAGAAATAAAAGGAATACAAATTGGAAAAGAAGAAGTAAAACTGTCACTGTTTGCAGATGACATGATACTATACATAGAGAATTCTAAAGATGCCACCAGAAAACTACTAGAGCTAATCAATGAATTTGGTAAAGTTGCAGGATACAAAATTAATGCACAGAAATCTCTTGCATTCCTATACACTATGATGAAAAATCTGAAAGAGAAATTATCGAAACACTCCCATTTACCATTGCAACAAAAAAGAATAAAATACCTAGGAATAAACCTACCTAGGGAGACAAAAGACCTGTATGCAGAAAACTATAAGACACTGATGAAAGAAATTAAAGATGATACCAACAGATGGAGAGATATACCATGTTCTTGGATTGGAAGAATCAACATTGTGAAAATGACTATACTATCCAAAGCAACCTACAGATTCAATGCAATCCCTATCAAATTACCAATGATATTTTTTACAGAACAAGAACAAATCATCTTAAAATTTGTATGGAGACACAAAAGACCCCAAATAGCCAAAGCAGTCTTGAGGGAAAAAAACGGAGCTGGAGGAATCAGACTCCCTGACTTCAGACCATACTACAATGCTACAGTAATCAAGACAATATGGTACTGGCACAAAAACAGAAACATAGATCAATGGAACAAGATAGAAAGCCCAGAGATAAACCCATGCACCTATGGTCAACTAATCTATGACAAAGGAGGCAACAATATACAGTGGAGAAAAGACAGTCTCTTCAGTAAGTGGTGCTGGGAAAACTGGACAGCTACATGCAAAAAAATGAAATTAGAGCACTCCCTAACACCATACCCCAAAATAAACTCAAAATGGATTAGAGACTTAAATGTAAGACCAGACACTATAAAACTCTTAGAGAAAAAATAGGAAGAACACTCTTTGACATAAATCACAGCAAGATCTTTTTTGATCTACCTCCTAGAGTAATGGAAATAAAAACAAAAATAAACAAATGGGACCTAATGAAACTTCAACGCTTTTGCACAGCAAAGGAACCATAAATAAAACGGAAAGACAGTCCTCAGAATGGGAGAAAATATTTGCAAATGAATCAATGGACAAAGGATTAATCTCCAAAATATATA
>NW_020838016.1:10251704-10252082 GCF_003676395.1 Aethalodelphis obliquidens | reverse complement strand
CTCAACATCACTAATTATTAGAGAAATGCAAATCAAAACTACAATGAGGTATCACCTCACACCAGTTAGAATGGGCATCATCAGAAAATCTACAAACAACAAATGCTGGAGAGGGTGCGGAGAAAAGGGAACCCTCTTGCACTGTTGGTGGGAATGTAAATTGATACAGCCACTATGGAGAACAGTATGGAGGTTCCTTAAAAAACTAAAAATAGAATTACCACATGATCCAGCAATCCCACTACTGGGCATATACCCAGAGAAAACCACAATTCAAAAAGACACATGCACCCCAATGTTCATTGCAGCACTATTTACAATAGCCAGGTCATGGAAGCAACCTAAATGCCCATCAACAGACAAATGGATAAAGAAGAT
>NW_020838016.1:10117707-10251304 GCF_003676395.1 Aethalodelphis obliquidens | reverse complement strand
AAAAAAAAAAAAAAAAAAAAAAAAAACTAAAAGCTGGTTCTTTAAGAAGATAAAAAAAATTGATAAACTATTAGCCAGACTCATCAAGAAAAAGAGGGAGAGGACTCAAATCAATAAAATTAGAAATGAAAAAGGAGAAGTTACAACAGACACCACAGAAATACAAAGCATCCTAAGAGACTACTACAAGCAACTCTATGCCAATAAAATGGACAACCTGGAAGAAATGGACAAATTCTTAGAAAGGTATAACCTTCCAAGACTGAACCAGGAAGAAACAGAAAATATGAACAGACCAATCACAAGTAATGAAATTGAAACTGTAATTAAAAATCTTCCAACAAACAAAAGTCCAGGACCAGATGGCTTCACAGGTGAATTCTATCAAACATTTAGTGAAGAGCTAACACCCATACTTCTCAAACTCTTCCAAAAATTTGCAGAGGAAGGAACACTCCCAAACTCATTCTATGAGGCCACCGTCACCCTGATACCAAAACCAGACAAAGATACTACAAAAAAAGAAAATTACAGACCAATATCACTGATGAATATAGATGCAAAAATCCTCAACAAAATACTAGCAAACAGAATCCAACAACACACTAAAAGGATCATACACCACGATCAAGTGGGATTTATCCCAGGGATGTAAGGATTCTTCAATATACGCAAATCAATCAATGTGATACATCATATTAACAACTTGAAGACTAAAAACCGTATGATCATCTCAACAGATGCAGAAAAAGCTTTTGACAAAATTCAACATCCATTTATGATAAAAACTCTCCAGAAAGTGGGCATAAAGGGAACCTACCTCAACATAATAAAGGCCATATGCGACAAACCCACAGCAAACATCATTCTCAATGGTGAAAAACTGAAAGCATTTCCTCTAAGATCAGGAACAAGACAAGGATGTCCACTCTCACCACCATTATTCAACATAGATTTGGAAGTCCTAGCCACAGCAATTAGAGAAGAAAAAGAAATAAAAGGAATACAAATTGGAAAAGAAGAAGTAAAACTGTCACTGTTTGCAGATGACATGATACTATACATAGAGAATCCTAAAGATGCCACCAGAAAACTACTAGAGCTAATCAATGAATTTGGTAAAGTTGCAGGATACAAAATTAATGCACAGAAATCTCTTGCATTCCTATACACTATGATGAAAAATCTGAAAGAGAAATTATCGAAACACTCCCATTTACCATTGCAACAAAAAAGAATAAAATACCTAGGAATAAACCTACCTAGGGAGACAAAAGACCTGTATGCAGAAAACTATAAGACACTGATGAAAGAAATTAAAGATGATACCAACAGATGGAGAGATATACCATGTTCTTGGATTGGAAGAATCAACATTGTGAAAATGACTATACTATCCAAAGCAACCTACAGATTCAATGCAATCCCTATCAAATTACCAATGATATTTTTTACAGAACAAGAACAAATCATCTTAAAATTTGTATGGAGACACAAAAGACCCCAAATAGCCAAAGCAGTCTTGAGGGAAAAAAACGGAGCTGGAGGAATCAGACTCCCTGACTTCAGACCATACTACAATGCTACAGTAATCAAGACAATATGGTACTGGCACAAAAACAGAAACATAGATCAATGGAACAAGATAGAAAGCCCAGAGATAAACCCATGCACCTATGGTCAACTAATCTATGACAAAGGAGGCAACAATATACAGTGGAGAAAAGACAGTCTCTTCAGTAAGTGGTGCTGGGAAAACTGGACAGCTACATGCAAAAAAATGAAATTAGAGCACTCCCTAACACCATACCCCAAAATAAACTCAAAATGGATTAGAGACTTAAATGTAAGACCAGACACTATAAAACTCTTAGAGAAAAAATAGGAAGAACACTCTTTGACATAAATCACAGCAAGATCTTTTTTGATCTACCTCCTAGAGTAATGGAAATAAAAACAAAAATAAACAAATGGGACCTAATGAAACTTCAACGCTTTTGCACAGCAAAGGAACCATAAATAAAACGGAAAGACAGTCCTCAGAATGGGAGAAAATATTTGCAAATGAATCAATGGACAAAGGATTAATCTCCAAAATATATATGCAGCTCAATATTAAAGAAACAAACAATCCAATTCAAAAATGGGCAGAAGACCTAAATAGACATTTCTCCAAAGAAGACATACAGATGGCCAAAAAACACATGAAAAACTACTCAACATCACTAATTATTAGAGAAATGCAAATCAAAACTACAATGAGGTATCACCTCACACCAGTTAGAATGGGCATCATCAGAAAATCTACAAACAACAAATGCTGGAGAGGGTGCGGAGAAAAGGGAACCCTCTTGCACTGTTGGTGGGAATGTAAATTGATACAGCCACTATGGAGAACAGTATGGAGGTTCCTTAAAAAACTAAAAATAGAATTACCACATGATCCAGCAATCCCACTACTGGGCATATACCCAGAGAAAACCACAATTCAAAAAGACACATGCACCCCAATGTTCATTGCAGCACTATTTACAATAGCCAGGTCATGGAAGCAACCTAAATGCCCATCAACAGACAAATGGATAAAGAAGATGTGGTACATATATACAATGGAATATTACTCAGCCATAAAAAGGAACGAAATTGAGTCATTGATTGAGGCATAGATGGATCTAGAGACTGTCATACAGAGTGAAGTAAGTCTGAAAGAGAAAAATAAATATCGTATATTAACGCATGTATGTGGAACCTAGACGAATGGTACAGATGAGCCGGATTGCAGGGCAGAAGTTGAGACACAGATGTAGAGAACAGACATATGGACACCAAGAGGGGAAAACTGCGGTGCGGTGGGGATGTTGGTGTGCTGAATTGGGCGATTGGGATTGACATGTATACTCTAATGTGTATAAAACTGATGACAAATAACCTGCAGTATAAAAAAACAAACAAACAAAACAACTAATACTAAACTTTCATTGGGTTATTTGTATGGAACTATGTTAGTATAAATGTTTCAGACATTGCATGAAATTTCTAAAAATCTTATATGTTCTGGTATAATGTTACAAGTCATAATTCTAGTTATTACTTTAAAATGTATATCTCAGAAATAACTAAATTTCCTTGTCAATTACATTATTATGAACTTTCATCAAATCTTTAACCGTGGTCATTTTTAACTCTTTTGTCATTTACAGACAGTTCTGGATGTACTCTGATGCTTTTGCAAATATGTTCCTATAAAAGGGTTTCATCTTCAAGGAATTCATGGAAAAGACTGACAAGTACAGGTTTCTGGTAACTGACTATACTGCTGAACTGAATGAATAAGCATTTTCAGAACTCTAATGGAAAACTGATAAACTCATAAAAGTGCTAACAAAAGATCAAGATGAAAAAAAATTAATTACATGGGACTGAGTGAACTGATGAGGATGATTATAATTTTTGTGACTTTCTGTTTGAATTAAAAAAAAAAAATCCCACAAGGACTCAGAGGCAAAAAATATACAAATCAATTTTCACTGCATAGTAAAAGCTGTTACAGTGGAGGATTACTGGACTGAATGTCAATATTATGACATAGTATGAGTGTGTTTCGTGTTTGGTAATTGCAGTCATTGTTGCTTTTGTTGTGGTCATCCACTAACAATGCTTGGTGTCAGTCTATTTATCTCTTGTAAAAATAAAATACAATGTGTGTGTGTGTGAAATAATTAATTAATTAATTTTTTAAAAAATGGTGGAACTCATGACAAAGAATGAAATCTAAGCGGTAGAAAGAGAAAAACTCATATGCAGAAGCCAATGAAGAGTTTAGCTTTAAAATCACTTTCATGGGAGAAAAACAAATATCGTATACTAACACATATATGTGGAATCTAGAAAAATGGTATAGATGAACCTATTTGCAGGGCAGGAATAAAGACGTAGATGTAAAGAACAGACATGGGGACATGGGGGGTGGGGAGAAGGGGAGGGTGGGACGAATTGGGAGATTAGGACTGACATATATACATTACCATGCGTAAAATAGATAGCTAGTAGGAATCTGCGGTATAGCACAGGGAGCTCAGTTTGGTGCTCTGTGACGACCTAGATGGGTGGGATAGGGGTGGAGGGTGGAAGGGAGGTCCAAGAGGGAGGGGATATACATATACATATAGCTGATTCACTTCGTTGTACAGCAGAAACTAACACAACATGGTAAAGAAATTATACTCCAATTAAAAAAAGAAAGAAAAGAAAATCACTTTCATGGGATCTGTGGACCACTCCTACTATCAGGACACAGTCAAACGTTCCTGTCTCCACAAGCAAAGCAGAGAATTCAGCACATCCCTGGGAAACTGGGGACAAAGGATTCAGGTTTTTTAAGAAAGGGCTGTCTGTTGCTCTCTTCATCCGAATTATTAGAATGTATCTTCAGTGTTACCTTTAGAGCTCTACAAATAGAACCTTGCAATTAAAGACAAGGCTTACCATTTCAGTAGCTCCAGAGAAGGTTAGATTGTTGAATCCAATCAGTTTAATAAACATTTTTTTCTAAAAAATATCCTGAGGTCTTTGTAATCTTTTATTAGTCTCTGAAGAAAACAAAAGCAACATAGAGTTTCTCCCCAGATACAAGGCAATTTGGTTAAAATATATGTACAAACACAGGAACTCAATTACCCAGACAAATGAAAGGAAGAACAGGTAATTCACAAACTGTCATTAAGCCACGTAATACCAACAGCCACCATTTATTAAACGTTTACTGTAGTAGGGCAGGCCCTATGCCCAGCACCTCCCATACAGGAACTTAATCCTCAAGAAATTCTGTAATCAGGACTTCCCTGGAGGTCCAGTGGTTAGGACTCTGTGCTTCCACTGCAGGGAGCAAGGGTTCAATCCCTGGTCTGGAAGCTAAGATCCCACAAGCTGCGCAGCGCAGCCAAAAACTAAAACAAAACAGAAATTCTGTGATAATAATAACAATGGCAACTTATGTAACTTATTTTATTTGTTTGTCGGATCAAGCCTTGGAGGGAGGCACTATCATTATCCCATTTTCCAGACAAGGGAAGAATTTAAAGACATTAAATAAATGTAAAGACACTAAATCTATTTCCCATGGTCATATAGCTAGGGAGTGTGGACCACGGAATCAATCCAAGGATCTGATCCCATTGCTTGTGCCTTTGACTACAAGGCCTTCCCACGTTTTACAGATGAGACAACTGAGCCCTAGAGAAGATAATACATCAAAGAACACACGGCTGGTGAGTGGCCACGTCAGGACTTGAATTCCAGTCATCCTAATTCCAAGTTTCCACGCTCTGCAACTTGGTATTGTAGTAAATTGACTTTCACACCCAACCTAACTTCTATTTGCATTTTATTTGAGGATTTCATAAAATGTGAAATCAGGGGAATCCCAGGGTTTCAAACCAACACCCAATTCCACAGTAAAGGACTGTCTCAAGAGAAGCTGGGTGAACGTCCAAGTGACACACCCTGACCATTTGCTACACTCCACCCTGAAGAATGACCCAGAGCACATTTTGGACAACAGCAAAGCCAACCATGTGTCACCATCTGACTCACACCCTGGCAGGGAGGGGAGAACTTTGTAGGATTTACAGAGAATGCATGTAGGGAATATGGGGAGAGACAGCCTATTGCTCAACTTTTTTTTATTGCTAAATTAACTTAGAGCTCACAATAGATGGAAGAAAGATGACCATATCACAGAGAGTACTGGACTTCTGTTATTGGCTGTTTACCCCCCTCTCCCCATTGGTGGGTTTCTATTCAAGGTGCTCTGCCTTCCCACAACCAAAGGTGGGCATGTGGCCCAGGCTAGACCAATAGAACACTCCCAGAAATCGAGTCTTGTGTGGAGAGACACAAAGAGAGATTTCTGGAATTGATTCATTCTGGCAGCCATAGCCTGGACACAGTGACAATTGGTTCCTGCTATGGAGTTTCCCAAAGCTTCTAAGTCCCTGTTGTTCTGAAACAGGGTCCAGCAGCTTTCTCTTCCATTCTGTGAGCAACCTCATATCCTCCAGCACATTCCTTTTCTGCTTAAGGTAGCTAGGGGTGTTTTTTCCTGTTGCCTGCAACCAAAAAAATCGTAACTGAATCTCAAGTTGCCCAAGGGGAGGCATCCCTTGACACTGGTGAGTCTGAGCTTAGAATCCACTACAGAGATCACAGGGTGACTGTTACTGGACAGCAAATGAGTGGAGAAATGGGGCTGTCTCAAGAGACAAGAAGATGAAGGAATAAGCTCTAATTTTGTTGGGTTTCTAGATAGTTTTTAACCCCTGAAATTCTCTGTCCCTTCCATGATTCACACCTTTTACGGTTACTCACCATTTAAGCCCATAGAGTTATTGTCCTGTGAGAAGTAACTCAGCTGTCTAGAGCATGATGCTAATGAGGGCAGCCCTTCTGACGATTTTTGTGGGCTGGTTACCTTAGTTCTGAGTCACAGCCAAGAATGGCCCTCGAAACCTGATCAATGCTCTTTTGACATTTCACGGGGCTGGAGTAATGAAGCTGATGGACAACACTTATCACTGCCACAAATTCAGGTTCAGCTCGTATTTCTTAAGACCCTGAGCCATGCCAGGTAGTGCATTAGGCACTTCACATGCATTATCTCACTGACCGTCAAGCCAGCACTTGGGACAAATGAATCCAAGTATATTACAAATGAACGACATAACCACAGTGAAGATGGTGAGGAAGGAAGGAACTGAGCTAAGTAACTCTGGAAAACAATATCTTGACTGGATACTACAAGGCTAAAGACAGAAAGAATGTATTCTAGTTGTTAACTTTGTTTCTCACGGGAGTATTGGGTTAGCAATTTTGAAACCATTTTCTATGTATGCTAGAGTTGAACATACAAGAACATATATTGCTGATAATGAGAGCTAAATTTCCTACTGCTGGAGGAAAACGTTCCAAATAAGGCAAGAAGGAGGCTAGAATAATCCCTGTCCTGCTAGATGGGAGTGGGAGGTAGCAACGTGAATTTACAGCTATTTTTGTGTGTGTGGTTAAAATATTAACTACATTAACTACATTCACACTGTTGTGCAACCATCACCACTATCTGTCTCCAGAACTCTTCTATCGCCCCAAACTGAAACCCTGTACCCATCAAATGACAACTTCTTATTGTCCCATTGTTTTTTTATTGTAGTGTCTTTGGTTTTGCTATCAAGGCTCATGGTTAATTGTAATATATATACAGCTACAAAAATACAGAAGGAAATATAGATGTACGCATAGGTTAGTAAACACACATGTGTGTCGTAGCTCAGTGTGTCTCCTGAGAGAGTCTAGAACTAGTAATAGAGACTTCCCTGGCGGTCCAGTGGTTAACACTCCACATTTCCAATGCAGGTGACAGGGGTTTGATCCCTGGTTGGGGAACTAAGATCCCATGTGCCGTGTGGTGTGGCCAAAATTTTTTTTAATTTTGTAATTAAGAAAAAACCTCTAGGGCTTCCCTGGTGGCACAGTGGTTGAGAGTCCACCTGCCGATGCAGGGGACACGGGTTCGTGCCCCGGTCCGGGAAGATCCCACATGCCGCGGAGAGGCTGGGCCCGTGAGCCACGGCTGCTGAGCCTGCGCGTCCGGAGCCTGTGCTCCGCAACGGGAGAGGCCACAACAGTGAGAGGCCCGTGTACTGAAAAAAAAAAAAAAACTCTAGGAGTAGTAATAACCCAGTAGCAATGAGCACACCTACTACCCTGATCTTGGTTTCTAATACCATGCTACCATGAAAGGAGCCCACGCCCCTTGGAGAAGTGGTTGATTCCAGGGCTGGGGCAGGAAGAATATAAGATGGCCGTTAATCTGCATTGTATCTAAAATCCTGACTAGCTTACAATGAAAGGTAGAATAATTTGATGCCCAACAATTATGTTTTGTGACTGGTTATCAACTGGCTGCTTAGTAATGTCTATCTTTTCAGTAAATCAAAGTAAAACTCCATTCTGCTATTTAAAAAAAAAAAAGATGAACTTGGAGCATCTCACACTCGCAGAAAGTTAAAAAGGGTTTTTTTACAAAAAAATAAGAAGATAAAGGCATGCTACAAAGCACAGGAGCCAACCCGAAATAGCTAAAGCTGGAACAATGTGTGCAACAGTATAAATAGCAAAAGTATTGGATCATAATCCAAAGATTAAAATAAATAGCCCCCACACCATTGTAAAGCAATTATACTCCAATAAAGATGTTAAAAAAATAAATAAATAAATAGCCCCTGAGTCTATAGTGAGATAAATAAATGATTGAATGATTAAATAATTAATAGACAGAAGAGAAGGGACAACACTTCCTTACCGAAGAATTCCAGTAAGTAAGTGTAGGAGGAATGAGAGAAATAGGAAATCACTATTAGAACACCACCATAGTGCCCACTGGAGGAACAACCCACTGATAGTTGTTAAAATTAGTGAGTGAAAATTTAAGGAGAAACAGGATATTTCCATAATCTCAAACTATCTCCCCCCAAATAAATATTTATTCATTTCAAAGGTAAACGTGGTCATTGCACAGCAGAGAAACCACCTTAGCCAATGATCAAGGTTAATATCACTAGTGATGTCCTTATGACATCATGTACCCTCCAACATGTCCCACTGACAAGGGCACATCGCCTCTGTGGTGTTCGTCCCAATAATGCATAGCTCCAGTCTACTCACGGGAAAATATCAGACAAACCCCAACATAGGGACATTCTACAATATCTCTGATCAGTATTCTTCAAAACTCTCAAAGCCATGAAAAACAAGGAGAGACTGGGGGATTGTCACAGGTCTGAGGAGACTAAAGGGACATTATGCCTAAGTACATTCTCACTGAATTCTGGAACAGAAAAAGACATTCTCAGAAAAACTCAGGAAATTCTAACATCATCTGTAGTTTAGTTAATAGTACTGTGTCAATGTTAATTTCTGAGTTTTCATAATTATACTACATTTTTATAGGATTTTAAGGGATGGCCTGATAAAGGGTATATGGAACCTGCTGTACTACTTTTGCAACTTTTAAAATTATCTCAAAATTAAACGTTTTTTAAACATCTGAAGAAAAATACAGGCACACAGAGTGAAAACTTTGAGAGTCCTGAGACATCATCTTTTTTTTTTTTTTTTTTTTTTTTGCAGTAGGCGGGCCTCTCACTGCTGTGGCCTCTCCCGTTGCGGAGCACAGGCTCCGGACACGCAGGCTCAGCGGCCATGGCTCACGGGTCCAGCCACTCCGCGGCATGTGGGATCTTCCCGGACCCGGATACGAACCCGTGTCCCCTGCATCGGCAGGCAGACTCTCAACCACTTCACCACCAGGGAAGTCCCTGAGACGTCATCTTTCTAGGCAAAGAAGGCACACTTTCATTTTTCATGAGTTAGTAACTCACAGTAGGAGTTCACCACTTCTCCCCGCTAGGAGTGTAAAGCCCTAAGGGGCCGTTGATGAGGCAATGGATTTAGGAAGCACTGTGGCACTGGGCTGAGGCAGATCTGAGTTTGAACTTTGGGAATTTGTCAGAGGAAAGTTGTTTCACACCTCTGAAATTCAATAAGATCTTTCCAGAGTTGTCTTGAATATTAAATGAGGTCATGCTTAAGAAAGCACTTTATCCATAGTAGGTATTAAGTGAATTTTTCTTTTCTTTTCTCTTGTTTTAAGCATGTTAGAATACAAAAGGAAAACAAGATGTGCTCCCTTTTACATTAGGGCCTTATAATCTAGATTGGGACAAAATGTACACAGGTGTAAAATAATGACCAAAGAATGGCTTTACCCTCTGATATAATCAAATGCTGCGTTCACCTGAGAGTGGGACAGTGTGTACCAGAGCACAACCCAACAAAGGTAGAGAAGGGAGAAATGTGATCCAGCATCCCCTGGGCAGCCTTCAAGAGCAGTGGGACTGTCCTGACCGTGGCACACACCAACAAGGAAAGGATGGGACTTGTGGGGCACAATTGAGCTGGAGAGGGGAAGAAGCAAAGGCATGAAGACAGGAGTACATGTGGGTAGATGCCAGCCATTTTCACTTATTTTTCCATTATTCCATACATCTGTCGATGGACATTTAGGTTGCTTCCATGTCTTGGCTATTGTAAATATTGCTGCCATGAACACTGGGGTGCATGTATCTTTTTGAATTAGAGTTTTCTTTGGCTATATGCCCAGGAGTGGGATTGCTGGATCATATTGTAGCTCTATGTTTAGTTTTTTAAGGAACCTCCATACTGTTTTCCATAGTGGCTGCACCAATTTACATTCCTACCAACAGTGCAGGAGGGTTCCCTCTTCTCCACACCTCAGCATTTGTAGACTTTTTGATGATAATGGCCATTCTGACTGGATTGAGGTGATACCTCATTGTATAGTTTGGATTTGCATTTCTCTAATGATTAGCAATGTTGAGCATTTTTTCATGTGCCTGTTGGCCATCTGTATGTCTTCTTTGGAGAAATGTCTATTTAGATCTTCTGCCCATTTTTTGATTGGTTTGTATGGGTTTTTTTAAAAGAAGATGTTGGGGGTAGGAGTTTATTAATTTATTTTATTTATTTTTGCTGTGTTGGGTCTTCATTTCTGTGCGAGGACTTTCTCTAGTTGTGACATGCGGGAGCCACTCTTCATCACAGTGCGCGGGCCTCTCACTATCGCAGCCTCTCTCGTTGCAGAGCACAGGCTCCAGACGTGCAGGCTCAGTAGTTGTGGCTCACAGGCCTAGCAGCTCCGCGGCATGTGGGATCCTCCCAGACCAGGGCTACGAACCCGTGTCTCCCGCACTAGCAGGCAGACTCTCAACCACTGCGCCACCAGGGAAGCCCTGTTTGGTTTTTTTTTGCACAGAAGTGGTTTAAGCAGTGGAGTCCTGTGATCAAAGCATGGAATATCAGGCAGGATTCTGTTGCAGGAAATCAAAACCACTTTGGCAATTTTAAGTGGAAAGAGAATTAAGTGCCTATAAAATCATTGAAAGGGCTGGAGAATTGGGCTCTAGGCCATTCTATTAAAGGGGCTGTAAATTGGTAAAACCTTTTTCAAAAGCTGTTGGATGGCACTTATCAAAATTGTACATGTATACAGTATTTTTTATTTTTATTTTATATTACAGTATCATTGATTTACAATGTTGTGTTAGTGTCAGGTGTACAACAAAGTGATTAAGTTATACATATACTTATATCCATTCTTTTTCAGTTTCTTTTCCCATATAGGTTATTACAGAATATTGAGTAGAGTTCCCTGTCCTATATAGTAGGTCCTTGTTGAAAATATACATATAATATTTGATTTAGGAAATCCATTCTAGAAAACACTCAGTTCTAGAAAAATCTATCCTAGAAAAGAAGATTATGTATAAACACAAAGATATACAAGGTTGTTCATCGCAGCATTTTTTTCTACCAGCCAACAAAGTTTTTCCTACTTCCTAAATGGAAGAGGTTAAATTAAGCATGGTATGGAATACTGTGCAGTTGTTAAAAGAAAATATTGAGCCTTTATAGAAAGATCTTCCAGACAAACTGTTAACTGAAAACCAAGTCACAAAGCAAAGCCCACAGTACGTCCCATTTATGTGTTTAAAAGTGCATGGACTGAACGAATGCAGAGCAATGCTCACAGTGCTTGTCTCTTGGGGCAGGAAGCAAGAGGGTTGGGGGCATGCTGTCAGGGAGGCTGTCTGCATATTCCTGCCTTGTTTCCCTCTGAATATTCCTGCATTGTTGGAGTCTTTTATGAGGACTCTGCATTCATGTATTACTAGTGTGGTAAAAACATGAGCAATCGGTCACCTCCTCCAAACCTCTCCTTAAAATGCAATAAAGGAAACAATCCTGACCTTAATTCAGATACGATAGGGATGGGTGAGGAGTGCCATTCTTCTCATACAAGAAATGGGCTGTTGTCCATCTCAGGTAGAAATGAAGACTGAAAGGGAACACCTATCAGTTTCTCCTGATTTTGTTCTAATGGGTTGGGTGGTGGAGGGAGGGATGGGGATTTACTTTTTCCTTCACATGCCAGTTATGGTTGTAGGTCTTACCAAAAGGGATGTATTGAAAGGATGGAGGCACTCTGAATCCATTGGAAGACTGAAGACATAAGCTTGGAAAACAGACAGAAAAAGGCAGCCTGGGCAGCCCAAGAACATAGACAAGTTCCCATCCGGGCAGGGTGTTGTCAGGTCACCCCCAGGAGAGCCAAAAGCACCCACTTCTGCCTGCTACAATTTGTTCCAGTGGAGCTCCATCCTTGCCTCACTCCCTGAACATTCCAAGCCTTGAGGGAAGCGTCTTATCTGCCAAGCAAGCAAGGAGTAAGGAGTAAAGAGTATCTTTCCTTCTCCTTGATTTTGTCATGGGCATCTGGGCCCTGCCCATCCCCAAGACTCCCACGAGCAGAGGCTTGTCTCAAATAAGAAGGGTTCTCTGATGCTGAGAAAGCCAACAATGACGACTGTCAACCACACTTGGGTAGTTCAACTCAGATTCTGCCTGATGATGGAAGAGATGCCCCACCTGCCGGTCCACTTGCCTGGGTCTAACAAATTTATTTGCTTCGGATTTTCCAGCACTTCAAGTCAGCTTAGCACTTCACAAACCACGTGAGGGAGGGAGGCTCCAGAGAGAAGAGGCGCCTTCACTTCTGAAGACGGCACCAGTGGCAGCATTCACGAGATGAGTATTTACTGAGCTGAGGGGCAGAGGGGGTGACCGATGCCCTGTCCCGCAGCCTTCAGCTGAAACTATGAGCCCCGTTTCAGGTGCCCCATTGCATCAGGAAATGAGGCCAATGATTGGGAAGTGTCTAGGCTGGCTGTCTGGCTGCAAGGGCTGGGGGGTTGTATCCACTGGCTTCAGCAGGCTGATAGGTTATACTGCAGAAAAGAGTTATTCAGCCTAGACTAGGGAGACAGAAAAGCAAATTCAATTGAGGTTCATAAAACTTATGAAGCATATGCTGAAAAGTGCCTCAGCAACTCACTCTCAGCCTTGTCCCATAAATAACACAAGGACAAAGGGAGGAAAAAATGAAATTGGAGACTAGGAAAAACATCTCTTTGACACAACCAGGAGTTTAGATGAGGCATGCTCCTCTGGTAGGCAGTGGCTACCAGAGCACACACACAGCATAGCAAAACGTCTTTGGAGAGTCCCATTCATATGATTTTTTTTTTTTTTTTTTTACCACTTTCAGCTTTTGCAGGTATTGGCACTTCTTGATTTAGAATGCAATTATACGTTTATTGGAAAAGGAGGGACTCGGAAGGTGATTATTTCCCGTGTGTAAGAGCCATTCGTAAATAACCATACTCATTTCTGCATTTCACCCCAGCCTGTCTCCACGTGACCCTCGTCACTTCAGGAAAGGAAATATGTGAATTTCTTTAATCTGGGCAGATGTGGACACAAACAAAGAGGAATCTGAAGGTTTGGTCACATCTTCGCAGACATCAGAGTCCCTACTTGCTGATAGCTAAAGGAGTGGGCATAGGCTGTTCCCGGCACTTTCTAGCTTTTACACGGAAGAGTGGGTAGCGGGGCACCAGACTCTGAGCTGTAACTGCACACCAGGAGCCTTTTGCCTAAAACCACGTTCCTCTTTCTCATCCAGTAAACCAGGAGCTAAAACAAGGGGGTTAATTGAGATAATACAATCACCTCCGAATGTACTGGCTGTTGAATTTCTTTTTTGAAGGGCCAGGAAAAGCAATTAGGACTACGCTGGTCTCTCTCGGGCCATTCTCATGGCTTTAGGTGAAGTCACTCCCGGTCAAAATGAAGAGACAAGAACTGCCTCTGAAATCGTTAACTGCAGAGAGAGCGACATTTGGGTGGCAGAAAGAGTCAAGAAGATGCTGGGGGACGTGACCCAGAGGAAAAGAGTCAGGACAAGAAATCAGGCTAAATGGGGGCAGGAGAAACCCTGCCAGATCTGGAGATGTAAGCGGCCTGTCGGCGTCCTCACAAATGATTGCTTCAATTTCCATTTTGTTAAGGAACAAAAGACATAGGAAGCCAGAAGCCATAAGTTAAGACAAAGCAGTAGCTAGAAAAGCCAATTCTCCTACAGAGAACTAGACTGTATACTGTTTTCATTATCTGCTCATATGCCCTCTGTTTTCACATAAAATCGAGTGCCAATTTCCAAATGGGGAAATTTATTGCTGTCGGCTAGCCCATTGTTATGGAAGCTATTTGTATCAGTTAGAAATATGTGCAGATGCAAATAAAAGAAACCTTGACTACCAGGGACTACCTTAAATAGATAAGGATTTATTGGTCTAATGCATGAAGCAAACTGGGGGTCTGCAGTCTCGCAATAGTGCCGAAACTCAACACTGGCATCAGGATTCCAGGTTCTTCTCTTCTTCCTGTCCCACAAGTCTTGTGTCTTAGGTCCCCGTTCTCATGCTTGTTGCCACGTGGCTCTGAAATAGCTGCTGCATCTTAAGTCATCACATATACATTCTAGGCAGGAAGAAAAGAAAGAAACAGAAAGGGGAAGCATTGCATCCAGAAAGTGAATGCTTTTCCAAAACCCCCTTAGCAGCATTCTGCTTACACCTCAGTGACCAGAATAGTGTCCCATGACCACTCTTAGCTGCAAGGGAGTCTGAGAGGTGTGCGTTTCTAGTGGGACACATTGCCAACCCCACACAAAATGACCATTCTATTAATAAAGTTAAAATACATATTGGATAGGCAACAGCAGGGCCACCGCAAGAGTTGAGCTAATTATACCGTGTACGATCACAGGCACCAGCCCAGACAATTAGTGGGTCTGTCGTACAGTTCCTGTGTTGTAATCTGCTGATTACAACTGTAATCTGAAGAACACTGGCATTTTATCTTAATGTATAATGCTGATAAGTGTGTCGTATATGAGTTAGTCTTGTCAGTAGCTCAGTTTTCTACATCTGTGAAATGGGTCTAAGCGGAGTTAGAATTATCTGCTGAGGAGAAGGGGCAAATAGCCCTCCTAACAGTGTGGAACATGTATCTGATTTAGTTCTCCTCCGCCGCTGCCTAGAGTCTACCATTTGTGATGACGTGTTCCCATAATTACCAAGTTTCTAATTCCATTGGAAGGAGCGGCTGTGGAACAACATAATATCTCAGGGAGATCCTGGCCACAGGATTATGTCACAGGTGAAACTCTCGTGAAAATTAGTCTTTCTCTACCTCCAATCCTTGATCTAGACTCTAAGATCACCCTACATCCATCATATGTCACATCAAATGTCACTTGTTCAGAGAGGCCTTCCCTGGCCACCTTCCCTAATACATGTGGTGTTTCCTTGTCCTCTACTTTCCTGCCTGCTGCTTCTATTACACGTCTAAAAGCTCCTCGAGGGCAAATATTCTGCCAACACTCTCTCCTGTGCCTGGACCAGTGCCTGGCATAGAGAAGATGCTCAATAAATGTCAGTCCAATCACTTCTAAGTAAACATTTATCAAATATTACCAGACATGATTCTCAGTGCTTTACATTCATTCATTCATTTAAACTTCACAACAACCCTATGAGGTAAATGCTGTCATCCCATGTTCAGATGAGAAAACGGAGGCTCAGTGAAGTTAAAGTTGCACAGTAAACGGCAGAGCTGGGACTCAAAGCCAGACAGTGGCTCCGGAGCAAAGACGTAAGCCACTGCTTTATTCTGCCTCCACCTTGTAGAAGTTTCCGCAACACAGTGGGATGGGTTGTAACAGGGCCTGTCTACTGTTCGGGGACTTCATTCAGTCCTTCAGTTATCCTTACTTCTTAATCTTTTTCTCCCTTCTCCCCGCTGCTGGAAGTGACCCCAGGCCTCATTTAACGCATCATGAATTCGGCACAAAATAGGCACTAGTAAACATTTATTAAAAACTGTATGACTGTCCTTAAATGCTCAGGAGAGTCATCGTGTGTTGGAAATAACCTATATTTTTAAAGCCAACTGTGAAAATAGTTATCTTTTTCTGCTCAGGCAATTTCAATAAGGACAGATATAATTTGAGTACCTACTTCATGCCAGCAATGTGTTGGATGCTGTTCGTACGTTATTTCTAATCCTTTCAACAATCCTGTAAAGAAGGCAGCATTTTTCCATTTTTAAATTGAGAAACAGAGCCTTCAAGAGTTTCAATGAATTGTCTAAAGTTGTGTCATCAAGAGGGGGTGGAGGATTGGGATTCCTATTCACCAAGTTTCACCATCTTGTGAAAGAATTAAGTGCCTTCCCAGGCCTGAGATCTTCACCAGGAAAATCTGAGAGGCAGTAAACATTCAATCACAGTCTCAAAGGAAATAAAGATCCAGAAAGCATCATATGATCCATAAGAGAGTTGAACAAACAGAACAGTTTCATCCTAGTTTAAAAGGTGCTATATTTCTGGGCTTCCCTGGTGGCACAGTGGTTGAGGGTCCGCCTGCCGATGCAGGGGACACGGGTTCGTGCCCCGGTCCGGGAGGATCCTACATGCCGCGGAGCAGCTGGGCCCGGGAGCCGTGGCCGCTGAGCCTGCGCATCTGGAGCCTGTGCTCCGCAACGGGAGAGGCCATGGCGGTGAGAGGCCCGCGTATCACACACAAAAAAAAGGTGCTATACTTCTTCCAGTGATTATGCCAAGAGGAAGGCATTTCTGAAATTTCCATAGAGCCAATTCACAAATCACACGAGGAAAGGAGCATTATGACTTGGCCACCTCATCATATAAGCTCAGCTTCTCCCAGAGAGAAAGCTCACCTTATTCACAGCCCCTTTCCGCAAAGAATTTTTAGCTCTAATCCAAAAATCAAACCCATCTTCAAAGGATAAAGATTGGCCCATCCCTGGAGATGATGACGAGGTTCTAATTACCTGCAATTTACAAGGAAGGAAGTGAAGGCTCAGAGCTTGACTCCATGGCCTCGGGTCATTTATTTTGTCATCAGTGGAGCTCAGGCTTGACCTCTCACCTTAGGACACGAAACCCTGTGCTTTTCCTCCATTTCTAAGCGGAGCTTCATGGTCCAGGACGGGATACAGAAGCCGAGGAGACAGAGGAAGAGAGAACTGGTGGTGTCATTGGAATCAGCCCATCTTGGCTCAGGCTTTGACGGTGGAGGACGCCATCCCCATGTGTGTTAAAAAGCCACTGATTTTACTTCATAGTCACAACTCCTGAGATGTCATTACGTGAAGGCTTGGTGGTCCTTATCCCCAGGGAGAAAGTATCATCAGGCTCTCTCTGCAGAATGTATTCCCCTGGACACCGGGGCGTAGAGAGTTCTAGGATTTCTGCTCATCTCCTCAGTCTAGCAAATGGTGGCATTGAAGGACCTTCTGAATTCCCTAGATGACAAGCCACCTAACACAATGGTATGGAGGCTGCCATGGGCTCTGGAGTGAGACGGCCCAGGGTTCCATTCCCATCTCTGCCAGCCACCAGGTGAATACAGTGGGGTAGATGGTGCACTTCTCAGGGGTGGATATGAGGGTTGGATGAACTCAGGATGCAAAGCCTTGAGCTCAGCGCAGGCACTGAGCAAGCTTGCCATTATTTCAGCTGGAAATGGAGGGTCCCAGGGGAGCCACTACCACCCAGCTAGCTGTGGGGCCCTTAACAGGGCAGAGGAGGCAAAAATTGCTCTTCCTTCCAAGGTCAGGAAGACGTTGCCTAAAGGGACCCTGGCTTCAGATGCAACCACACTGGCTCCCTGAATGAACCGTTCGGGTGCGTCTGCCCGGGGACACCATCTCTCCCACGAAGACAAGCCGGGCAAAGAAAAACACCCAAGAGCAGCTTGCTTGCAAAGCAGCCGTCCAGAATCTAAGTACACGTTTTCAATTTTTAAAATGCACGAAAATACTGTCTTTGTTGATACCGTTTCTAGCATTGAAACATTGTGTAAGAGACACATTTCCATAACCGCGGTCCCCTTCTGTGCGCATAGGCTGCTTCCTTCACAAAATATAATATTTCCCACTCTCCATGCTTTTAGCCGAAGATTAACGCGTAGCAACTTAAAAGGTCAAAGCTGAGATGAAACTGCGTGTGTTTTAATCTCCAAACAATGAAAATTGGGCCAAAATTTCAAAAATAACAAGCCCTGCGGGTAGACTATATATTCATGAAGGGTTTCCCGTGACATACGAACTGGTCTTTGGATAACCAGCTTTGCATCGGAGCAGCAGGTGTAACCTCTGATGAGGCATTTGCCATGGTACAGCAAAGGCTGACGCTTTATCGAAAAGAAGCAAGCAAACAGGAAAGAAATTTCACAGGCTCCAAAACGTTCCACAGTTGAAATGAAGGCTGTCTCCGGCGTGGTGACCACGATGATTTATTCAGCCAAATGTTTAAAAGAGATGCCCTGGTATGTTCGTATTGATTGGCCTGAGTTTCGCTGACAGAAAGTGTATCTACTAACTCCATCTCTGGGTAGCGGGGGCTTGGATTTGGGGATATAAATTCCACCAGCGGGTACCATAAACCATCCTGAAAAAAACGAGCTCCACTTTGCACAGAAACAAAACGCATTCCTTTCCACGTGGCTGTTCTTCAACAAGAAATAATGAAGGAAAACAGTGCTGAAACGTGCTGTGCAATTCTTAATGGCATTTTAATAGTTTAAATTAGGAGCGAAAGGCCGCTCGGCATGTGGTTTTACATAAATGTTGCCCTTTCGTGATATTAATTGGGATGAGGAGAGACGAGCTAGGAGAGAGACATCAGATGGCAGGGCTCAGAGCTGGCTTACTCCGGGAGGTGGCCAGTGGCACAGATTCTCCTCTGCCCCTGAGAAGCCACAGCCAGACCCAGATGCCAGAGTAAAGCAAATCCTATCGGCACCCCTGCATTATGAACTGACTTCCAGTGTGAAGTACACTTGGCACGCAGCTGACAGCTTGCTGGCCTGGACACTGCAACTGCATTATGTAATTGTTCAGCTAGGGAAGAAGGCTTGGAAGTAAGTAAGAGGCAAATGACCCTTCACTTGCCACCAAAATCCATCTTTTCTAATCTCTTACAAAGAGGGTGATCATAATAATAAAATTCCAAAAGACAGGCAGCTTACAGGGGCATGTGGATTTACAATGTGGGATGTACCTGAGACCACAGCATACAAATGAAAGAGGTACATACTTGTTTCTTCCAGGTAAAGTTGACGGTTCTGTGTACAAATTGACACAAGCATCGTGAACATGTGGTAAGTTTTCACCGTTCCTATTCTAAACCAGAGGGATATGCTCACGACCAAAACAGACAAGGTCCCGGCTCCCAAGGGCTTCCTATTCTAGGCCCCCAAGTGTCGAGTAAACAAATCAACCAACAAAATAATATTAGGTCATGATGAGTGCTATGAAGAGAATAAAACTGGGACAGGAAAGAGAGTGCCTGTGTGGTCAGGGAAGCCTTTCTAGGGACGGTATATTTAAGCTGAGACCTGAATGGCCAGAGAGGAACAGCCATGCAAAGATCTCAGGAAACAACATTCTGGGCAGAAGGTACCACAAGTGCAAAGGCCCTGGGGTGAGTCTGTGCCATGTTCCTTTCCTTTCACCATCAAAACGGGTCCATGTCATGTCATATATTCTCACTGCAGCATTTCTTGAACAGATGGCCTAGCTCTCCAGGGTAGAACATGCGCATGTTTCTGACATAGAAAATGAGCACCTTTTTGAAGAAGTGAATGTAATGTTAAAGAATCATAAGGGCACAGAATCCCAGGAGAGTAGGAGAACATAAGTGCTGTTTTCAAGGTGCAAGAACTGGTTTGCAGAACCCCATCTGAACCTTCTAAGGGCAATTACCAACAGAAACGACACATGGACTCAAAATGTATGTGGGGCTGGGGGGTGGTTCTGAGAAGGTGTTTAACGAGCACCAGGTTGTTTGTTAGGTTTTTAAAAAATACTAAGGGATAGCATATTCCGTGGCCAAACTGGTTGATCTGGGTCGGTCTCGCGTTTTCTTCTTCCCCACGATTCTCATGATGGCAGCAACACCTGCCCTCGGGGGTAATCTACGAAGGAGAATTGGAGCTGAGGACTAGCCATTGGAGCAGTAGCCAGCTGGAAGAGGAGTCTCTGTGCTGGGGTGAGAGAAGTTGACTTTCCCTCCATCAGGAGCTCTGAATGAAGAAATGATGCTCCCAAGTGGCTTCAAAATGGTATCACAGTGTGTCTCAAAAGGCTAAGATGGAAGACTTGAATGGACCTTATTTTTTCAAAATACAACTTTAAGGGAAGAACTACCCATAAGAAGGCACTGTTCTGTTGAAATAGTCCTGTGAGGCACACAGGAAGTAATAGAGATATCTGGGTGATCTTTCCAAGGCTGTTGAGGGTGTCCTTCTCTTTGGAAGGATGGTACCATGGTCAAGTCTGGTACACGACCTATTCAGATGTATCTCTTGAACAGCAACTACTTTTATAATCACAGCCTGGGTTTGGTCATATCAGGAACTGCTCATCTTTTGGGGAACTAGCTCTGGACAACAGCCACACAACAAAGTCTTTTTATAAGAATATAATTCGTCCTAACTTCTCTTTTGAAATCTTGTATTTTTCCTTCTTAATCTATTATGTGCCACCAAATACATCAAATACAATGTAGAAAAGTCTTTGACTTTCTGGATAAGAAGAATTAGGTGTTTCGATTTATATGATTGCTCTAACCGCATTACCCATGTGGGAAATTGTTGGCTAAAGCAGCATGTCTGAACCGTGTTCCAAGGGTTTCCTCACTGCACTTCTGTTTGATCTATAGAGTGAATTTGCTTAGGAATCCATCGAAAGTGAAATAGAGACATCCTTCACCAAAACAGACCAGCATTAGCTTTTGCACTGGGAGATTTGGCCTTAGAGTTCATAAATTACCTGTTGACTATGCATATAACTACGATATCCATCAGGAGAAAGAGTATTAGCTATGCTGATTTGATAGCTATGCTCACTTCTGTTTCCATCTCACTGGCCAGAACTTAGACATGGGCAACATCCAGTTGCAAGGGAGGCTGGGAAATGTAGTCTTTATTCTGGGCAGCCATGTAGCTATGCTGATTTGACCATCTTGGCAAATGTATTACAAACTGGGAAATTGAATTTCGAACTAAAGCTGTCTCTACACAACAGCACAATTATTTAAAAAATGAAAAATGTAGTTAGCTGATTAGGATCTAACTATGCCAAACAACTAGCCAAGCTGATTTTTGCTTTATTAAATTGACCAGTAGCTTGAGCAAATGGGCTGAGTTAACCAGGTGATAAGGCATTAAATAGATCTAGTCTATTCACACCAACACATACATGTATATAATCAGAGTTAGATTAACCATAATCTATTTGCTTTTCAGCTCTAGTAGCAATAAATTTTGATGCTCACAGGTAAAAAGATGAATTGTTAGAACAGTAAATATTCAATAAATATTTGTCAAAAGATAGTAAATAAACATAAATACGCACACTGATATTTCTGTGTGGCTTTTATCCCAATATCTCACAGGCCATAAAACTAAGTTGAAAAGAATGAAAAGTGGCAACATGCAACCATGCCCCCTTGTATAGAGGCTTACACTTGTTCTAGTTGATGACCCGATCTACCACTCAGATCTTAACTTCTAAACACCATTTTCCAATAAAAGAAATCACAGCTTCTTGGAGAAATGGCTGATTCCAGGACAGGGAAAGAAAAGAAGAAGATGAACCTGGACCATCTTATGGTGCCAAAGAGTAAGAAATGCTCAAAAAATGATAGAGATATGTCAAAATGACACAGGATCCTAGTGGCCAAATCTGGAACAATTTCAGCAATAAAATAAATAAAGATAGTAATAGATAATTGCCCATAGAGTAAAATAAAAGCCATTAATCTATACAGATATAAATAAACAATTGAGAATAAACAAATAAATGAGAATGAAGGGAAAGTTCTTTCTTACAGTAGAATTCTAATGAATAAATGTAGAAAGAATGACGGTAGAGAATTTGACAAATACCACAGTAATAATTGTTTCTGGCAAGAGTTATCAATGGGTGCTAAAATTAATAGGCACGAGTATGAGAAGCAGGATGTTTACATGGTCTCAGAGTATCTCCCCCTAAAATATCTACTAGTTACAGAGGGGGAAATAGTAACTTCCCAAAGGAGAAATTTGTCCGACACCACCTGAACCAAGTTTTCAAAGTTAACATCCCCAGTTATGGAACAAATCAATCTCAAGTGCCTCCTGATACGTTGCACAAGAAGGACACGATACCACTTCCGTGATGTTCTTGTCAAAAACGCATAGCCTGAATTCAGTCATCATGAAACCTGGACAAATCCAATTAAGGAACATTCCACAGAGTAGCTGGCCAGTACTCTCCACGAAAGGTCAACGTCATGAATGACAAAGACTAAGGAGAAAGCTGTCACAAATTAAAGGAAACTAGGAGGCATAACAACTAAATGCAACATGCTATCCCGGACTGGATCCTGGAACAGAAAAGAGACATTAGATGGACAATTGGAGAAATGTGAATATGGTCTCTAGATTACATAACAGTATGGCATCAATGTTAATTTTCTGGTTTTTATCATTTTACTGTAGCTATGTGAAATATTAACATTTGGGGAATCTGAGTGAAGGGGATAGGAAAATTCTTTGTACTATTCTTGTGACATTTTGTAAGTCTGAAACTATTTCAAAATTAAGCATTAAAAGATAAAATGTTTATAATGGTTCCCATTGGGGTTGTGGTTGGAGCTGGTAAGCAGGGGGCAACTAGCTTTGTATAGACTAAACTGTGTGGTCTGGCAGAGAGCTAAGGAGTCAGCCACCAACAGGAGGCAGCAGTGACCTGAAAGAGCAAGGTCTAGATCAAGTCTAAACCCTGCACTGACCTATTAACCCGAACCTACACCTTTGGCCACCCCTATTTATACCCACGTATGTTTCAGCTCTCACCCTGCTTCCAACTGCTCTCCAAATAGAGAACAAACCCCTTACTGGGGCTTTGAACAAGGTACTTAACCTCTTCATTCTCCATCTACAAAATGGGGCCATAATAGCAGGTAGGTCATAGGGCCGTTGTGAGGGTTACATAACATAACATGAAAAGCACTTAGCATGGTGTCTGGCACAGAGAAAACTCTTGATGAATGTTAGCTGCTCTAACCATCCTACTCCTTTCCATCATCGTCATTATTATGATTCTGCTTGCCAAGCCTTACAAACAGCCTCACTAGAGTCTAGTTCCATGGGAGTGGGCACTCAGTCCAGCGTGGTGACCTCAGTAACTCCAGCTTTACATGGTCCCTCCACAGAGCAGATGCTCAATAAGGCATGCTACTCAAATGGAAGAAAGAAACATCTGGCACAGCTTCCCTCTGGAATTATTTTGAACAGAAATACAGTTGTTGTCACAGAGACCCAAGAGACCAGTAACTTAAATAAGAGAGAAGTTTATTCTTCTCTCACATAGTCATCTGAGTATGAGTGGCCCATAACTGTAAGATGCTTCCAGGAACAGGACCCTTGGGGCAGGGCCGTTCCCAGAAGTCTCATGACCTCGTTCACATTCCTGCCCACAGGAAGCAGGAAAGGGCAGGAGGAAGGACACACTCTTTAAGGGCACAGCCAACAGGATATACACTCACTTCTGTTTCCATCTCACTGGCCAGAACTTAGACATGGGCAACATCCAGTTGCAATGGAGGCTGGGAAATGTAGTCTTTATTCTGGGCAGCCATATGCCTTGCTAGCATTTGGTGGTTCTATTACTGTAGATGAAGAGGATGATGCTGTTCGGAAGCCACTAGCAGTACTTCCAATCTCGCCAGCTTCATCTCTCCCACTGTAGACGCCAGCACCACTCCACTTCTCCCAGGCCTTTGCACCCACTGTTCACTCTGCCTGGTGCCCTAGCCTGGCCTCAACCCCACACCTTTTAGAAAATCCTGTTTCACCTTTCAGACCCCTGAAGAGACGTCACTTCCTCTTGGAAGACTTCTAGCACCCCCATCACCACCCAGTAGATATTAGGTCCTCCTCCCTCCGTGCAAGTCTTTCACTGTCCCTGAACTTGTCCTACAGTGGCACTTGTCACACTGTACCTAAACTGTTTATTAGTCTGTCTCTCCTACTACAAAGTACACTCCAAGAGGGCAGAGAATATGCTTGTCTGTGTCCCTTGCACATTACAGTGCTTTAAATTTCTGCTGAATTATTAAGTATATATACTTTTATATATTTGAATTTCCAAGTCACTGTTGCTTTGCCCAGTGGAAGAATATTCTTGGCATGAACATAACCACCCTGGACCCAGGCAGGTAGTAGAGAAGATGCCAGTGAAATCAGACCCACTGCTTAAGAAAGAAAGGAATCCAGATGCTGTGGGCCCCGCAGGACCCTGGCAATGTTTGTCCTGCTCCCGACTCCTGTTTTCATCCGGCTGACCTGGAGGACGACAGAGCCCCATCACCAATGCCTCCCTCCGTGAAATCAGCCAGACTGGGGGCCGTCTCTAGCTCAGGACAGCACAGGCTCGCTTCCTGGGCAAGGAGCATTCGGGTGGCAACATCAGGACTCTACTGGTTGAGATCACAGCACAGATGGCTTATGAACATGAAAAGCCTGTTTCATGTTAAAAGCCTTTGACTGTTTTTTTTCCAGATTAATTCCTTCGGTGCCCTGCAAGCTGTACACAAAACTGTATGAGCCAAGGAGAAAGGGCATTTCAACCAAAACTCTAAACATCCTTGCTTGATACCATTTCCGTGAGTCCCAAATCAGTGTCTTAAATACACGTGTGTGGATTCAATGTTTGTTTTGGTTTGTTTGAGGTAGGAGAGCGAAGGATATATCAATAGTTCTAGGCTGTTTGCTGTCCAAGTTTCAACAAAGGGGAAGAGAGAAAAATAATAAGCTCAGATGGAAGAATAAAAACTTACCATTTGTGAGTGTCTTAAAGGTTTCACTGGAGGGTCCTTCATTCACTCCTCCCAGCCGTCTACCTTTAATCACTACTTTGGAAGCAAGACAGAGAAGGAAATTGGAAGCCTGGTCATCCCTTGGTCTGGGGCATCTCTCTGAACAGAGTAGGGATTGCGGGTTTCTGGGAAACCAAAGGAAAGTCCTAGAAGAACACAGCTAGCAACATCCTCCAGTCAAAATTTTGGATTGTGGATTCAACACTGTTTTCTGTTTTTAGCTTTAGCTTTGGGGATAGGAACAATGTGCTTCTGCTCTGTCTCCTCCTTCGTGCAATTATGTATTCAAAAAAATAATAAAGAAGGTTACCGGTTGCTAAGGGTGCTGTAGTGAAGGAAACCTAATCTTAAACCTAATCCTAACTCTCCTTCTACTACCGGGCTTAGAACCCCGGCTCACCATCCTTTCCTCACGGAGCGCCGTTTCCCTCACCCCCAAATCAGAGTTTTGAACATGAGTCTGTCAATGGAGGGCTTGCTTTTTTTTCTTGTGAGGAAGAGTTCTTTCAGTATTAGACATCAAGCCCTCTAAACGTTGGGTTGCAGCAGAAGTTTCATCTCCTTTAATTTTCTTGCCGATGATAGAAGATCAATAACAAAACAGGGATCAGAATGGTCCCCAGCTGGTAAATGACAATGTCTTCTCATCAGACACCTCCCACCTGGGAAAAGAAGCCAAAGATACAATGTTTTCTTTGAATACTCAAGGAAAGTTAAGGAAAACCCAAGAACTCTTTCTCGAGGAAGTTAATAAGCCCATACATCATTCTGGGTCCTTAGCCCATACTAGTCTGTGATGTCACCAGCCCATAACACCACTCTTAATCAAAATCTCCCTACTGGGCTTCCCTGGTGGCACAGTGGTTGAGAGTCCGCCTGCCGATGCAGGGGACACAGGTTCGTGCCCCGGTCCGGGAAGATCCCACATGCCGCGGAGCGGCTGGGCCCGTGAGCCATGGCCTCTGAGCCTGCGCGTCTGGAGCCTGTGCTCCGCAACGGGAGAGGCCACAACAGTGAGAGGCCCACGTACCGCAAAAATAAAATAAAATAAAATCTCCCTACCTCCTTGCCTCTTACTGGTTGTTCAACAGGCCAGAGTGATTTGTGTGTACTCCCTGGATAACCAAATCTGTGCTCCATGGCCGTCTCCCGTCGGTGAACACAGAGCTATGACATGAAACAGTAACAGTTGTCACACACAGGCAATGTCTTTATCCTTATTTTTAAGTACATAATGCTGTGGAAGATGACAGGTTTGGCAATATTTTTTTCAACCTGCTCAGAACGTCACCGGGTATTTTTGTAATGACTTGAGGACTCAATCTCTAAAAAGCCAACATCCACCTGTGACTAAGTTTTCAATGTGCACCTTTATTAACAATGGGGTCACTGAAGTCCCCCGCTCACACCTCTGATTAAGAAAACACGTAAATAAGTCCTCCTAAATCATTCCTTGTCAGCTGATTCGAAATGGCACTAAAACAGAAATAATTGCTTTCCTCTCGCATCCAGATAGGACATTTCCATGCAAACTGTTCATTTGATTCAAAATAGGTATGATACATGATGATGATTCAAATAGGAAAGTAGATCCTAATTGGGTCTCTGGATAAACAACTTGAAGTTTTCTTTAAAAAAAAAAAAAAGAAAGAAAGAAAAGAAAAGAAAGCCTGAAAAAACAAAGATCCCTCCATAATTACCCACACGTAAAGAAGGAGTTGTGTGATGTTTTCCTATTTGTGGCAGATCGTTAGGTCTATTCTAGGTTTTCAACTTAGAAGGTAGTTATGTCGGTCTGAAATGAGAACAACTACAAACTCTTTAACTGGGAAAAAGAGTTGCATGGTAAGATCTTGGGCTCTGGGCTGAGACTGCTGGCTCTCCCGGTTACTGGCTGTGTGACCACGGGCAGGTTACTGTATCTCTGAGCCTTGTCTGTGAATGGGGCTAAGAGAAGTGGCTACCTTAGAGGCTCACTGGGTGGATGACACGTATGCATAGCACAGTGGCCAGAACAGTACACTCAGTTGAGGTCAGCAAATTGTTATCATCCTCTGAAGGTCAGAGGCAGGAGGATCTTTTCTACCCGTTCACTGTCAGTATGAAGTTGCTTTTGAAAAGTGAACCAACCAACCACCAGTTGGGCAAATCTAAAAGGGCTGGTACCTCTCCTGTAGGAAGAAGGCATTGCCTGCACCAGCTGGCTGATAGGTACACTCAGGCCCTAAGCTGTTAGGTTAGGTACCACCTGGGAGGTGCACTCACGCCCAAGGGGGGTGTTTTCCCCCTCTTTGCTCAGCTCTGTTATGTTAAAGTGCTGTCTGTCCCTAAAATGGCTTCCTTTAAAATACATGTATACACACAAGCATATACATGTATGTATCTATATAGATAAATGGATATAATGTATACATAACCATCTATTGCCACGATCTTGATTTTCCCCACACTCTGAGGCTTCAGCCTTAGCAATGAGAGCTGGTGTGGCCAACTGTCCTGAGCTCTTACCCCATAAGTGTTCCTCCAGGCTATGGCCGGTTGAGTGTGCTCCACAGTGTGTCATGTTTAGATTGTGGTGTCCTTGCTCTCTACCATTTATTGGAGCTGTAAACAATGTTGGCTGGCAAACATTGTGGAAATGAAGGTACTTAACCTGCCACCAAGAAACGAAGGATGAGTAACATGTTGGATATTAAAATGTAAGTTACCACACTGGGCAGCTCTCATCAGAGTGGTTAGGGCATCATCTCTAGGCCATTAGGAACTCCTGGAAGTCCTTAGCTATTAGCCTCAGGCATCATCACATCACGGCAGTCCAGATAACGGATCCACAGCTGACTCTCAACTCTACACTGAGCAATGAAAGCCAAAAGTCTGAAGTTATTTCTGAAGAGCAACTGCCAATGGCAATGCCAGGACCACGTCTCCCCTGGGGATAATGCTGAGTCAGTCATCACTTCCTCGTCCTGGAGAGCAAACCGCAGCTAGGAAGCATATGACTGTGTTCCTCGCCTACCCCCAGCTTGAAGTCTCCAACCAGCCATTTTTAAACAAATTCTTAAGTTACAGAAAAGAAATGACTCATTCTTTCTGCCCTGTGTCAATCAAAAGTTACGCACATTATTTACATTACATGTACATATGTATAAAGCATGCATATATGACCCTTAGATAAGACTCTAAATTTACTCAAAATTCATGTTATGATTGGGTGTAAAGCTCTTATGGTAGAAATATACGCTTATTAACTGAGGTGAGCAGAAATCAGAAAAAAAGAACAAGATTGACATTGTCGTTTTTAACCAGCATCTAATCTTTAGCGGGTCTGTTATGTCAAGTTTTCTTATCACCTGAAAACATGCTAAGAAATGAGACTATCCATCATTTTTTCTGTTATTTATACAATGCTTGTTTGCCTTTGGTCCTTCGAAAAATGCACACTCAAAGAGAGTCAAAATCAAATTCTGGAGTCAGCCACGGGGCTAAGATGCTGCAGGATGGAAGCCCAGAATTCATTTTAACGTGCAGTATTCCCTAGACTGTGACAGAACTCAGGTTTCAATTAGCTTTCTTCAGGCTCTCCAAATCAAGAAAAATCTAGTGGGCTGTTAACATATTCATAAGTAAACAAATGTTTGGTCCTTTGACAGGTGGCCAGGATGTGGTGCAGGGGGGGATCCAGGTATCCCTGGTGAAGCCATGGGGGCCTTTCACGTCCCTCGCTCCATGGGACTGGACCAGCTACGCATGCTGCTCCCGTCTTTCTGAGCATCTTCATCTATACATTTATGGACGTGAGCAAGATGCCTGGCATGCAGCCAGAATTACTGAACTGCGATGGTGCTCCTTGTACAGAACCACTCCAGGCTGAATGTTAGCAAAGTGAAATTGCCTATAGGTAGGCCACAAACTTGAGTGTGAACATCGATCACCAGGGAGCCTATTAAAATGCAGATTCCAATCCGGCAGGATAGAGAGGGGCTGATGCAACTGTCCTGAGGACCCCACTTCCCTTCACAATTAAATAAACATGGTTTGGAGGCATTCCAGGCGCCAGGCACTGTGCCTTCTCCTAGAAATACAAAGATAAGACAGGGGCCCTGCTTTTGAGAAGTTGGTGTCATAAGAGAGACAGCTTAAAACACTCTGGGAAAATTCAGCTGTCGTTTGGATTCTTTGCATGGCAAGCAAGAAACACCCATCCAAAGTGGTTCAAGTGAAAAGGGAATGTAACTGGCTCCTGGAATTGCAAAGCTCGGGTGAGGTGACTTCAAATCTGGTTTGATGCAGGGCTAAAATGACATCACGAATACCTAGTTTCTCTTTCTCCACCAGTACCTGGTTTCTCTCTCTCAGTCTTTTCGCTCTGCTTCCTGTGGTTTGGCTCTTTTCTTTTGGAGGCAATGTGGTTACCAGTCCATATTTCTTCTCCTCTTAATAAGAGTGCCCGCTTATCCCAGAAATCTCAGCAAAAATCTCAAGGTATCTCATTGGCTCTAATTGGGTCACATGTTCAACACTTAACCGATCACTGTGTCCTGGGAAGTCAGACTTCCACCATGGCAAACACTAGTGTTTCGGGTGGAGTTAGCCCCAGCAGAACCACATGCATCAAAAGAGCAGGACGCATGGATTCCCAAAAGAAAATCAGCGGTTGGATGCCAGGCCACCAAAAGGCCACAGTCACCACAACAGAGGTGTGATAGAAGCATGTGCATAGAGAAAAACACTGGCACCTGATAAATACTGTTGACAACGCATGCGCGCGCGCACGTGTGTGTGTGTGTGTGTGTGTGTGTGTGTGTGTGTGTGTGTGTGTGTCACCAGCCACAGGCAAAGCACACACAGTGCCCAATCTGGAAAAGACTGCTGATTGGTTTCTTGGGGGCCTTTAACACGACACTGCTCCACCTCTACCTCAGCAATGGTGTAGTTCAGTCACTCCAGAAATATTTCATTCATTACTTTCCATGCAGGAAATGAGAAGTGAAAAGTCTGGTTTCATTGTTTCTGAGATTAGAGTTAAATTGGAATGTAGACCAGAATGACACATCAAATATTTTAAAGCCAATACAAAATACTGTGTTTTATTTGTCCTCAAAGAAAGGAGGCATTGGTGTAAGCTGGAACAGAAGCTTCCACAGGCATGAACATAGAGTTGCAGTAATGAGGTAGCTTGTGCATTGGGACATGAAGAGACTAAGCAAGTTGTAGAAGAGGACAGTGTCAATTTCAAACACCAGGGATAAGTGCAAGATTTGAGCGCCCAGATCAACGACCATGGCCTAGACCACCATTATCCATGATTTGAGTGTCCACGCTGGGAACCTATCTGATATCCTAGACTTTTTCATCGCCTTAACATGTTCACCTTCAATCCACACAACTACCTTAGCCCTTGACTGAGAACAACTGCACCATCTTAGAAATATAGGATTCAAGAATTCCTGACTGCTACTTTTTCCCTATCCTTTACCCATCATCCAATCAGCCATCTTTTCTACATCTGACCTAAAGCAACAGAATGTAGCTATAGAAACATGCAAACTTTAAATTCATTACCGCCTTAAATGCCCCCAAGAGCAATGATGATGATGATGTTGACGATGGTGGTGATATCATTATCACCTAACATTTATGGAGTATCATTATCAGGCAGCTTTACTGTTGGTTCTGAGTCAGTAAGTACATAATTCTCTTTGGCTTACTTTAGCTCAGTATTTCTCAAAGGAACCACTGTTGGCATTTGGAGCAGGACCATGCTTCATTACCTGGGACAGTCCTGTGCACAACAGAATATTCAGCAATACTGCTCCCAGCCCACTAAATGCCAGTGTCATGGCAAGCACACACACACACACACACACACACACACACACACACAGTTGTCCAAAGGCTGGCCCTCAATCCTCCCCACCAAGTAGATTGAAAGGACAGGTGAGAACCAGCGGCTGAGTGGAAAGAGTACTCATTTGGACCTCAGAACTGACATTTACTCTATGTACGTTGACCTTGAGCAAGCCACTAGCCTCTCTGAGAGTCAGTTCCTCCTCCTATAAAAGATGGGTCATAATCCTACTTCTGCCTGCTGGTGGCAAGTTTCCAATAATCTAATGAAGTATTAGTGAGAATATTCCGTGTATTCATTAGGATTGTATTTCACTGTGAGTAACAAAAAATTGGACAGCAGCAGCTTAAACAATTAGGTGTTTATTTTTCCTACAACACAGTTGGTCCACAACTGGTGTGGTGACTTCATGATCTCATCAACATCCCTGGCTCCTGTCTTTCTGCAAGTGGCCTTTACCTTCATGGCCACCTCTCAGCCACAGCACAGAGTCTCCCCTTCCAGACTCAAGACAGACAGACAGACAGATGGATAGACAGAAAGGAGGGGGGAGAAAGGGAAGAAAGCAGGTAGGAAGACAAAACAGGCAAGAAAAAGTTCTGTCTCAATCAGAAACATGACACTTACCTAAAAGTCCCCAGCAGATTTCCATTTACATCTCATTGGCTGTCGCAGGATCATTCCTACCTACAAGGGAGACTGGGAAATATTTTTAGCTGAGCATATTGCCTCCTAAGATTCTGTGAGTAAGAAAGAAGGGGATAATGGATAGTGGATAGGAAACCAGCAATACCTGTCGTACTTAGTAAGCTACAAAGCATTACAGAAGTGTAAGGTGGCGTTATTATTAAAACCTGAATTGAAAGCACATCACAAAATGCACTGTCTACATGAATTTCATTACCTGAATTAATCCCCATCACTTAAATAAGGGAATGTTCTTATTTACATCCAACGAGCATGGCTGCCCAATTCACTAATAAGGTATATCACTGCCCACATTTTAACATAGCAATGCAGAGCGAACCACCTTTTGAAGATTGGTCCCAATTATTCAAGGTAACAGGAGATAATAAGAAAGTATGTAAATGAAGATAGAAGACTTTTCTTGGTTTAAGGCCACCTGGAATTTATTCACCTACTTTTGATCATTGCACCCTGATTTTCTTGTGGAAAACTACTTTCCCACATTGTGTGCAGGTTGGTGGTGAACTCAGGTGGCCTCGGCCTGCAGTGGCCCCGACGAGAGATTGACGCCAGGCCACAGCAGAGACAGCACTGAATCCTAACCACTAGACCATAAGGGCCAGTGGCTAGTGACAAGGCCCTGGCTTGTCTGCTTTGCAGAAATGAATTTCAACAAAGGGACAGAAAGCAGTAAAACAAGTAAAGTGTTTATTAGGAGGGAAAAAGTACCTGTGAATAGGCACACACCGGCGGGCTCAGAGAGAGAGTCACGATTTGTGGTAGTTTGAATCACTTATATGGGGCATTTCTGCCAGGTTTCCCCTGGCCAATCATCTTGCTTTGCCTGGCTCTGAGTCCATATTTGGTTTATCTCAGGGTCCCCCCACCCCATGCACACACATCTCTTAGCCAAGATGGATTCCAACACAGAGGCCTGTGGGAAGGTTGACACCACTTATTATGGGATGGTGTCCCCTCCCTTTTTGACCCCCAAGGAACCTTTCTGCGCATGTGTAGTCAGGAGGTCTCCTTGACCTCCAGAATGAGAAATATGTCGTCTCTTTTATCTTCTATCTCGGCAGGACTCATCTCCTCCTGGCTCCCGCCATTATCTTTATCTTGGAGTATCTGTCCACAGGGGACAGACTTCAGCTGCTCAGCCTGGGGCCCATCTATCTCCTGCCTCAGTGGGACTGTCAGTCAAGGTGCCCTGCTCAGGTGCCCCAACCTCAGCCAGTGCAACTCTCTCTTCCTAGACGTTGAATTCTGAATGTTTGAAGCAAGGCAACTGAAAGAGAGAGAAAGGGAGAGGGAGAGGATGAGAAGAGGGAGAGAGGGATTAAAAAGGAGTGGGGGGGGAGTGGGGGAGGGATAAGGGGAGGGAGGGAGGGAAGGAGGGAGGGAAAGAGGGAGGAAATAAGGAAGGAAGGAAGGGAGGGAGGGAGGGAAAAAAGAAAGAAACAAGAAAGCCAATGTATCCAGCCTTGCTTTTTAGCTGTTCTTCAATTCTGTGGCCTCCCAATATATTTTCCAGCTAATTTCCTGTTTTGCTTACTGTAATTGAGTCTGTTTTTCAACCAAAGAACCTTGACTGGTGCCTATGAGAATGACACTTGCAGACCACCCAGAAACTCAGCTCTCTGCTTTGGATTCAACCTCATCTCCTACTAAAACTTGACCAGAATCCCAAAGGACACTTCTTCTCTGATTCCCAGACATTCTATAGAGATACTGTGAAACACTGGAGTGGCCAAAAAACTGGTAGGCGCCAAGGAAATAAGTCTTAGGGCAAGGATGTGTCAGGAAACCAAGAGCTGTGATTTCTAGTTTGTGCAATTTCTCTGACTAGAGACACAGAGGACATCTTCCAGCCTCTCTGCACCTCGATTTCCACACCTGTAGATGACCGAGCTGTCTCTATCACATCAACCTTTACGACATGCCAGTATTTCCTAACTTTGCTAGGTCTCCACCTGCCCACTGAGTCCCTACCTGCAAAGCCTTAAAGTCACAAGCCATACATCCACCTCCTGGACATCCCTACTCCTTGAGCAGTGCTCACACCCCCTCATCCTTGAAATTTTAAATAAGATTGCCCTGAAGCTCCATCTCACAGTGGGAGAGAAATGTCCTTCCCTGCCCAACGCCTCCAGGGAGTCCTGGGGTAAGCCCACACTCCCACAGGTCAATTCTAGCTTGAGTTCCTGCTTCCACTGAATTTGCAATTGCCTCCCTGCCTTTCACCTCCTGTAGTTTTTTCACCCCATGTCATCCTGGGTGGCACTACTCTGATCCCTTCAGCCTGCAAAGCACCACCCACTCAAGGCAAAGCATGTAGCAGCCTTGCTGAAGGCTTGGAGTAACAGAGGCTACTACACACTGCAGCTGAGGAAAGCAAATACCTCCAGGCTGAACATGGCTCTTCCTGTTACTGGCCATTCCCTTCTCTTCCAGGAACATCACTGCAGGGTCCCCTCCTTGGGCTCCAGCATCCCATCGTGTTGCTTGTATCCTCCCTCCACCTCTTCCCCTCTCCTTTTAAACTCTTTCTCCCAATCCCCAAATTTCCTGTTCAGATTTTCCACGCCTTCTTCCCACCACCAAAATGGCCTATCACATGTTTTGCTAAACAAAGGTCATTCCAAGAGGAATTCTGACCAACAATTGCTTCTTTCTTTCTGCTGCAAAAAAACGCATCTCTAACAATACTGATAACACCTGTTCCCTGGCTGAAGGCATAATGCCTCCAGCATTTAGGAAGCATTTCTCGGAAAGCATTTGGCTGGAATAAAAAGCTTTGCTATTTTGTTCGTATCCCTTATATGGAAATAGTGTGACCTCTCATGTACCAAGCAAAAAGAAAGAGGCTCTGTCACTTAAATAGCTGCGTGACCTGAGGAAAATTAAGCATCTAAACCTATATTTCCCTTCTGTAAAGTGGAGACACTCATCACAATGAAAAAAAAACCTATTTCTTTGTGTCTATATGAGATGACGGATGCACACTAAACTTATTGTGGTAATTATTCCATCATGTATGTAAATCAGATCACTGTGCTGTACATATTTAACTTATACAGTGCTATATGTCAATTACACCTCAATAAAATTGGAAGGAAAAAATGGAGACAGTAATACTTATTCCGCAGGATTATTACGAGAATCAAATAGAATCATACATATAAAGTACTTTGCACAGTGACTAGCACATAACAAATGCTCTACAAAGGGTAAATAACAGTATTAGTATTATTATCACCATCACAATTAGGGCATTTGAAAGTGAAACTAAAATGGTGATAGAAAGTTATAAAAAGCACCACACATCGAGAAGTCACTTGGGAAATGTAAAAATATAAATGAAGACTTAACCTAAAAAAGTGCACTCAGAGCTCACAGCCTGGAAGGATACTGGTCTCACCAGCAAGTATGGCTGGTTAAATAACAGGGCTCAAAACTATAAATGTGAATGCCCGTTCTTTCAGAAAGAAAATGTGCTTCATTTCTATTTTTCTTTTAGAAAGAAATAACATAATACCCTCCTTTATCTAAAGACGCTGAGCACGAATATGAGAACATCAAATATTTTAATTCCTCCCAGGAGCTAGTTCAGTCCTAGAGAGAATAAGAGTTTGCCAGAGTAACTGGGACATCTGAAAATGGAAATGTAATATTCAGACCTCCACATTGTTCCTTGAAACCTTTCCAGTCCCTGAAAAAGTCAAAAGATGATCATACCAGTCATGAGCTCCACATGTCAAAATAAATACACGGGCTCAGCCTATATTACCGCAATACATTTTCCTAGTGGGCCCTTAAAAATTGTATCATTTCTACAGGCACCCCCCAATGTTCATAGCAGCACTATTTACAAGAGCTGAGATATGGAACCTAAGTGTCGATCAACAGATGAATGGATAAAGAAACTGTGATGTATATATCTATCTATATTAGAGATAGATTCTCTTGTGTATATATATATATTCCATTGTATGTATATCTATAGATAGATAAGTAGGTAGATAGACACAATGGAATACTACTCAGCCATAAAAAAGAATGCAGTTTTGCCATTTGCAGCAACATGGATGGACTTTGGAGGGCATTAGGTTAAGTGAAGTAAGTCAGACAGAGAAAGACAAATACTGTATGAGCTCACTTATATGTGGAATCTAAGAAATACAACAAACTAGTGAATATAACAAAAAAGAAGCAGACTCACAGATACAGAGAACAAAGTAGTGGTTACCAGTGGGGCAAGGCAAGTGGGGAGGGGCAGGTAGAGGTGGAGGAGGGGGAGGGGCAAACTATCAGGTGTAAGGTAGGCTCAAGGATGTATTGTCCAACACGGGGAATAGAGCCAGTATTCTGTAATAACTGTAAATGGAAAGTAACCTTTAAAAATTGTATTAAAAATTTTTTAATATGTAAAAAGAATACATATATATTACGTGCATGGGTAGGACCAAAAGAATTGTATCATTTCTATTGACTGTAATTCAGTTGTTACCTTTCTTTGGGAGGCGCCAATTTATTGTTCCTCTGTTTCAAACATTAATATGGAAAGACCACGTTTGAGGCCTTCCACAGGAGTTTTTGGAATTCCTTTTCATCTGTATTGATTTGTCTGGCTTTTTCCGCCTTCTGTCTGGCACACATATGAATCTCAGACCATGGTGGAATGTCACATCCCAACTCAAAAGCCTCTGACAGTGTCTGCTCCCCTCAATCCCTTCTGCTGCGGTGGCTTCTTGGGTGATCTCTTTTATTTAGCACTCCACTTTTTTTTTTTTTTTTTTTTGGCTGTGCCGGGTCTTAGTTGCAGCAGGCGGGCTCCTTAGTTGTGGCATGCAAACTCTTAGTTGCAGCATGCATGTGGGATCTAGTCCCCTGACCAAGGATCGAACCCAGGCCCCCTGTTTTGGGAGCATCGGAGTCTTAGCCACTGCGCCACCAGAGGAGTCCCCAGCGCTCACTTTTTAAAGACCTACGAGCAAGATGCTGCTTCAGTGTTGGGGAGACACACACACAGATAGGATCCAGTTTCTTTCCTCTCAAAGGACCATGACTAGAAGAGGAAGTGGATTATAAACAAAGAATCCCAATCTGCAGGGATACATACCGATGGATCTATGCACGAGGCAGTCAGAGGGAATAGGAGACAGAAAGACACGTCTGCATCTTGGAGCAGGGCTGATAAATAAAAGCTTCAAACATATCTAGGCTCTTAGATAATGAGTAGGAATTTACAAAGTAGAGAAGAAATGGCAGGCAGGAGAGGGTAAGAGAGGGCAGAGAAATTTCCCCAGAGAAGAGCGGGACATCCCACACTTATAATGAAATAAACTTAGCCAAACAGACTGGGCACAATAAGGAGGCTTAGCTGATGGCTTAGCATACCCTGCACCTTTACTCCTTGCGTTCACTGTAACTTGACCTGCTGCTTTTCTATGCATAGACTCTCCCTCTCTATTATACACGAAGCAAATGCAGAGAGTCCCACAGTCGTTTCAGAAGGAAGGAAATATTGTTGTCAGCAGAAGTTGCTAGTATCCCCACGCTGAGAGCAAGGAGGTAAGCTCTGCATCCTCATGGAAGACTATCTGACGTGTTCTTGCCCGAAGGATTCCCCTGACGGCACAGGCTATATATATATTTATTTATTTATTTATATTTATATATATAAATAATATTTATACATTTATATTTATATAAAGTTAAATATTTATACATTTATATATATATAAATGTATAAATATTTATACATTTATATATATATAAATGTATAAATATTTATACATTTATATTTATATAAAGTTATAGAAAATAACTTCTTGAGCTTAAGAAGTAAATACTCAGATCAAATGGGCTTGATGAATACTAGACAAAATTAACATAAAGAGACTAGTTCTTGTGGTAGTTTGAAATTTTAATATTTCATAAAAAGAATTCTGGAAGACAGGAAGAAAACAAAATCAAACAAACAAAAAGAATAAACAAGTTAGCTACAAGGGAAGAAAACTCAGGACCAGAAGTTAACAAAGCAATATCCACCCTGAACAGGATTGGTCCCAAGTTGTCTCAAGCCCAACTGATGACTCAGAGGGCCTTGTCAATCACTTGCTACAGTCATCAAGGATTATTTGTCATGTGCACACTCACCTCCTTAGAACTCCATCATGCAGCGTGCACTTGTCTCGCTAGGATGTCTGTGCTTTAATTATAGTTACACACGATACCCTGCAGCCACTTTCCAAGAAATTGTAGGCCACTGTTATTTATTCTCTCCTATAATTAAGCATTTCGTTTCTGTATCTGGATGCAGGACTGGCTTCATGGTAAATACCCGTACAGTTTGTGGGCCCTACACTCTGAAGGGCCCATGCTTGATTTAATCCTCTGCTGCTGCAGAATTGAAACGCTTAAGAATTTTTTAACAGCAGGCCCTGCCTTTTCATTTTGCACGGAGCCCCACAAATTATGTAGCTGGTCCTGTCTCGAGGATTCACTGCCTCAAGGTGAATTTCTATCAAGCCCTGTCTACACACTCAGGATGGGAGCCATTACTGAATGGTTCTGAGTATAGCTTTTGGTTCCAGTGATCATTTTCACAGTCATTTACTTGGCAGGGTGACTGTCACCAACCTGAAAGTTCAAACAGCCCCAGAACACATTTGATGTCTGATTACAAATAACTGGCTTGGTCAAAAGTTAAGCTTCGGCCTTGGCCATCCTCTCTCATCCTGCCAGGTATACAGACAGGCCCTATTTCTTCAAGGCTCCTTCAAGTTTATAAACAATACCACCCCCAACACTGGTTCATAAAGTTTCCCATTCTACAAACTTAATGTGTTATTCAGAATTGAACCATTTCCTTAGCATAATTTGATGAAGGGTGTGCAGAATTGTATCAGATGTAATAAAAGTCAAGCCCTGTAATTTCAATTATTAAACACTTGTACCAGAGCCCATACCCAAGCAGCTCAGTGGCTTGTACTTGAACTGCAAAAGTAGCAGCTGGATTGCCAGAAAGAAGGGAAGGTATGGAAACCAACTGTGTTCTTAGCCGTGACGGATTTGAAAGGGTCCTTCTCAAGGTGAGTGACAAAAGGGGTCTATAAGCTGTGCATTTACCTTGGGACATCCCATCACCTACCTCAAGCCGTTCTGCAGATTGCAACGGTCATTTTCTACCTGTCCACACTGGATCCTGACACAGAACTGTCACTGGTTCTGACAGAATCATCACCCACGAGCTCTCAGAGGCCTGCGATCAAAAAGTGTCCCTCCCCACACACCCATTAGCTGGTATAAAAACATTCTCTCTTCCAGACCTCAAGACAGTGCACAAACACACTTGTATGTGCAGGCGGGCATGTGTGCTGTGTGTAGAGAGGGAAGGGAAGGAGGTCAGGGGAGGGTGGTAAAGTGACACCTCATCTTTATTCACGACTACAGATAAGACACGCCTTTTTACTTCCCTCTTAGTCTTTCTGAAGTCATCTCTACAGACTAGGCTTCCAACATGTTTATTTCATTGTCCAGACCGAGGGAATATTCATTTAACGACCTCACTCAGATTCACAGTAATTTCAAACAGACAGCGTAATTCAGCCACAGCTCTCCAGCGTGCAACAGCAATCCTGGACAGAACTGGCCACGGCCAGGCAGGGGATGCATGGGGACAGGCAGCCATTGTCTCGTCCACTGTCCACAACAGGACTCACTTCCTGCAAGTAACTATTCTCTGCCTGGGTGAAATTCACAGCACTCGAAACCATAAATAAATATCACAGGCTTCTGCAATCATGAACAACATCCCTTAGGTACCAGGGCAGCATTTATTCTGCCGGCATGTTCTGATCCCTGCCTTTTATCTTGTTCATGCCGTTGGAAAAACAAATAATAGAAATAGAATTCCTCATTTGGAGACTTTTACCTCTCCATGTTCAGAAATTCTAATTCATCAGCGGGAAATATTGAACTAAACACAGATCCTCCTGGAAATCTTGAAGGTGTTCCTAGTGCCTATGCCCCACATCTAAATAGAGCCGAAGGCCCATTCTCTTCAGCAAACTTTGAAGAACAGCCTGGCACTTTCTCCAAACAGGTAACTCGTTTTGCCACTCTTTCCCTTCTGAGCACTTTCAAAATTGGATAGTTACATATTTCACTCACTTAATAAATAGTTATCAAGTACCCACTGTGTAGTAGACACTGAAGGGTGCAGGATTTGCCCCCATGCCCACCCACAGGGTACCCACGGGTCAGTCTGAATGAGGCCTTTGAGTGCCCCTGAGCTCCCTGAAACTCAAGCACCCAGCCTGAGCTGCTGCCCTTGTTCCAAATTCATATTTGTTGGCTAAATGCACTGAGTCGACTTTGTTTTACAAATAGAGCTCTCTAATTAACAAAGGGATTCCAAAGTCAATGGGGTAAATCAGGCGTGCTATCAGTCAAGCAGAATTTGAAAATAAAAATCACTCTGATAACCTGCTCTAAAGAATATGTCCTCCTGCTGATGGACATATTGCCAAGTTGGGAACGGTGAAAGGAACTCCTTCACATTTGCTGCTTCAGAAATGGTCACAGGCTCTGTCATAAATTGTTGTGGCACAAGTCTGCTTGCTCCAGGGGCTGACAGAAGCTGATTAACACCCAAAATTGCTTCTCTCCTTCTCAGACTTGTAGAAGGAGAATGTCACTGATATGACGATCTCGGCTGTTTGTGGGAACTACACCTGTCTCGCTTTCCTAGAATGCAGCGAGGTACAAATCTTCAGGAGCAACAATTCACCCTGTCAAATTCCCGAGCCCAGGAGTGGCAGAGTGGAGATAAGGCAGCTGCTACAAAACAAGGATATTAGGGGAGGAAGCCTCGTTCAAACACAGCAAGGGGAGAACTGTTGGTGTTTAGCTTAAAATTTCATTGGAGCAGAGACCGTGAACGTGCTGCAGGCTACAAAGCCTCTACGTGGCATCTCACATTTTTAAAATACAAGATCCAAAAACATCGTGATTCCACTTTAATGCAATCAAAGTCCTTAGCTATCCAGAGAGAAGAATGAATTCAACTGCCTAAAGATCCTTCACTCAAACACTAAGCATGAATTTTACTGTGATTAAGTGAAACGAGTTGATTCTAATGTCACATGAAATTTGTTTTTAAATGGTTCTTTAATTCAGAGTGGTTGCCTTTTAATGATGCTGCCTTAATTTCCCGCTAAACCTGTTTCATCTCTAGTCATCCAACATTAATATTTATTTTGTTCATTTACTTTGAAAGTATTCTTAAATTAAAGTTGTTACAAATATTCTACTGCTGAAGATAATTCAGCATAGGCGCTACCATGAAAATATCATAGAAACCATGATCAACGTGTTATAGCTGTAATCTGGATTAATAAACACAATTACTATAAACAATTTTAGTAAATTAAGAAATAACCATTCTAGAATGTGTTATAAAATCCACTGCTAAATACATCCCTTTTTTTAACCTCTGTGCTTTTAAACTCTCGGAATTCTTAACAGTGTAGTTAGATTTCACATTGTAATAAAAATTATACTTAAAGTATTTCCCATGTACATATTCCTTTTCATTATATTTGCCTTAAAATGAAATCCTCAGCATTTAACCTATACAGATTGGCTTACACAAATCTCACAATAAATTACAGTAAAATAAAATTATGAGGAACTTGAACTTGTATCGTATTTAATGTAATATACAACTACACTCTCTTTTTCCTATTTAGCTTCATAACTTCTTATCATAATACAACATTCTGCAGAACGCTTCAGTACAAATGGGCTCAGGACAGCAGCAACACCATTACCACTACAGGAAAATTGCAATGCTTTTTTCCCTGGAAAATACCAAATCTCACAATCCAACATACAAACTCTTAATTCATTTTCATTTCCTCTTTCCCATAATTTATTTTCATATCTAAAAGAAGCTCTTGGTTGAAGACTTATACTGTCAGCAACACGTAGCTTCTTTGCAATTTTCTACTTTCAGAAAACATAAAAAGAAAAGCAATGTACCCCCACAAGCAACCTAAGTAAACCATTATAAATTCACATTCTCTTTTGCACTAATTTGGGTGGGCAGCCAGGAATAAGGAGGATAACCTGTGGGTGCCCTTACGGTTCCCAGATCAAACTTCCCTTTTCATACGCCTCCGTGGACTGTGTCAGAGGCAGAAAAACGCTCCAAACTCAAACATTTCTGTCACTTTTCTAACCAAAGAACTTGCTACCGTTGCCAACAAAACGTTCACACTAATTTTTGAGGTTTGTGTTCTTATCATCAGAAGTTTTTTGAACTACATACTTCTCTTTTTTAAAAAATCCTTTTTCTGAACTAACCTCAGGACCAAAACACTGGTCTCTGCTTCAAGGTTTCCCAGTGTTAACTCAAGAGTAATCAAAAACGAATGCCTTCAGATCCTCAAGGGGTTGCTTCTTCCTTTCTGTGCTCCAAGTGGAACAGGAAAGTAGCGCTGTGCTTTTTCCTCCACTGCCCTGCTTGCTTTTTGCCTTTAGAATCTGAAGATTTGTCCCCATTCCTGGGCACCTGACAGGCTGTGATTTACATGGGAGAACACAACTCCAAAGCTCTTATCAAGGAGTCTGAAGCTGCTCCCACCCATCTTAGTTGTTTTCTAGGAAACAGACAGGAAAAGGGGGTGGGGGGAGGAGAAGCAGATTCTGTCTGAAGCTGCACAGGACAAGGAACACAGGCAAATCCAAAGTAATGGAGGCAAATATAAAAAAGAATATTATTTATTATTTTCTTTATTAATACTCACATATAACCTTTGCTTTTTACACAAAAGTCTACTTAGAAGAATGCCTCCTTGGTTCAGCGGGCCCAGTGGGGCGTTTGCTCCTGGACCACTTCCCCTTTCTCCACCCTCCCACACCTCCCACCCTACCCCCGACATCCAAATGACTCTTCTACGTGTTCACAGATACCACGAAAATTTTGGAAACAAGATTTGGGTTACTGGATCTTGATTTAATCAACATCCCACTTCAAAATGGAAGGCAGGTAGGGGAGAGGGTAGGAAAAGGGAGAAAAGGCAGGGGAGAGAAGAGGAAGGGCGGCGGGTCAGCACTTTCAAGCCTTGCCTTTTCTGAGATGTGTGTGTATTGTGGCTGTTCCTTGAAATTCAATGACTCAAAACACTGACAGTAAGTGCCTGTGTGGTTATTTATATTATGTATCTATAACAGAATGTGTGGGCTTCCTCAGTTTGGATCTGGGCTGTTTTTGTTGAAACACACCACAATCCTTCTGTGGGTGTCCCCACAGGGAGTCTGGTCTCCCGGGAACCCGTCTCAGAGCCGGGGTTTCCGGAGCAGGGTCTTGCTGAGGTCTCTGACCTCTTCAGGGCTACTGACCCGCTCGTAGCCCAGCACGGCCATGGGCTGGTAGCAAAACTCCTCCACCTGTTTGATCTGCTGGAAGGTGAGGGCGGTCCGCCAGGCATTGGCGGCCTGCGTGGCGTTGCGTGCTGACACCACGAAAGGCTTGGAGGAGGAGCCTGAGCCACTGGTCATGTTGAGGGCAAACTGCTCCATTTCAGGGCTCACCAATAGCCCCACAAAGTCATACACCCTCCGTAGGGTCTTGATGGGGTCTCCCACCAGGTCCTCGTACCGCACCACCAGGTAGTGGCCTTGCAGCCAGTCAGGGGGCTGCAGGGCCGTCTGCAGCGTCTTGGCCATGCTGTGGCAGATGACCTCCATGGCGCCAAGGGCGTGGTAGTCTGCAGGCCCACCCATGCTCTCCTTCTTGGCGCCCAGCTTATGGCCAGCGGCCTCCAGGAAGGGCATGCGGTGCGCTCGGGGGTCCCGGCTGCGCACCACCTGCAGGCTTTCACGGATGAGACCATGGCGCGAGCGGATGCGTGAACTGGCCACGGCGCGGGGATCCCGCACCAGGTGAATGACCTTGAGGTCCAGGGCCGGGTCGCGCAGAAGTGGCGCCAACACGGCCACATCGAAGACGCGCACGCCCTTGATGACCAGAGTGCGGTACTTGCGGCACTCCTCCTCGAAGCGCGCCAGGCGCTGCGGGGGGCACTTCTTGCACACGCGATCGTCTACCAGCCCCACGACCTCCTTGCGGTAGGCGGGGCAAAGTGGCGACGAGCACACCACCTTGTTGGTGGCCGCGCCGAAAATGCCCAGCGTGGTGAGGTTGCGCCCCCCGCTGCCAGCGGGACTGTACAGCTGGAAGACAGAGAGGTCGCAGCGGTAGAGAGCGCTCAGCATGTCCCGTGCCGCCCCTTGCAGGGAAACGGCGTCCCCTGGGTACAGTTTTTGCCACACGTGCCACACTGGCTCGTAGAGGAAGAACACTTCGGGGTTCTGGTTGAAAAGCTCGCCGAAAAAGGACGAGCCCGAGCGCCACGTGGTGAACACGTACACCAACTGCCTCTTGTCCCCGCCATCCCCGGTGCCCCGAGTGCCATTACCCGGAGGGGCTGCGGCCCCCGCCGCCCCCGCCCCAGCTGCCGGAGCCGCCCGGACGGGGGCGACGGGAGAGCGGTATGGGGTACGGGGGTCCAAGCGGGTGTGTGCGCGGGGCTGCACGGCCGGAGGAGGCCCCGGATGCCCCCAGCCGCCCCCAGCCGCCCCCGCCGCGGCACCGAGCGGCCCGTCGGGGCTGCACTGCTGCAACGGCTCCTTGTGCCACTTGTAGTCCAGGAGGTTGAGCATGGTGAGCACCAGCAGCAGCGCGTAGCCCGCGCACAGCACCAGCGCCTTCCTGCGGAACACCTTCATTCCGAGCGGGGACGGGGGCCAGCGGCGACCCGGGCGCCGGGGCCACGGCGGGAGCAAGGCGCGCGGCCCGGCGGCAGGCGCGGCCGCGAGCAACCGGGGGGGCGCGCCCGCGGGCAGGGCTCGCGGCGGGCTGCGGCTCATCACAGGCACAACCCGGGCCGGCAGCGCGGCGGAGGCGGCCCTGCAACCCGGGAGGAGGACGCAGCGGCCCGGATTCGGGCGCTGGGACTTGGGCCGCGACTCCGAGGCGGGCGCGGCAGCAGCGGCGGCTGGTCCCCGGCGCCCAGGGTTGGCTCTCCCATGGCAGCGGCTCTGAGAAGGACCTGCGAGGGGAAGCGGAGTAAGCTCGTGCGCCCCAATCCTCTTCCCCCTAATTAACGCCCACCCTCGGGTCTGCCTGGCTACCCCGCTAACCTGGAGCCACGGGCGCTCCCCGGAGCGGCCCGGGAGCACGGCCCGGCGGTCAGTCCTGCTGTCACTCGTTCCCCGCCTTCTCGAGCGCTGTTTTCCGCCCGGGGTCCGCGCGCCTCCGAGGGGGCCGAGGCACTTGGCAGCCCAAGCCCTGGGCAGAGTTTGCGGGCAGCGGGCGCCCTGCGGCTGGGGAAGGGAAACTTTCACCGGGCCCGAAGCCCTGCTCTGCGCTCCGCTGAGTCCAGTGCGCCCGGCTCCATCGGCGTCTCCGCCGCCCTCTCGGGACTGTAGCTTCCTTCCTCGCTCTGGCGGGGTGAAGCTGGCCGAGGGAGGGGAGGGGGAGGGGGCTTATACGGGACCCAGCTCCCGGCAAAGCGGCTCCGCCTCTCTTGCTCTTGGCCTCCGCTCCCCGAATCTTCCCATCTCTCTGGTGGTGGTAGATGGGGCGCAGCGCGACTCTGCAGCGGCGGCGGCAGCAGCTGCTTCTTCCATCACCCGAAGGATGCCCGGGCGGGCATTGCCGGCAGCCCCCGCCGCTCCTCAGCCTCCGACTGGACCGGAAACCCCCTACACTCACACACACAGCTCTAGGCAAAGGAGCCGGGGTCCGCAGCGCTCCCTTGCCCGCCTCCCCCGCAGCACCAGCCTCTTCAGGTCAACGAGGCACCGGGGCAGAGAAAACCCCGCCGCCGCCGCCGCCGCGCGAAAGCCGGCGCCGGGGAGGATGCTGCTACCCGACTCTCCCTACGCGGAGCGGCTGCAACGCGCTCCGTCCAGCCTCTGCGCGGCTCCTGCCAGCCGGCGCCGGGTTGGTGCGCGCCGCCGTCTGTCGCTGCGGCTCCTCCCCTTCGGCGCGCTGCCCTCCTCCTCCGCGCGTCCCGCGCCCGCCCCCCCTTGCAGCGCCCAGCTCCCGCCGCCGCCACCTTGGGGGTTGGAGATGCGGGTTCCGATTTACAGCGGCGCCGCTTGGGCCGCCGTCCGCGCGGCGTAGGCCGTAGCAATCCGTGCGCCAAGCGCCAGGGTACGGGCGCGGGGTTCGGAGCACTCGGGCGTCCCGACCTCTGGGAAACTTGGATTCTCCGTGCCGCTACCGGGCTCAACCGCACAGTTTTGCTCTCGGAAAAGAGTTGGTGATAAAGTTTGGGCAGAAATCCCCCAGCGGCCTCCCACTCCGCTCTCCCCCCGGGGTCGGCACCGCCGGGCCTCTCGGGGACCGAGGACGCACCCGCGCCCCGGAGCGCTCCGAGGAGGCCGAGCGCGGCTCTCAGGCTCCCCACTCCCGGCTCGTCCCTTCCAGCTGGCCTGAGGCTTCTCCCTCACCGAGGAAGTAATAAATCTTTCTGACCCCTGGGTCAAAGAAGAAGCTTCAGTTTTCCGGAGGTGTGTGCCAGCGGGGCGTCTTCTCCCCGCTCTACTCCACCCATGGAGAGGGCCTCTTCGGTTTTATTAGCCCCCAGCAGACGCTCTCCCCACCTCCGATCGTAATGACGCGTCCGCTGTGACTGACGTCCTCAGGAATTGGGGTGATGGGGGGTCGGGGGTAACTCTTTGTTCCAATTTACAGTAAAATACTTGTTTTGCTCCTTGGTGTTAGAGATGAGATCAAACGATTTCACCCTAAAGGAAACGCAGTTTTTGGAAGTAGATCATTTTTTATGTTAAGGTTTAAGTACTTTTTTTTTTAGGATAATGAGGAACAGCCCTCCCTCCCTCCCTCCCTCCCTCCCCTCCTCCTCTCTCTTTCTCTCTCAATCTCTCACCAAAAGAGACTAAGCCGTAGCTCAATTTTATCCGCAAAATGGGGACAATTATAATAGCCTCCAGTAATTGAACGGTGATGGGGAGCTAGACGCCCAGATGATTAAACCCCACTCGAGTCCTGGGCTGAATCGCTACGAACTGCGACCGGTCTTGAAGCTCACGGGCCGCTGGTAACAGACTGATCTCTTGGAGACGTTTTGCAGCCTCCTGTCCTGATGGAGTTTTTAGAAATTTGACAAAGTTACTGCGAATTTATGTTTGTACTATTTGGGGCAGCCTTTCTCAGCAAGATTCTTCTAAATTAAAAAATGTTGTTTGCGCCATTATTCTTCAGTGAGTCTTACTGAAGTACGAATCTTCGGAGTGCAAGGAGTGCACTTAATTCCATTCTTAATTCCATTCTTAATTCCGAAAGTGACTTAATTCATATGAGTTTTCAGGGTAGAAATATGTTCCAAGAACTTGACCTAGCCTCGTTTTCCAGAAAAATCCATAATGCCACGGGTAGAGTTCAGGTAATATTTCCCCCCCCTCCCGTGGTTCTGATAAAATGTAAGGGTGAGACGTTTCTGGGACAGATTTTGTGCAAATAGAGGGAGGGAGAGTAGAGATCGAATTTTATTCACAGCTTTCTCAAGCAGCATGGCATTTCCCCTGGGAGCGTGTCAGGACAGACAGACGTTTTTAATCCCTGTTTACAGACGAAGATGATAGTTTAATGGAGTGACTTCCCATCTCTCCATTTCTGGGCCCACCCACTGCCCTTCCCCCTACTGTCTCTACCCCTCTCCCTTTTTCCCTCTACCCTTTCCCCACAAAACTGAAGTGATATTGACACATTAAAAGACTGGTGGAAGAGACGGAGTTAGGGAGGCAAGAAAACCTCGACGTCAGTATTCAGCCTGGTTCCAAGAAAAATAATGTCGAATATTTAAAATTTAGTCCCTGGCTTTGTGGTTACTCAGAAAGCCCCTGAATTGCAGTTATTTGCTGTAAGGACCCTTTTCTAAACAATTGTTTGCATAGAAACAGTTTTGTCTGCCATTCTGTAACACTTTCCTGAAGTTGGCAAAATAGTAAATCCATTTGCTGGACACCCCCCCCCCCCAGTGAGTGCTCAGCTAGCATCAATTTACAGGTTCCAGCATCTCCACCCTCTCCTTGCTTGCAAATGTTTAAACCGTTTTGCACAGTGTCATGATTAATTCCAGCCTTCGTCACAACTAATGTCACCCAAAGACTTGATAATGCCTGTCTTCCCACGTGGGTTCAGGATGTCCTTTCATTTTAAGCCACTTATCCCGTTAGCATAGCAATGACCCAGACCTATAAGAAGTCACATAATTTTGTTGTCAGAGGAGTCAGGCCACAGGGCTGTCCTTAATTTCAGCTCACTGTTGAGTTTATTGCAATTCAGGGTCTTTTCCACGAGGCTCCTCAGTCCATCCTCTGCGGTCTGGGCTGTGGAAAGGAAACTGCTGTTGGAAACTTGCTGTGGCATTTCCCTAATCCTGGACAGATAGGAGGCCAAACGTTCTGAGGTGCTGTAGGCCCAGGGCCCAGCCTGTGGGATGTGGCAGAGAGATCTTCCCAGACCTTCCTCCATAGTCTGTCGAGAAAAGATGTAAGGCTGGGTTACCCGGCCAGTTTCCATCCAGGCCTGTCTGTGTCACTGTGGACCCACAAGATTCCCCTCTGGGGAACGCCTGCCCCCTCCCCCGCCCCCACCCCACCCCCGCCCCGGGCACCAAGATAGATTCAGTCAGTCATTGTTTCAGCGAATATGCATTGTCAGGGGAACTTGAGTACACAGAATTGGATTAATCATAATCCTTGATTTAAAACACACTGTTGTCATTTGTCCAAGGGTGGCTCTTTTCTTTTTTATATGATTTTAAATAATATAATGAATACTCATGAACCCACTACAGAGCCCATGAACCTCCAGAGGTAACCGCTCTGCTTAATTGAGTTTAAAAGCTGAAATGAAATGGTCAAGTTTGGGGTGGCGGGGAGAGACACTTGCCTTAACTGTCAAAAAAGAAAATAACCTGAATCGTCTGACGGCTGTGAAGAACTCTTTTTGAGTTCCCACCTTCAAATTCTAGTACGTAGCCACCAGTCATCCTGAGGAACTCCAGCCCAGCCTCTACAACAGCACCGGTGACCTCACCGCTCACACCTCTCCCTGGCCTTATTTATCACCAGCTGGATGAGAAGAACCCACAGGTTCCCACCTGTGTCTTTCTCCTCCACAGAACACTCTGCTACTCACTTCACTTCTGACACTCCAGGTCACCAAAAGTGTGGATTCTTTCCCCAACACCAAGCAATTCTGTGGCACCCGCTGGGTGTCCAGCAACTTTACTCAATTCTGACACTCTTTGCCTGGAGATAGTGTCAGATCCCAGAGGTTAAGGGCTCAGTCCCACTAGACTGCCCCCCACTTCTGATGCCAATCGCAAATCCAGATTGCCACCTGGGATTCCGACCAATCGGTCCTAAGTGAGAGGTTTCCCACAACCCCCTCCTCGAGTTCACTTAATTTGCTAGAACGGATCACAGAACTCAGGAGAAGTTTACTTACGTTTATCAGTTTATCGTAAAAGGATACAATAAAGTGTATGGGTGAACAGCCCGATGGAAGAGATGCACAGGGCAAGGTATGTGGGAAGGGGCACGGAGCTTGCACACCCTCTCTGGGCTCACCACTCTCCCGGCACCAACACATGTTCACCGGCGAGGAGTTCTTTGAATCCCCTCCTGTTGGAATGTATGGAGGCTTCTCATGTTGTCATGACCAATGATTAACTCCATTTCCCTTGCTGGAAGATGGGGGCTGGGGCTGAGAATTCTAAGTGTCTAATACAGCTTGTCCTTCTGGTGACCAGCCCTTATCCAGGAGCCACTCAGAAGCCCACCCAGAGTCACTCATTAGAACAAAAGATGCTCCTAGTACTCTTATCACTTAGGAAACTGCAAGGGTTTTAGGAGTCCTGTGCCGGGAACCAAGGACAGAGACCAATATATGTATATTTCTCATTATCTCACACTAACACTGATTGGGCTGCTCACTCATAACCCCTGATCTGCTGGGCTCTTTTATTATTATTTAATTATAACCTCCCATTCGAAAAAAAATAGCAGGAATGTGAGGTAGCACACAGAGACAAACACAAGAACAATGATCAAAGGGGAAAATAACATGAAGCCAGGGGTATGGTCTGTACAACAATTCATTTCATGAGGTCCTGTGCAATTGCGAGAGGTGAGTCCAAAAATTGGCTCTGAGCTTCCTAGTAGGCATTGTAAAGAAGGAAAGTTGCTCAGGAGATTGACAGCTTTGCCTGACATAGAGAACTAAGAAAATAATTTCTCTTCTTTGTATTGTAAGACTCATTCATGTGATTTCTTTGTTCACTGCTTTTTTCCTAATACTAGCACCCTATCTGGCATATAAGCGTTCAATAAATATTTGTTGGCTAATTACTGTGGGTCCTTAAAAAGGAATTACGAAAAAAAAAAAATAAAAAAAAAAAAAAAAAGGAATTACGCAGCATGGAAAGTGTACTATGTCCTTAAATATGTCTCCACGATCTACAATTTAAAAAACTATAGAGTTGGGGCAGTAGGTGCTGGTTCTTATAAGCCCAGTCAATGCAATCTAATGTCATAATATCAATGCTCGGTTCAGGAAAGGTAGACTAGTGTGGGCTACACCTACCACTCTGATGGTCTGGCCTGATGGCTCATCTCAGCACGCTGCATTAAGCTATTTCTCATGCCCAAGTGTGTAGGGATGAATCCCTTCTAGGAAGAGGCTTCTTGGAGAAATGACTGCCTGGAAACAAGAGACTCAGCTTCTGTCAACTCTTTTCACATCTCCATGCCAAACATCTCCCAACAGCAGTAAGAGCTGTGTCTTGTGCTATCCTCAGCTAGAAAGTGGTCTTGAACCATTTGGAAAATCATTTCATTTCCCCCTCCCCACCCCCGCTCTCCCCCTCAGTTGCCCAGGACTTGTGAGCTATGAACACACTAAATGGAGTTGAACTGGGAGTGGGCAGCGTGCCTTGCTGCAGCCACCACCCTCATCCCCAGGCTGGAGCTCCAGTTTGCAGGAATTGCTCCTTGGAGCAAATCTGTTCTCTCCATGGAGAGCCTGTCCCCCAACAGTTGGATGCCTGGAAGTTGGACCTCCCTATAGGCCCTGAGAGATGGCCAACTGCCTCACCGTGGACCTTCTGGACACATCACTCACCTGGCCCCAGTCGGTCAGGAGCAATGACTTTCACTGTATTTTTGAAACACAACATTCGAAAAACCGGACAAGCTTTGCCACTGGGGTTTTAGTCCATGATCGGAAGTACTTTAAAAATAATCAACCAGTCACCAAAATCAACTGTCATGAGGAAGCAGAGATAATGTCACACTGGTAGAAACTCCGTGGGACATCCACATGTCTGTGCAGTAATAGAATTCTGCTTAAAACAAATAAAGAGCTGTCTAGTGTAATACCCCCATGCCTTCCATGTGACTTCTACCACAGGTAACACAGTCTCTGATAAAAGGCCGTCAATTGGAAAACCTTCTCTTTATTGACAGAAGAAATTAAGTTCCTTGAGATGGAGAAACAAGATATAGTGGCTCATGGGGCTTCCCTGGTGGTGCAGTGGTTAAGAATCCGCCTGCCAATGCAGGGGACAGGGGTTCGAGCCCTGGTCCAGGAAGATCCCACAGGCTGCGGAGCAGCTAAGCCCGTGTGCCACAGCTACTGAGCCTGCGCTCTAGAGCCCGCGAGCCACAACTATTGAAGCCCGCGTGCCTAGAGCCCGTGCTCCACAAGAGAAGCCACCACAATGAGAAGCCCGCGCATCACAACAAAGAGTAGCCCCTGCTCGCTGCAACTAGAGAAAGCCTGCGCACAGCAACGAAGACCCAACGCAGCCAAAAATAAAATAAATAAATAAATTTATAAAATAAAAAATAAATGAAAAAAAAAAGATATAGTGGTTCATGTACAGAATTTGAAATCAGCCCTGGATTCAATTCCCTGCAAGTTTACTTACTGGTTCTATGTTCCCAGAAAAAGTATGTCATCTCCTCGGGCCTCAGTTTTCCATCTGTAGTAATGGGATAATAATAGCCGTCTCCTCGAATGGCTAGTAAAAGCCAGGGCAAGTGCAGGAGGAAGACACACAGTGTGGCTCCGAGCTCTTAGTAAATAACAGTCCCTGCCCCCCACCCCAGGTGTAGGGCATCTTCTCCTTGAGGTCCCCTGGGCCTTGCTACTCAAAATATGGTCAGTGGATTGGCTGAATCAAGGTCACCTGAGAGCTTGTTAGAAATGCAAAATCTCAGGCCTCCCAACGGCTTCCATCAGAATCTGCATTTTAACAAGATCGCTGAGTGACTGGTCTGCACATTAGAGTTTGGGAAGCCCGGTAGCAACCATTCTGGTGTTAATGAATGAACACCTAAATAAATAACTTAAGGTCACGCAGGTGGGTGACTGGTTTTTCACTCCCTTTTCTGTCGCACAGGATTATCAGGTGGCTAGTACAGGCTCCTTCTGGAGCAGTTGCTAGCACACATATTAATAAGAAATGCTTCCTCCCCACCGTCCCCAACCCAGGTACAGCCCCAGGCCAGGGTGCGCAGCCAGCGGAGCAGATGCTGGAAACTGTGCAGAATACAACCTGCACAACCACACGAGAGAATGTTCTTGGCACAAAAATAAGTAAAAATAATACAGATTTCCAGAACTCGTCCTTCACTCTCAACTTCTGTATTTACCTAAAGCCATAGAAATAGCTGCTTTGCTGACATTAAATAGAAACAAAAAAAAGAAACTATGCCCGCACTTGATTACGGTAGCAACCCATAGTGACATCAGTTTTTTCTGAAGAAAGATGAGTGCTTTGGGCATGTTGTGAGTCTCAGGGTACTCAGCGCCACGCACAAAAGCAAATTCTATTCCGGGCCAAGTTACCTCCGTCCTTGTAACTTACAGACAAACTATGATGCAGAGAGCCAGTGATTTTCCATGGGTCACCTCCATGCTTATGAGAGTAATTTCTATGGTGTGTCGCTGAATGCAGGGGAATGTAGAATTTCATGCATACATTGTTTTGGCAGTCACAAGATAGAAGATCCAACCGGGGAAAATATCGGAGAAAGAAAGTAGGTCTTAACCTAGATAGTTTCATTCTGCATCTCCTCCGTCTATAGTTGGTCTTCCCCCCTCCCTGCCCCACGCCCCGCTTTCATCTTCTATGGCAGCTTCTGAGTTCTGAATTCCCAAAGTTTTAGGTCAACTCTTTATGCTTTGGCTCAGATCTTGCCCAGTTACACGCTGAAAAGTGGGATGCAATTTTGGCTCAGAATGTAACGTCTCATTAGTTTTCAGATGATATATCCTTGTCTTTCGACAGATTTCTCTTTTCTCAGTCACGAGTGGCTTTACTTCCTTCAAAGGAGCAACCTTTTGGCTTAAGCATGGTTTCTGCCACTTCCATTTTGAGAGCACAAAATGTTCTGTTGATCTGTTGAGTGTTTCTTTTCCTTCGCCTTGTTAGCTGTCTATTTTTATGCAAGATTTCATTGTTAGGACACAACTTTTTATGCAGAAAAGTTTCTTCTGCAAATCCGTGCCCCACTTACAGTTTTGGGAGACAATCTACATTTTAATGCCACAGGTCAAATTCCAATCCAATAAATGTCTAAACTCCTAGCCTTCGTACAAAAATATATCATTCTCTTCATCTCCAGCCAATGCCCCACTTCTCATTTATTTCAGGATCTAATTGACTCGATGAAATTTCAGTACAAAATAAGAAATTAGGAATTTATTATACTAAACTATCTGTTTTGACTTTTATGACAAACATCTGGGTTCATCCAGATTTATTTTTCCATTATCGTTTTAATGATGGATGTTTTGTTTCTTTTTCCCTCAGATCTCCTCTGCCCAGACCATAGTGGTCATGGCTTTATACTCATTATAGAGACGCAACGTTCAGCCATTGCCACTGCCTGGACTCTGTACACAGAGAATGAAGATATGATGGACAGCATCATAGCATATGATGATGTGCTGGACAGAATGGCAGTACCAACAAAGTGGGAATAATGGTCACTAATGACAGAAGAAAGCCCTCTCCTTCTGGTGAAAATTAATCCTTCTCAATTAATATGCATGGCTCTGCTCTGCAAGCTTTTGGATCCCTGGCCTGTTGAACTCTGTCCATAATGACGTGAACGCCACAACGTCTTCCCCTATTTGCAGCATTTTTGCCGGTGTCACCACATCAGAGCACTTGGGTATCCATGGCTCAAGTTTTGCCCTTCTGCCTGGTGTGCTGTGTTGGAGAAGAACCCAAGAGAGATGGTGCCATTTGGTATGTTTTGGCTGGACGACATTGCTTCTGCACACAGCTGCATATGTCCAACCACATTGGCCATCACCTTAAGTATTTATGGCTATTATGAAACTCCCATATCACTCAGGCAGGCAATTGTTTACTTATGTTCTGCGGGAAACCCTTAGAAATATGTACTCAATAGCTGCAGATGTGCCCACAGCTTTCCCACAGTCCCAGCCTGGGTCAGCAATCTTTTACATCCTTTTAAGTAACCCACTCAGAATATTGCCTAACAGATTACTATCCATCTGGTAGTTCAAGTCAAAGTGCTGAATACGCACTGTGTGCTTTGGGGGCTTACATTTAGTCTAATCCCATGGTTCCTCCTGATTCGAAAAGTCTTTATTTACCTGCAAGACTCCCCACATCACCAATTCTTGCTGTCAGTAGAAGGTAGATAATGTCATCTGTTTGCATAATCATGGTTCACTTTCAAAGCACTTTACAGAAGCTTGTCCTTATAACCTCCCACCAGAGAAGGATAGAAATTTCACGAAGACTGGAAATGAGGCACTAATTTTACCCATGAATAGCTAGGTCCAGCAGAATTTTAGCATCCTTATTTCATCCTGTCCTCCAGGGACCCAGTACTGGATGCCTAGCCCTGCACGAGACTTATATAGAAAGCATGAACAGAGAACTCATAGCAGATCTTCTCTCTCCATCTTCCCACATCCAAGCATTCGCCTCCCAATCTCGCCCACAAAAACACCACCAAACCGGTAGCAAATATGTGTATAAGCCTCATGGGCCACGTGAGAGTGCTGAAACTGATGTTAGCCGGGATTGCAGTGAAGACACAGGAAAGTGGAAGCAGCCCAGCCATGTTGCAAGTTTATGACCACAAGAGGGATGCTGACTCAGTGGTCAATGGGCTCTGACCTCCAGGTCTGTGTTTAGTCTCTAGATTCACAGGCCCTCTCAAATTGTGGTCCAAGGACCTGCTCAAAGGGAGGTTTAAACACTCCCCTCCTCCGACCCACAGCATCATTATCTCCAAGGGCAGGGTCCTGGAAAAGCTCTCCAGCTGATTCTGATGCACTTAAATGGGGGGACCACTGTCAACTGCAGCACACGCCTTGACCCTCAGGCTTTCAGTCATTTCCCCCGTTTTGCAAGGCCCTTGGCTCCAGTGCTAGTCCCCATCCATAGATAGGCTGAAAAGCCTCCTCCAGGGAGCCTTCCATGATTACTACAGGAAGAAAAGCAGCCAATGCCCAGAGCTCTTTCTGTCTGTAGCTCATGTCTGAAGCACTGAGTTAGCTGAGCAGATATGTATGTGCGTGTCTTACTTCTCCTCTGGCAGTTTACCAAGCCTCATTCATTCCTCTTCCACTTTCACTCCTTGTCATGGCCAGATACCACCTGTTTTATTGTTTATTTAATATTTTATTTTATCTGATTCACTGTTCAAGAGCTAACCTATATTTATTTTAGAGAGAAATTGTATATCACCACTATAGATGGAAAACCATTATCAATTTTTACAAATGAAAAGTAACCAAATATAAATGTGACAAAAAACAAAAGAAAGTTATTAAATTCAATTAGATTATAGCCTTTCTTTGTTTTTGGTTTCTTTTTTGTTTTGTTTTTTTGTGTTTTTATTGTTTTTGTTGTCCTGTTTTGTTTTGTTTTTGCTTTTTTGTTTTGTTTTTAAAAGGAGGGGGAAATTAGTAAGTATTAAAGACAGACCAGCCCCAGACAAAGATTGAAAATTATTCCTCATTTTCCTGAAAACAATCTGACATACCATGAGTGGTAGGGTTCCTAGTATTTAAGAAACACCGTGTCAGAAATTGAAGTTTCTCAAAGACAAGGACTGTATTTTATGGGAAATGTAACAATTTAAAAGTAGATTGCCACTGAAGAAATCTGTCTGAACGTTTTATAATACCATCATGTACATCTTTAAAACTGCTTTAGGACCTAGCACAAGTGCCTTGCTTATGGAGGCACTGAACAAAGATTGAATATTTGTTGAGTGAATGAATGAGGGAATGTACAAACATCTTGACTGTAAAATTTGATTTTACAACTTTCCTCCATTTAATTACTCCATTAACATTTAGGGGTCCAGTTCAGGGTCTTCCTGGTACAATGCAGATTCTACCCCATGAATTCCTTCCCCTGTGTGGTGAGTTCCTGATTTACATGTGATTAGATTAGGGTCAGAATGCTCATTAACAGAGACTGAAGTGGGGTTTTTTGTTTGTTTATTACACTTTGCATCTGGCATCCCAGATCACCCCATTCACTTATGTTAGGTCATGAACCACACGGTTTATTAGAGCCACTGATTGGTTTCTATGTTCCGGTTTTCGTTTAGGATTGTATGTCTAATATTAATCCTCCAGTTTCTAGCTTCTCCGTTGCTGAGGGCTTGTGTTTACGCCTGTGCAACCCAAAGCAGTTATGCTCAACCTGCAGCCCTGGCTCCAGCTCACTGAACAACTTCATGCTATTTCCTTCTTAACTTAACAGTAAACATTTCCATTCCAGGCTCATGAGCGTTGCAAAAGATTCTGGCAAACTCCATGCACCCCAAATCTGATAATTCCATTGAAACGCTTCTGTGAACTGTATACATACATACAACTGGCTTTTGTTGTTAAGGTTTGGAGTTAAGAAAGACCTTTTTAAAACAATTTGCTTTTAAGTGTATCTCGTTCTTCTTTTCAGAATAGTATATAATCAATTATTTTCAAACATCAAAACCACATGAGTACCACACACATACAGTTACAATGAGAAGGGAAAACACATTCTGCTTGCCATTACACTCGGTATTTCTATTCATACAAAAGATTCTTATATTCAGCACATACTTTTTGAACAGCTACTAGAGGCATGAGGTCAACATTATACCACTACCTAAATTAAATCACAAAACATATAAATGGTCCTTCTCCATGCTAAATCTTGTTCTGACCTGCTTTGGGGGTGCACATTTGTATCGTGTTTTCTAGAGTGCCATTTGGGGGTAACATATGCAAATCCTTATAAATGTTCTACTCAGAAGGTACTGCTTTCATTAGTGACAAACTTGGTTATTCGGATTAACATACCCACTTACTGAAAGTTCGTGGTGTCAACTGAAAAAAAAATGCACAGCCTAAAAGTTGAGAATTATGTTTTATTTGGCAGAAAAAACTGAGGAGTTAACCCTGGGATGCAGCCAATAGATAGCTCTGAGGGACTGACTGGAGGAAGAAAGGGAGGGAACTTCCCCGGTAGCCCAGTGGCTAAGGCTCTGCACTCCCAATGCAGGCAGCCTGGGTTAGATCCCTGGTCAGGCAATGAGATCCCACACGCATGCTGCAACTAAGGAGTCTGCCTGCTGCAACTAAGACCTGGCACAACCAAATAAAATAAATAAAGGAAGGAAGGAAGGAAGGAAGGACCCAGGATACATAGGGGCTTTTGCAACAAAACACCAGGTAGTTGGAACATCAAAAGATTACTGCTAATTAAAGAAAACCAGCCACCTCAAGTTAATGAAATTAGCACTTTCCTAATGTATGGGAAGATGCAAGAGTCTGGGCTCATTGAAATCATTCCTTTGATATGTATCTCAGCTAGCTAGGTAAGGTCACTATCCTGTGCTTTCCCAGCCCGAGTCCCCTCAGGGTGCACCATAGGGGGTGACTTCATGGGCAGCCTGTTTGTCTCCATCCTGAGTTCCCTCAAGGCTCACCGTCACCGGCGGCTGTAGTGACTTGATGGCTACAGCATCCTTTATTTACTGAGAAGGCAAGCACCATTTTTCATTCACAGTGGATACACAGTGTAGAGGACCAAGCAAAGCCAAGCAAACCTCAAAGAAGAACAAGTAGGGAGACTTGCTGTTGCAGATATCAAGACTTGGTATAAAGCTCTCGTTATTAAGACAGGGTGATATTGGTGCAGGAACAGAAAAATCGAGCATGGACTGGAATAGACCAGGTAGCTCCTTCACAGATTCATACATATATGGACCTGAGCTGTGACGTAGTTGCCACTGCAAAGGGGTAGGACAGAGACAGTCTCTCAATAGATGATGCTAGGACAATTGAATGTCCATATGGAAAAAGATGACATTGAACACCTATCTCATACAATACATAAAATTCAAGCCCAGCTAAATTACAAACCTGAATGTGAAAGGTAAAACACTAATCCTCTTAGGATATAACATAGAAGAATAGCTTAATGATCTCAATAGAGAAAAAAAAAATTGTAAACATAAAAAAGCACTAACCATGAAGAAAAAAAAATATATATATATATGTATTTAACTACATTAAAAATAAGAGCTTCTGTTCAGCAGAAAAATAGCATAAAGGAAATGGAAATACAAACCATGGAATGAGAGAAGATATTGCAACACATGTAAGTCTCAAAGGACTTCAGTCCACTTTACACAAAGAATTCTCACAGCTCGGTAAGAAAAAGGCAGGTGGCCTAATAGAAAAAACTGCAAAAGATTTGAATTGGCTCTTCACAAAGGAATAAACTGAAATTGCCAATATACACGAAAAGATGCTCAATCGTATTAGTAATCAAGGAGATACAGTTAAAGACCAGAAAGCAATATTACTACACACCACAAAAGTGCTAAAAACATAAAAAATCTGGCAGTGCCAACTGTTGGTGAGGAAGGGAACTCTCATTCGCTGCTGGTGGGAATCATAAACTATTGCTACTTTGGAAAAAAGTTTTGACATTATCTAATAAACTTGAAAAAGTTCATTGCTCTGACCCAGCATTTCTACTCATACGGCATATTTGCTAGAGCATCTGTGGACATGGGCACCAGGAGACAGACCAGAAGTGTTTATAAAATCCAAAACATCAAAACAGATCAATAAATTATATGGTCAGACAATGGAATATGACATGAAAAGAAATGAACTAGAGTATAAACAAAAACATGAATCTTACAGACACTGTTGAGTAAAAATGAAGCAGGACATACAGTATTGTCTCATTCCTATGAAGTTCAAGAACAGGAGAAATTACACTATGTTCTTTACATATTTTTTAATTATATATTTTTTAAATCAAGAAAATACTTTCCACTAAAGTCAGTAGTGGTTACCTCTGTGGAGGAGAAAGCAAATGATGATTGAGAAGGCATGTTGGGGTGCTTTCAAGGAGCTCACGATATTATATTCCTTAACGTAGAGGGTGTTTGTTATAATGTATATTTTATGTACTTTTCTTATGTGTGGTATATTTTATAAGAAGGAGTAAAATGAGAAGAAGATAAAGCAAGAAAAGGAAGGAAAGAAAGGAGAGGGGGATGGAGGGGAAGAGAAGGAAAGAAGGAGTGAGGGAGGGAGAAATGAGAGCCATCAAAGGCAGAAAGACCACAGCTGCAGAGATGCTGGACCACAGACAGGCTGGTGACCCAGCTTTGATTGTGCAGTTAAGGACGGTCCCCTAAGGGATGGCAGAGCAAGATGGAGGGAGCATGGTCCCTGAATGACCATGTGGAGCTCAGCTGGCCCCCAACCTCCCAGCCCACCAGCCTGGGCCACAACCTCAGAGAAATAAATGTCCGTCTTCTTAAAGCCACTGTATTTTGAAATGTATTTGTTACAGCAGCATTGCCTTTTACCATAACTAATACAGTTGTCTACATTGCCAATCCAGAGATTTCACATAAAAATTCAGATTTCTGTTCAAAAATCAGAAGATCTAGCAACACTGGAGTTGTATTCTCATAAGGTAATCTTCCAGAGCTTAGGGGTGGCTGTCCCCTCAGTGGGACCATGTGATGGACAGCTCACCAGAGCCCACACCTGGTGCACTTCATTCGTTCATGGTACCCGCCTAGCTTTGGAGAAACTTGCAATCCCAGCATCAAATGCACTTTTATCAATCCGTTCTCCTGACCCAAAGATTTCATTCGCTCCCCACTGCCAAGATTTGCCTCAGCCCCCTCAGCCCAGCATGGGCAGTGCTGCATTCTCACCCCTCCTGTGTTACCCCTGCACTCCTGTACTCCCGGAGCCCCACTTCCAGGCCCTGACTCGGCGGGTCGCCCTGCCCTGGAAAGACACCCTCCTCCTCTCTGCTCAGGTGATATCCCGCATAAAGCTCCTCGGTGCCCAGTGACCTGGTCATGCTCTAAAGTGCTAAGACACAAATTAACTGTGTGTGCTTCTCAAAAGATCATAGAATGTCAGAGTTAGAAAGAACGATAATAAAAGAAGAGAGAGATGTAATGAGAGCGTTTGAAATGAAAAAACTAATTCATGGTCAATTTCTGGATGGAAAAACCTAGACTCCTCAACACCTAGCCCTTTTCACTCCATCTCATTCATTAACTTCTCCAAGCCAGAGTTTTACAAACATTTTTTAAAATCACAACTCACAGCAGGAAACCGATTTTCCATTACAACCCTGTACACAGACACACACACACACACACACAAACTCTTGTGCATGTGTGCCACTCACGAAACATGAGAGGTCCTCTGATATTTTCTAGTCTATTCTACTTTTTTAATACTGTCCTTAACCTCTGAATTATTTTAGTGACCCATAAATTGTTTGTAACACAGACCAAAAAACAGTCTGCTCCATGATTCCTCTTTGGCCCAGTGGCAAAGAGCTCTGCTTGTCTCCAATCCTGGATCAACCGCTTAGGGAGCTCTGAGGCCTTGGGAAAATTGCCTAACTTCTTTGAGTCTCAGTGTTCTCATCTGTAATATGGGATAATAATGTCTACTAGGTTGTCATAAGAGTCAAGATAGTGTATATAAGTATTTTATCACAGCACCTCAGACATAACAAGCGGTCAATAAACAGTGGCTTTGTTGTCAGTTTTTCTTTAACGTTTTTGTATCATTCTTCAACTGAATGGCAATTTTCATTAGAATGTCATGGCACCCAGAAAGCTGCTGTGCACCCGCCAGGATCTCAGTGAGTGCATCAGGGACAGTGTCCTGTCACCTCCTGGATCTTTGCCTTGAGGTCCCAACTTCAGGAATCACTGGGAGAGTTCAAATGGAAATCAGGGGATGTGGAAGTGTGGGAAGAGGGGAGGAGAAGAGGCAGAGTTTTCCCTTCTCCGATGTGTGTGATGACTGGCCACTGTCCTCCTAAACACTGATTTAGAGGCTGTCAGAACTGCAGTCTTCAAGGTGATCAGAACAAAATTCCTCATGTGGGGACCAAAGGAGACATTCCCTGGCAGCCGCAGGAAGGATGGGTTAGAACAGTGGTACTCAATTCGAGGAGGGGCAATTTTGAGGAGGGCAGCTTTTAGAATTTACACACACACACACACACACATGCACAAAGACACATGTACACGTGCACACACATACACACGCACACACTGAGTTGTCTGGTGAGAGTAATAGTATAATGTGGTACGACAGCTCCATTTTACAGATGAGGACGCTAAAGTCCACAGAATAACTGGCTGACGGTCACAAGCTCCCCCCGATCCGCGCCCGGGACAGAGTTCTTTTCTCAGCCAACGCCTTTTCCCCTGTGCAACCGCCAGCTTCGTGCTTCCAAGCGTCCCTCAGATGCCCACTCTGCCTCTCTCCCCCGGATACAGTCAGGTTACACATTGGTTTTGGAAAGTCGTGGCCGCTTAACCCTCTGTTCCTGTTTTCCATAAGAACCAAGGCTGGTTTTGGTTATTTTTTGTTTTTGACGTTCTCTGGGGGAAGTAACATTGATGATGTGATATGGAAGTATAACCATAAGCAGCCCCAAGGCATCAACAGTGGAAACATCTCTACTGGTGATCTCTTCTGAAGGCATTGCAGTTGGCCATGTAAAAATTGTCTTTCTTCCCATCCTCACGTTTGCCTCATTTGATTCCGGAAATCAGAAAATAACTGCTGACCCATTAAAATATGGTTGAATCACTGACTGATGAGAAACCAAGTAATTTCATTGGCAGCTCGCTCTGCTGGCACCCCATCCAGCCTGGGGAAACACCGAATGTTTAGGCCCTAAAGTACTGGCCAGGCCCAATCCACTTAGTCTGCAAAATGCAGGAATTTCTCGTATACGGGAGGCTGAACAACAGCCTGGCCTCTAAGTTTCTAAGCTTTTGTCAGTTTAAGTTAGGACTTTAATGCAATTTTAATAAGTAGTGATTTTATTTTGTATCTAATGAAATCAACGGAGCGTGAAAATAGACATCAGAATTTGGAAGATAATGAGTCTGTTAGCTCGGCTGCCAGCGTCACTGAGTGAGAGGTACAGTACTTGAGGTACGAAGAATAGCCCGCTTCAGAGGAGGCTTTTATTAGCTTCATTAGGTGGACATCAAATGAATGATTTCATAGCAGATCTAATTAACCAAAGAATGTGCAGAGGCTGCATCTTCTTCCTGATAATTGGGCATCTAGACGCAAGGCGTATTAGCTACCTTAGAAATTCAGCATACAGATAAAACGGATAGATTCTTTGTGGGAAAGTGTTCCGTGCCGGGGATGTTTTATAAGCAGAATTTTGAACAACCCGGGATAAACACTTTCTAACCTTTTGGTTAGACCAAGACACTGAAGCCACGTTGAGAAAGCGTCAGAATACTTGAGAGTCAAGAAACAGGAACAGAGTCTGACCATCATAAATGAAAGCTATGGGGGTGGTTGGGAGAGAGGGGAGGGCAGTGTCACAGGAGAGAGGAAGGCGGAAGTCCAAGGCTCACAAGGGACAGAGCCAGTCCGGTCTGGTCAGGGGACAGGGGGTGCACAGGAGACTGTGTTCCAGCCTCCGCCAGGCACAGCCCCGCTGGAGTGAATGACGCCAAGCATTTTCTGTCCCTAGGTCAAATCAAAAAGTCATTCAAATTCCAGGGAGGGAAGTCCCTTCATCCTGCTTGGGTCCCTTGCCCACCTCGTAGTAACTGGTTCAGGTGCAATGATAAAATGGGTACTGCACCATCAAAAAACCCACCGTCCACTCTTGTTTCCTTCTTTACTGAAAACTGCCTCTGCAGAAATATTCATGGGTAGAGTATTTCACCAACTTTATTCTGAAGGTGGAAATACTTTTGTGTCTTTTGCGCAGACTTGGTTCTTTTGGGGAAATCTTATGTTGTTTATTGGTTTGATGTTGGAGTCTTTTAGGAGGAAGATTACATCACAGAGCACATTTAATAACACTATAATTGTCCAGCTTTTAAAAAGAAATCTGATTTAAATAGGTTAAAAGTACTCTGATTATCACAATCTACTGATTACCTGGACCCAAAAGAAATTCCTTCTGTCTCACATTTCGAAGACCTCCTCATTTAACCAGAAAGTTCAGAGCCAAACTTTGGTCCACGGACGGAAACTGCTGGTTTTAGCCTCACTCCATTTTTATATATTTATATATTTTATATATATTTTTATATATTCATGCTTGTTTTTCTTGTTTGTATCACTCCTTCCTAAACTCTACCTACTTCCTTTTACGCCATATTATTCGCTTTTTGTATCCTTCAAGGGTACCTTAAATATGATACAGAACCAGCTGGGAGGTGATGATGATGAAGATACAAATACAATATACACACACAACAGAATGTTAAGATGGGCCTCTTTCAGTCTCAGGTTTGGCCAAAACTCCATATGGTCAGAAACAAATGAATAGGTTGAAGAATACAATATACATTATGATATCGAAGGCTTGTGTATTACTGTAGTATTTGTCAACATAGCTCTTTTAAATGTCAAATAAAACTGAAATTCATAAAATTTAAAAAAAAAGAACAAATCAATAAGTGTCAAGTACTCTCCACATTTCACAGGTTGCTACTAGACACCCCCATACAAGACTTGCAAAAGAGGGGCTCAAAAATGGCAATCTTTAGCCCAATGCCACCTTGAGGGTACTAAAGGGGTGAAGCTGAGAGATGATGGAGAAAGCTCTTAGAGAGATGAGAGAATATTTCTCTCCCTCCTCCTATGGGAAGAAGTCAGAGGCTTGTAAGGGACAAGATGAGAGAATAAGTGGTTTCTTAGTCCTCGGCACTCCTACGCTCTCAACACACCAGAAACTCACAGTCGTTTTTTTATGAAAAAGATGCTTCGGTTGTTCTTTTTTATTTCCTTGACTATACATTAATTTTGGTGGTTTAGCCCAGTAATGTTAAATAACTAAGGAAGTTGGGTTTTACCTATTCAACTTCAGATCATTTTTTCTTGTAATTTATTTGTTTTTCTCTTTTATATTCTTTTCCATTAGGCTTTATTACAGGATATTGAATAAAGTTCCCTGGGCTATACAGTAGGACCTTGTTGTTTATCCATTCTTTATACAGTAGTTTGCGTCTGCTAATCCCAAACTCCCAGTCCATCCCTTCTCCATCCCCCAGTCCCCTTGGCAACCACAGGTCTGTTCTCTATGTCTGTGAGTCTATGAAGGCACCGTGGAAGATGAGACGAGCTGGAGCATTTCGGAGAGTGGTCAGAGGTGCGTCTCTGAGGAAGGGACGTCCAGGACACCAAGATGGAAGGATGGGTGGAGCTGGCCAAGCACAGACTGGGCGAGAGTGGAGGAGTGAGATAGGGAAGAATGCTTGGCATATTCTAAGTCTGTGAGTCCGTTTGTGTCACAAACTCACAATCTTAACCCACAGAGTTAAGATCATAGGAATCAACTCTTCACACAGCATTGGTGCCAGGGTCCCTGGATACAAGTGTACGGAGATTTCCACGAGAAAGCCTATCACGGAACGACATGAAAACTCTTACCTGTAATTGGACCAGAGAATTGGTCTACATCTAGCAAAACGCCACTCCACCGAGATGCCCAGGGAATCTTCGGATTTTTTTCTTGATCTGGGAGCTATCTGAGTTTTCCCTTGTTTGCATTGGGCCTGCACTGGCCCTTTGAGGCGAAGGACTGGACAGCTCCTCCCCTTTTCTCAGGCAGCATGCTGACAGAGGGCACTGCCCTGGGGCTGGCAGGTATGTGCAGAGTCTGAAGAGGGAAAGGGGGAGGGAGAAAGTAGAGGAGCAGAAGGGTGGTGGGCCCAGGAAGCAGGGAAATGTCAAGATATAACCCTTAGAAAAGCCTGTGAAATATCTTGACCAGGTCCTCAAGCCGGAAATCGAGTGGTGAGGTCCTTGCCTGACTTCTCCAAGGCTGGGAGGTTCAGCAACCTCGCTCCTTCATGAACTGCAGTAGCTAAATGCAGGGCTCTCACGGGGAACCAACTCAGTTCAACTAATTGGTAAACACTTCGAGATCGGGTGTTTCTACGTCTCCTTAATGATAGGTTGTACTGAATGTTCGATACATGTTCATAGATGCGGTAGAAAGAATGGATTGTGCAGTTGAAACAAGTGGTATGAAATTCTAGCAGATCAATTCACTCTGGGTTAAATGTTTTATTACAATTACAGAAAAACTAAGAGATTCAAAGAAGGGACTCCAAACAAACTGTTCCTTAGGTTTCTGAGGTTATGTCTTGAGAACATTACCTTTTCTGAAAATCAAAAACACAGCAAATGCGATTCTTTTTCTCCAGTTGTTTACTTATTTTTTGTTCACCCCTGGGATTGTGCCTGATAACTAGAAAAATGAGAGATCAAGGCATCTCAGGGCCCCTTATTAATTCTACACACCAAACATTCCCCAATAACCCTATATAATGCACCACTGACAATAAATATTTTAGTCTGAGAAATAAATATATTTAATTATAAATGTATGGTTTAGGGATAAGCTAGCTCTCAGCTTCTTAAGCTTTTTATTGTTTCCCAGAAATTTCCCAAAGATAGATGTTGAAGAACTTTTCAGAAAGAATTTTTTTTTAATGAGTTATCAACTCAATAAAGAAATGGGCAAAAGATAGGAACAGATACTTCACCAGCAACCAAATCCCTTTCCCATATTTGGAATCTTCCCCAACATGAGTCCATTCCACTAGAGGAGCCAAAGGGGGGCTGAAATTCACGTTCCCCAGCTCTGTACGGAGGGCCCAGGACTCTGACTACAGTTCTACTAACCAGCCTCGCAGATGCAGAACAGATGAGAATCCGGCCCAACAGCTGTCTGTGCCCTTAGCACCTCTATTCCCACTCATGCTGTGCGCCTGGCTCACTGCCGTCCTGGGGATTCTAGGAGGTGCCCAGTAACTGTTTTCCCCACTAATCAGCACTAGTCAGTTTCTGTTGCATCCAACTAAAAACCCTGGCTTATTTGGCAAAGATGTGGAGAAAAGGGAACCCTCATACACTGTTGGTAGGAATGAAAACTAGTATAGCCGCTATGGAAAACAGTATGGCGGTTCCTCAAAAAATTAAAAACAGAACTACCATATGATCCAGCGATTCCACTCTGGGTATTTATCCAAAGAACACGAAAACACTAATTCAAAAAGATATATGCACTCCAATGTTCATAGCAGCATTATTTACAATAGCCAAGACATCAAAACAACCTAAATGTCCATCAACAGATGAATGGATAAAGAAGATGTGGTACCTATATGCAATGGAATACTACTCAGCCATAAAAACGATGAAACCTTGCCATTTGCAACAACATGGATGGACCTTGAGGGTATTATGCTAAGTGAAATAAGTCAGAAGGAGAAAGGCAAATACTATATGATTTCACTCATATGTGGGATCTAAAAAACAAACAAACAAAATAAATGAACAAGCCACACCAAACAGAAATAAACATGTAGATACAGAGAACAGAGTAGTGGTTACCAGAGAGGAGGGGGCCATGGGGGTGGCGGGGGAGAATAGATAAAGGTGATGGATGGAAACTAAATTTCTCATGGTGAGTATGCTGCAGGGTATCCTGAAATAGAAACATAAAGTTGTACACAGGAAATTTATATAACCTTATAAACCAATGTTACCTCAATAAAAAAATTAAAATTAAAAACAAAAAAAAAACACTGACTCATTCATTTTTGAACAAGGAATGTGAGAACACTGTGCTGGGACAAGACACCAGACCTCAAATGTGCCTCTGTTTCCCACCTAAAACATGGAGCTACTAACACCACTCTGTTTCACTGAATTCTTGAAAAGAATAACTTGTCAAAATGCAAACATTTTTTAAATTAAGTAACATAGACAAAACACATACGCGGACATGTTTTTGTACCAGCATGTTTTATTAAAAGGAATGCAAATTTCAAAGCTAGAGGAGAAAACAAAAGCCTCCATACAGAAACGCCGCACAGAATATCCTTGTTCTAGATCCTTCAGGCAGTAAGTGGAAATCTAGCCCGCACTGCTACCTGACTGGACTTCAGAATTTATGGAGCCCCCTAGGAGAAGAGACAGTTTTTTTTCACAGACCCAACAAAGCCATCTAAAGCTTTGAAAAGCATCCCACCTAGCCATAATTCCACCTGTGTGTCACAGCATCTCTGTGTTTCCCTTCCCTGTATCTTTTTTAAGCTGCTGAGATAAATACAGAACCTCGGTCTCTTAAGAATTCATCTGGTGGAGGCTTTTTCTTCTCACCAGCTGTAACCTCCAATTGTAGCATCCAAGGTAGAGGCTGGGGACATGGTAACAAAGTCACGAAGAATGAGCCCAGAAGGAAAAAAAAAAAAAGAAAGCAGCAAACACAAGAAAACCTTGCACATCAGAAGCCCATTCTTAGAAGAAAAGGTCACTTACAGGTAAAAATAAAAAAGGAAATGAGCATCTGGAGACTATTGCTTCATTAAGACTTTCTTTTAAAGCCTGTAAGGTCAAGGTACCCACAACCTTTAGAGAATATCACACACTTTCATTTGCAAATCTATCCAAGGACATCGTGTCTCCTCTCGCTGCACATGTGTTGCAGACAAGGAACAAGAGGCAGCCCTGGTGACCCCACGGGGAGGAGGGAGCCCCAGGGAGTGCGGGACATCAGACCAGAACAAGCTGCTGGGACCAGAGGTAACATTTCCTGCCGGTGTCAATGACTTGGAAAGTCACGTCTATTCCACTGAGCCTTGTTCCTCTGTTATGATGCTCTGAACCCATCTTCTTTTCACACCTGCAGCTTAGGGACAATTCTGTGAATCGGTCTGTCACCATCTCACCCTCTGCACATCTCTAACAGGCACAGATGGGGCTGCAGCAGCTGGCTGGAGGCAAAGAGAGATTCCTTTTAGGCGAAGGTGGCTACCAAAAGATTGTCAAGGCCCGGGCCCCCAGAAGGGATCTGCAGACCTCCTGCTGTCTGCACAGAACCAGACCCCGGGCACAGGGCCCGAGGGGCAGAGAGAGGACCGCTGGGATCCCCCTCAGAGGCTGACTTTGTTCATCCCTCCACACTCCTGGAGGGAGTGCCCAGCAGACGGACAAACTCACAAGCACTTGTAGGATTAAGAGGAAGGAAGACAGGGACTTTCCTGGCGATTCGGTGGTTAAGACTCTGCACTTCCAATGCAGGGGGTGCAGGTTTGGTCTCTGGTCAGGGAACTAAGATCCCACATGCAGGCAAAAAAAAAAAAAAGAGGAAGACAGGCAGTGGCAGGGTCCAGCTCCAACCTCTCCCTGCACCTTTGAAGTCATCAGCTGAACGTGGTGCAAGAGGCCTGGGATGCCCCAGCTCCCAGAATAGGGGATACCGGGAGCCCCAGCTTTGTCCTCAGCCTACAGTGCCCCTCGCCCAGGCACAGTGAAAGGCCCCCACTCAGTCAGAGATGGGCACTCCCCTCGCCTGCACTCAAAACATGTGCAGCCCGGAGCGTCAGCCTCTACAAGTTCAAATAGCTTCGGCTCTCCCTAGCCCAAGGAGATGTGGAGGGGGCCGTGCAGACCTGGACTCAACATAGGGCCCAATACGTGCCTGTAATTTCCATTCTATACAGTCCGTCCTGACTCTTCAGAGAGTTTAAACCATTCGTGCTAGCAGTTTTCAATATTATTCCTCGATGAGAGACAACTTTATTACCATCTCTAGCTGCCCTTTCTAATTCTAATAGTCTCATATTCCGTGCATCCCAAGAGGCCCCTTTCCTGACAAAGATATTTGCCTTAGATATGTGTAACTTCCAGGAGTCTAAAAGACGATCATAAAGCTATTAGCGAATGCAGTGGTTTTTAGCTTCTCCAAAGCAGAACGCACATAATTAATATGTCTTTTAGGATATTCATCTCCGCCTAGCTTTCCTCTGTCTCCCTATGTGAGGAGGACTTATTATAGACTTTATCTTGGATCCACCAGGGGACCACAGAAATGAGGTCTGCATAGCATTTCATTAGCCCAATAGATGATGTTCATGATGGAGAGGGAGAAAAAGCACACTGATACCCCAGGAGACTTGTCATGGTCCAAACCTTTTCCCTCAGGCTGAAGCAGGAGGGAGAAGCCCCAGCCTGGGCAAGAAAAAAGGCAGGCTCCCTCATTGGGCTCACTTTTGGCTTTCAGAGGCCAGAAGGTTTATGCTATTCTGGAAACCAGCTCCAAGAGGAGTCCTGAGGACCAGAGTTGGTCTAGACGGGGGTTCTCATACTTCAGGGCCCATCAGAACCCCTAGGGCTGGCGGGGGCATAGATGGATGGGCCCCACCAGAGTCTCTGATTCTGTTCGTCTGGGGTGGGGCCTTAGAATCTGCGGGGGTTTTCTGTGTTTTTTTTTACATCTTTATTGGAGTATAATTGCTTTACAATGGTGTGTTAGTTTCTGCTTTATAACAAAGTGAATCAGTTATACATATACATATATTCCCATGTCTCTTCCCTCTTGCGTCTCCCTCCCTCCCACCCTCCCTATCCCGCCCCTCCAGGCGGTCACAAAGCACCAAGCAGATATCCCTGTGCTATGCGGCTGCTTCCCACCAGCTATCTACCTTACGTTTGGTAGTGTATATATGGGGAGGGGGAAGGGTGAGCTGTGACAAAGCAAGAGAGAGGCATGGACATAGAATCTGCGTTTTTAACCAGTCGCCAGGGATGCTGCCTCTGCTGGCCTGGGGACCACACTCTAGAACCAGTGGGGTTCCAAGATGGGTCACTGGTTTAGGACACTCTAAGGGGGCCAGTGGACACAGGTTCTGCGGGGCGCCCCAATCCAGCTTCTCTTCAGGGCCCCCCTGCTCACTGTGAGCCCGCCTCCTGAGGAGTCCAGACATCCCTGGACCGGCCCAAGTCCCATTCGCTTTGACCTCAGGGCCAAGGGCTGTCCATGCAGCACCCCGTCACCACGAGGACAAGCGCTCACTGGCTCTGCCCCTGTTTCCTCCTTCGCCAGGACCGGCTACATAATTTGTGGACCCCAGAGCAAAATAAAAACGGGGGGCCCCTTGTTAAAAATTAAGAGCTTCGGTACAGTGACAACAGAGCATCAAGCCAAGCACGCACCCTTCTTCCCAGGGCTTGGTCCCTGGGCCCCAGGCGGCAGGCAGGCAAGTCCTGAGTCTTTCTCTGCCCCATCCTCCTGTCTCCCTCATGCCTCCACACAAAAATCCACCCTCCCTCCACACCACGCCCCACCTCCTTGACTCCACAACTTCTGCCCCTCACAAAGGGGATATTGGTATATTTTTTGGAGGGAAACTTAAATACCTGTGAAAGTTATAAAGTGTTTCTACACTTTGACATGGCAATCCCACTCCAAGGGGTTTATTTGTCCTGCAGTGTATAGATTCCTTGAAGTGGTCTCCCAGGGCTCAAAGGATGTTCACTGATATGGTGTCTGGAATCAAATGTTTATCAATTGTAGTTAAAGAATGAGGCAGATTTATAGGTAATGACAGGGAAGTATATTCAAGATCTAGTTAGTATAAAAAGCAAGTTGAAAATGGGTGTGTGTGTGTTAGCACATGAATAGAAAAAAAATCAGAAAATCGAAACAATACATTGTTAGCCATTGCCACCAGGAATTTTCACTCTTACACTCTAAATTTTAAACTTTTAAAGTTACTTCTTTATTATTTCTGAGCTTATGTAGAACTAAAAAAATACTTAAAACCCTCACCAAAACTGTTTTCATCCAGAAACCTTGACCACCAGCCAGGCTGCTACCTCCCCGCTCCCCCCTCTTCCTTTCAGCCCTGTCCCTTTTCTCTCTTCTTTTGTACATCCCAGCCCCGTAACTCTCCACTCGCTGCCATGAAGCCTCTCGGGTGCCTGACTGAAGCAAGACTACAGCTGAATCTGCTCATCTAAATACGCGCAGTACTTCCCAGAATCGGGCTCCTCTAAAACCCCAGTGAGAATATTGAAAGGAGAAGCAGCATTTATAGAATGTCTTTCAGACCTTGTGCCTTATTTAGCTTTCACTCTGAGATATGGATGTATTCTTTCTTTAATATTTTAATTTTATTGGAGTATAGTGCATTGACAATGTTGTGTTGGTTTCAGGTGTACAGCAAAGTGATCCAGTTATACATATACATATATTCATTCTTTTTTAGATTCTTTTCTCATATAGGTTGTCACAGAATATTGAGTAGAGTTCCTTGTGCTACAGTAGGTCCTTGTCGGTTATCTGTCTTATATATGGTAGCGTGTGTGTTTATGGATGCATTCTTATTTTCACATGTGGACTTCGGATATGGAACAGGACACCCACCCGACACCTCAGTCAAAAGTGTCTCAAGGTACACCCCAAATTGAATCTTTATCTTCACTAAGGGCCTCCAGCCTCCCCACCTCCTAAGACTCTAAACCATCCCTCTGTCTCCCTCTCAATCCTGAATAACAGTCAGCCAGTTGAGGTATTAGGGTAAGTGATGCTAACAGCAAACTCCCAAATTTCAGTGGCGTAACACAGAGGTTTATTTTTCACTCAACTAGGTCCAATGTGGCTGTTCCTTGGTGGCAGATGGCTTTCTGCTTGGCCATCCAGGGTCCCAGGTACGTCCATCTCTGCCTTTTTTTTTTTTTTTTTTTTCGGTACGCGGGCCCCTTCCTTTTGTTGCTCCCCCCGCAGAGCACAGGCTCGGGACGCGCAGGCTCAGCGGCCATGGCTCACGGGCCCAGCCGCTCCGCGGCATGTGGGATCTTCCCGGACCGGGGCAAGAAACCTGTGTCCCCTGCATCGGCAGGCGGACTCTCAACCACTGCGCCACCAGGGAAGTCCCCATCTCTGCCTTTTCCTTCCTTTGTGTCCTCAGCACAGGAAAAGGGAGAGTATGGAGGGCAACAAGGGAGACTTTATGTCCAGGCCTGGAAGGGAAGAGTAGAAATCACATCATCTGGTCACATTCCAATGGCCGGGGTTTGGCCTCATAACCCCACCTAACTGTGGGAGCCTGGGATGAGTGGTGTGTAGGCAGATGATGGCCCCAAGACGTCCCCAGAACCTGTGTTCTATGTTCCATGCCACAAGGACTTCGCAGGTGCGATTCAGTTAAAAATCCTGCTATGAAGAGATTGTTCCGGATGACATGGGTGAGCCCAGTGTAATCACAGTGTCCTAAGAAGAGACAGGCAAGAGGGTGAAAGTCAGGAAAAGGAGATGTGAAAATGAAAGCAGAGGTTGGAGTAACGTCCTTGAAGATGGAGGAAGTAGCCCAAGCCAAGGTGCTGCCTCTAGAAGCTGGAAAAGACAAGGACACGGAGTCTCTCTGCAACACCTGGATTTTCGACTTCTGACCTCCAGAACTGTAAGAGAACAAATCTGTGTTGGGTTAAGCCACTAAGTTTGTGGTCCTTTGTTACAGCAGCACTGGGACTAATACACGTGGCCCAGCTGTGTGCCAAGGTGGAAAAGGCAACAGACGCTGGTAAATACTCTCAGCCTTGTCCCTCGGTGGGAAATCCATGCTGCCCTTTCTGCTGCTGCCATGTCCGTCCAAGCTCCCTTTGTTCACCTGGCCCCTGGCTCTGGCTCCCCTCCCACTGACTTTACCTCATGCCAGTGTCTTTCCTTCTCAGCTGCCAGAGTGGTTTTCCTAAATTATAGGTCAGATTGCATCACTTCTTTGCTCAAAACCCCCTGTAGTCCCTAGAGAAGAAAGTCCAAAATTCTCAGCGTGGCATTCCAAGTCCAGTAATGTGGCTTCTCTCTGCTTTTCCATCCCAGCCTCTCGTGTCTTTTCTCCCGTGAGGGGGAAATCCTGGGGCTATAAGGGCACATGACTAGAGTTCAAAAGATGGGGTCAAAGGGTGCTGGCCGTTGGCCTGGGCTCACCCCTTTCCTCACCCTCAGCTTCCCCTCCGGCACCACCTCCTAACAAGAGAGAGAGAAAGCCAGGGGAGGGCCTTCCAGATGTGAGGAGCGGTTTGAGAAAAGATGCTTCACATCCCGATAAATACAACCCAAAGGCGCTTGTTCTAAGTCTAAATGATTGAAAGGGCAAACCCCAAACAAATGTTCATTTGTTCCCTTGGTTACCCGAATATATTGAAGCCAAATTCCTCAGCCTGCGAGGCTGGACAGTCGTCCCTGCCATCAAGCCCCGATGAAATGCCTGAGGGTCCACCAAGGAGACTAGGAGCTTGGAAAGATTCCAAGCCCATGCTTGTAGCTGCACTGTTCGTGAGCATGATGGAGACAAAGCTCAGGTAAGACCGAAGGCGAGCCACAGTCGCGTCCACTCTCACCCCTACTGGCTCTTCTCAGCCTGGTGGTCGTGTCCCCTCCCCCATCACTCCCTAGGTAACACCCCCCCTCCCACCGACTCTGGGCTGTGCCTTATGCTCTGTGCCCCTTTTCCCCAAGCCCTGTTGTTTCTAAGTGACAGGGCACTGCAAGTCAGTTAACCACGAAATATCACAGACTCGTAGAATTTTTAAATACGCGTTTAAGTAACTTTGGAAAAGGGGGAGAGCAGAGAGAAGTCACCCGTAAGTCTACTAACCTACTGCTCTCATTCTGATATATTCAATTTTAAACATTTTCGTATGCATATTTTAACATAATGTCATAAATACAATTTTGCATCTAGATGCACAGTCCTCCCAGGCATTATTTAATGGCCTCATAATACTCCTTCCAGTAAATTCTCCACAATCTACCAAACTGCTCCCCCATTTTTGGATGTTCAAGCTATGTCTAAATTTTTTTACAGTTTGCAAATAAAGTGTTGGTGCATGCATCTTTTTCCAGATTCATATATATTTTTTACTATTTCCTTAAACCAGATTTCTAAAAGTGGGATTTCTGGGTCAAAGTGTAGGACAATATTCAGGGTGTGGTCAAAGTGCATTTTAAAAAGTTGTACCAATTTAAAGTGCAGTGAGCAAAGGAAAAGGATATCAGGTATGGAAATATATTTGTATTTCATATAAATATTTTAAAATCACTTCAAATATATTTTTGCTACTGTAATTAGCAAGAAGAAAAAAATAGCATTTTGGAGCTGGAAGGAATCTCGTACAACCCAGTGGTTCCCAAACTTTGCTGCAAATCAGAATTACCTGAGGAGTCTTTTAATAATATGAGTTCCACTAAAGCTTGAGAAATGGCTGTTTTAGGTCTGGGGGTAAAAAATGCACAAGAGGAGTCTCAAGACTCTGTCATTTCAGAAAACAAGGAAGCTGTGAAAGACCAATGTCATGTGTCAAAAAGACTCAGGAAGCAATGGATAAAAGCACATCAAACATGTTAAAAATCCATGAGGTTATAATGATGCTAATAATAAAACTTTAATGGTCACTTTGGAGGATGGTAGTGATATTTCCTGCATCGAGATGATTTTGCAAACTGGAAAATAAAGGGAAAGAATCAAGCATTTAGGCTGCCTTTCCTATCTGAACTGTACTGTGGGCTGAGCAAACAGTAGATGAGGGGAAGTTTCTCTGTATCATCTCAGCTAACAAATGGAAAAGGAATGATAAATTTAGGACATCACCATATGCAACCATAATGGATTAATAGACATAGGCAATGGCCATCAGTGGCGGCTAATGTCACAAAAAGAGACACAAGTAGACATTATGTGCTCCTAATGGAAGTGCACACCACCTCTTATGAAGTTTCCTTGCCAAAGTTTTTGAACCCAAGGCATCAAACCTCTAGATCAAATGACTGCTTTACAGAGAATAAACCTGGTAGGAGGCAGAGGTGCCGTCAGCCAAATCCAGACTATGGGAAAGTCTTGAGGACAAACAACCCAGCTTTAAGGGGAAAAAAATTAAAATGAGGGACACCAATGGATTAAAAGTTACTTAAGAGATACATTAGCCAATCATAATGCAGGATCCTTACTTGAGTTTCAATTCAAACACACAGGAAAAAAACACATTTTTTAATAAGACAATTGTGGATTTGTGAACACTGACAGGATTTTTAATGATATTAAGGGATTACTGTTAATTTCTTTTCTGGTGTATAATGGCATAGTGGATATTTTTAAAGTCTGTATCTTGTAGAGAAACATTGATACTATGTATAAAATAGGTAACTAATGAGAACCTACTGTATAGCATAGGGAACTCTACCCAATGCTCTGTGGTGACCTAAATAGGAAGGAAATCCAAAAAAAGAGGGGATTTATGTATGCGTATAGCTGATTCACCTTGGTGTACAGTAGAAACTAACACAATCTTGTAAAGCAACTATACTCCAATAAAATTTTTTTTTAAATATGTATGATTAAAATAACATGTCTGGGATTTATACAGATTAAAGTGGCTGTGAAGGGATAATTGTTGAAGCCGGGTGATGTAGTCAGGGGGTTCATTATACTATTTTTTCTACTTTTGCATATGTTTGAATTTTCTAACTTAAAAGTAAAGCCATATATATATATATATATATATATATATATATATATATATATATATATCAGGTCTTAAGTCCCACCTCAGACCTGCTGAACCAGGATCTCAGAGGTGGGACCTGGAATCTGAGTTCTGAGATCTCCCCAGTGATTCTGATGTGGCTGGTCTGTGGTCTGGTGTTTGGGAAACAGTGGTTTGACTCACAAGGACCCTGAGGCACAAGGACAGCACATTTCTTGCCCAAGTCACACAGCTGGTTCATGGAAGAATCCAAGTTGCCTGACTCTGGCCCAGGATCATTTTCAGAATAAGAGGCAGCCTCTTGAATGCAAATGCCTTCACTCCTAAATGTATTCCCCTCTTAGGCAACATGATGCTTTGACCCAGTTTAAATACACGTGGCCAGAAGGCACCCTGGGAAGTGTCTAGAATCTTTCATCACTCTGTAATCATAGTCCCATGGGGCTACCTGATCCGTGAGGACCTCAGTGTCTATCATGGAGAAGAAGAGGACTTTCGAGCCACATCTGCACACAGGAACTCATATTTAAGACCTCTGATGTTAGAGGGCAGACAGCAGATGAGAAAAGAACTACAATCCTGCAGCCTGTGGAACAAAGACCACATTCACAGAAAGACAGACAAGATGAAAAGGCAGAGGGCTATGTACCAGATGAAGGAACAAGATAAAACCCCAGAAAAACAACTAAATGAAGTGGAGATAGGCACCTTCCAGAAAAAAGAATTCAGAATAATGATAGTGAAGATGATCCAGGACCTCGGGGAAAAAATGGAGGCAAAGATTGAGAAGGTGCAAGAAATGTTTAACAAACACCTAGAAGAATTAAAGAACAAACAAAAAGAGATGAATAATACAATAACTGAAATGAAAAATACACTAGAAGGAATCAATAGCAGAATAACTGAGGCAGAAGAACAGATAAGTGACCTGGAAGATAGAATGGTGGAATTCACTGCTGCAGAACAGAATAAAGAAAAAAGAATGAAAAGAAATGAAGTCAGCCTAAGAGACCTCTGGGACAACATTGAAAGCAACAACATTCGCATTATAGGGGTCGCAGAAGGAGAAGAGAGAGAGAAAGGACCCCAGAAAATATCTGAAGAGATTATAGGTGAAAACTTCCCTAACATGGGAAAGGAAACAGCCACCTAAGTCCAAGAAGAGCAGAGAGTCCCAGGAAGGATAAACCCAAGGAGAAAGAGGCCAAGACACATAGTAATCAAATTGGCAAAAATTAAAGACAAAGAAAAATTATTGAAAGCAACAAGGGAATTCCCATAAGGTTAAGAGCTGATGTCTCAGTAGAAACTCTACAAGCCAGAAGGGAGTGGCATGATATATTTAAAGTGATGAAAGGGAAGAACCTACAGCCAAGAATACTCTACCCGGCAAGGATCTCATTCAGATTCAACGGAGAAATCAAAAGCTTTACAGACAAGCAAAAGCTAAGAGAATTCAGCACCACCAAACCAGCTCTACAACAAATGCTAAAGGAACTTCTCTAAGTGGGAAACACAAGAGAAGAGAAGGACCTACAAAAACAAACCCAAAACAATTAAGAAGATGGTCATAGGAACATACATATCGATAATTACCTTAAACGTGAATGGATTAAATGCTCCAACCAAAAGACATAGGCTCGCTGAATGGATACAAAAACAAGACCCATATAGATGCTGTCTACAAGAGACCCACTTCAGACCTAGGGACACATACAGACTGAAAGTGAGGGGATGGAAAAAGATATTCCATGCAAATGGAAATCAAAAGAAAGCAGGAGTAGCAATACTCCTATCAGATCAAATAGACTTTAAAATAAAGAATGTTACAAGAGACAAGGAAGGACACTATATAAGGATCAAGGGATCAATCCAAGAAGAAGACAAAACAGTTATAAATATATATGCACCCAATATAGGAGCACCTCAACACATATAGCAACTGCTAACAGCTATAAAAGAGGAAATCAACAGTAACACAATAATAGTGGGGGACTTTAACACCTCACTTACACCAATGGACAGATCATCCGAACAGAAAATTAATATGGAAACAAAAACTTTAAATGACACAATAGATCAGATAGACATAATTAATATTTATAGGACACTCCATCCCAAAACAGCAGATTACACTTTCTTCTCAAGTGTGCACGGATCATTCTCCAGGATAGATCACATCTTGGGCCACAAATCAAGATACAGTAGATTAACGAAAGTTGAAATCATATCAAGCATCTTTTCTGACCACAATGCTATGAGATTAGAAATCAATTACAGGGAAAAAAACACAAAAAACTCAAACACATGGAGGCTAAACAATACGTTACTAAATAACCAAGAGATCACTGAAAAAATCAAAGAGGAAATCAAAAAATACCTAGAGACAAATGACAATGAAAACACAATGATCCAAAACATATGGAATGCAGCAAAAGCAATTCTAAGAGGGAAGTTTATAGCAATACAATCCTACCTCAAGAAACAACAAACATCTCAAATAAACACTCTAATCTTACGCCTAAAGGAACTAGAGAAAGAAGAGCAAACAAAACCCAAAGTTAGTAGAAGGAAAGAAATCATAAAGATCAGAGCAGAAATAAATGAAATAGAAATGAAGAAAACAATAGCAAAGAGCTGATTCTTTGAGAAGATAAAAAAAATTGATAAACCATTAGCCAGACTCATCAAGAAAAAGAGGGAGAGGACTCAAATCAATAAAATTAGAAAAGAAAAAGGAGAAGTTACAACAGACACCACAGAAATACAAAGCATCTTAAGAGACTACTACAAGCAACCCTGTGCCAATAAAATGGACAACCTGGAAGAAATGGACAAATTCTTAGAAAGGTATAACCTTCCAAGAATGAACCAGGAAGAAAGAGAAAATATGAATAGACCAATCACAAGTAATGAAATTGAAACTGTGATTAAAAATCTTCCAAAAAACAAAAGTCCAGGACCAGATGGCTTCACAGGTGAATTCTATCAAACCTTTAGAGAAGAGCTAACACCCATCCTTCTCAAACTCTTCCAAAAAATTGCAGAGGAAGGAACACTTCCAAACTCATTCTAGGAGGCCACAATCACCCTGATACCAAAACCAGACAAAGATACTACAAAAAAAAGAAAATTACACACTAATATCACTGATGAATATAGATGCAAAAATCCTCAACAAAATACTAGCAAACAGAATCCAACAGCACATTAAAAGGATCATACACCATGATCAAGTGATTTATCCCCATGATGAAAGGATTCTTCAATATATGCAAACCAATCAATGTGATACACCATGTTAACAAACTGAAGAAGAAAAACCATATGATCATCTCAATAGATGCAGAAAAAGCTTTTGACAAAATTCAACACCCATTTATGATAAAAACTCTCCAGAAAGTGGGCATAGAGGGAACCTACCTCAACATAATAAAGGCCATATGCGACAAACCCACAGCAAACATCATTCTCAATGGTGAAAAACTGAAAGCATTTCCTCTAAGATCGGGAACAAGACAAGGATGTCCACTCTCACCACTATTATTCAACATAGTTTTGGAAGTCCTAGCCACGGCAATCAGAGAAGAAAAAGAAATAAAAGGAATACAAATTGGAAAAGAAGAAGTAAAACTGTCACTGTTTGCAGATGACATCATACTATACATAGAGAATCCTAAAGATGCCACCAGAAAACTACTAGAGCTAATCAATGAATTTGGTAAAGTTGCAGGATACAAAATTAATGCACAGAAATCCCTTGCATTCCTATACGCTAATGATGAAAAATCTGAAAGAGAAATTAAGGAAACACTCCCATTTACCACTGCAACAAAAAGAATAAAATACCTAGGAATAAACATACCTAAGGCAAAAAAACACCTGTATGCAGAAAACTATAAGACACTGATGAAAGAAATTAAAGATGATACCAACAGATGGAGAGGTATACCATGTTCTTGTATTGGAAGAATCAATATTGTGAAAATGACTATACTACTCAAAGCAATCTACAGATTCAAAGCAATCCCTATCAAACTACCACTGGCATTTTTCACAGAACTAGAACCAAAAATTTCACAATTTGTTTGGAAACACAAAAGACCCCGAATAGCCAAAGCAATCTTGAGAAAGAAAAACGGAGCTGGAGGAATCAGGCTCCCTGACTTCAGACTATACTCTAAAGCTACAGTAATCAAGAGAGTATGGTACTGGCACAAAAACAGAAATATAGATCAATGGAACAGGATAGAAAACCCAGAGATAAACCCATGCACCTATGGTCAACTAATTTATGACAAAGGAGGCAAGGATATACAATGGAGAAAAGACAGTCCCTTCAATAAGTGGTGCTGGGAAAACTGGACAGCTACATGTAAAAGAATGAAATTAGAATACTCTCTAACAGCATACACAAAAATAAACTCCAAATGGATTAGAGACCTAAATGTAAGACCAGACACTATAAAACTCTTAGAGGAAAACATCGGCAGAACACTCTTTGACATAAATCACAGCAAGATCTTTTTTGCTCCACCTCCTAGAGTAATGGAAATAAAAACAAAAATAAACAAATGGGACCTAATGAACCTTAAAAGCTTTTGCAAAGCAAAGGAAACTACAAACAAGATGAAAAGACAACCCTCAGAATGAGAGAAAATATTTGCAAACAAATCAATGGACAAAGGATTAATCTCCAAAATATATAAACAGCTCATGCAGCTCAATATTAAAAGAAACAAACAACCCAATGAAAAACTGGGCAGAAGACCTTAACCCCAGTTAGAATGGGCATCATCAGAAAATCTACAAACAACAAATGCTGGAGAGGGTGTGGAGAAAAGGGAACCCTCTTGCACTGTTGGTGGGAATGTAAATTGATACAGCCACTATGGAGAACAGTATGGAGGTTCCTTAAAAAACTAAAAATAGAATTACCATATGACCCAGAAATCCCACTACTGGGCATATACCCAGAGAAAACCATAATTCAAAAAGACACATGTGCCCCAATGTTCACTGCAGCACTACTTACAATAGCCAGGTCATGGAAGTAAACTAAATGCCCATTGACAGACGAATGGATAAAGATGTGGTCCATATATACAATGGAATATTACTCAGCCATAAAAAGGAACAAAACTGGGTCATTTGTAGAGATGTGGATGGATCTAGAGACTGTCATACAGAGTGAAGTAAGTCAGAAAGAGAAAAACAAATATATATTAACGTATATATGTGGAACCTAGAAAAATGAACCGGTTTGCAGGGCAGAACCTAGATGAACCGGTTTGCAGGGCAGAAATTGAGACAGAGATGTAGAGAATAAAGTAAATAAAATAAAATTAAAAAAAAAAGACCTCCAATGTTATTTCCAAATGAGATTATACACGGAGGTCACAAACATTTTCCTCCTGGATTCACAGTCCAACAATAGCAAAATCTCCTGTATCTGCAACATCTTTTCTGAATGTTCCTATTACATTCTGCTCAAATGAAAACCAGAAGGCAGCAGGAACATTCAGAAAGGAGACTGAGAACATTGGGGATTTTGTTTCTGTTGGTCCGTGAATCCTGAACAGAACAGGGAATATTCAGCCTGAGGTGTATTAGAATGTTGGAGGTGAAGGGTGACGTGGGAGTCTGGGGCTCCTCATGATAACTGACATAACCCGGGCTGAAGGATTGGGAAAATTCAGTCTTGGTGGAAGAAAGAAAAATAATGGTCGAATCAGTTGTGAGAAGCTGTGAGAACGGAAAGGGAGAGAGGGAGAGTTGGGTATCTGTGGTTTTCTTTGGACCACAGGAGATGTGAGGACCTCTTCTTGACATTTGGTGATGGGGGTAGAGGCTTAAGGGAGGTTCACTGCTGATCTGACCCCTGTTGTTAAAGGGGCAAACCCACACCAAAAGCACTGGCTCCTTCCTGGCCCAGAAGCTGGGGGTAACTCATAACTGGGTGCATGGTGATGGGGGTAGGAAGCTTGGGAGGTATGGTTCCCCTTTCCACCTTGCTATCTACCATGCTTAACGTTCAATATTGCTACTCTTTAGCTTAATCAAACACAAGATTTGGAAGATAAGAACCTTAAGGTCCAACTTTTTATTGACTCAGTGAGGGAGGATCTCGCAGTATTCCATCTCGAGTCATCTGGGAGGAGAAGTTTCCTCTTAACCACATACCAGGATATAGTAGAAAAATGGAAACCTGCCTAGGTGGTCCCTGGTCTGGAAAAGAGGACACACAGCATTGCTTGGCTTGATTTTTTCATGTACCAGAGGTGTCTTCCTTTCTATCTCCCCCAGCCCCCTTCTGTAACACATAACCATACTCAGACACGTATGCACATGGAAAACTAACTTGCCAAAATTACACAAAAAATTGAAAACAGCTAAAGCCACCCAAAAACTTACATTTATTATATATAATTTCTCTCCCTTCTAAAGATAATATAAAATAGTGATTTTTTAAAAAAAAAACTGAGTTACAATTGATTCATATCAGGAGTATTTGGCCTTTTGCCTCGGATGTCAGAGGAAATTAGTGTGGCTCTAGGGATATGGCTGCCACACGGTATGGCTCCTGCAAGTGGAATTGCTTTAAACTTACACGTTTCTTCAGATGACTGGACCAGTTACCTCATTCATCTATATAGCCTGCCAAAATCACCCTCTGTTTTATGGATTCCAGAAATCTCCCCAGCTGGAAGCAAGTAATTTCATCCAATTTGAATTAATTTTTTAAATTGTACGTCACAAGTTCCCAATGGTGGCAAAGGTGTGGTGAAATACCCATCCCCCAACATTACATAAAGTCTAAAATGGTACCTATTTGGAAAGAAAGTTGGCAACATGCATCACATGAGCTTTAAAATGTTTACATTCTTTGACCCAATTATTCCATATCTGGGAATAATCCAAAAGGTTTTTTGAAGAATGAAAACAAAAATGTTATATACATGGTGATGTTCATCACAGCATTGTTTAGAAAAAAGTGGAAACAACCCAAGTTTCTAACAACAGCGTCTTGGCAAACTACCGTAAAGGATTGTTTGTAGCCATTAAAGTTATATATTTTCTAAAAGCTTATGACTGGAAAGCTAGGTCCATCAGGTGCCCCCTTCCTGGAACCCAAACCTCCAGGAGAAGAACAAAGAGGCTGAAGAAGGCTGGAGCTGTGATCCTTCCTGGTGGGGGCCTGGCCAGACTGCCCACCACTGTGATTCCAGCTCCCTTGCCTGCTGCGCTCTACATCCTGCTGAATTGAATTCCTTTTTGCTTAATTTAGCAAGAGATGGTCTCACTGACTTGTGCCCAAGGACACTGACTAATCTAACCAACCCATCAATCAGTTCATCAGACTCCAAAAAATAAAGTTGCCCAATCACAGTTTGAAAGTGTTTTCCAAAGTATGTTCAGTGGAACTTTAGCCCTCTGAGATCAGATACGTTTGGGAAATGACATAACGTCTCCTGCCTGGGCATACATAGTCCATAGTCAAGGTTCTGAGAAGGACTGCTGTAAAGAAGCCTATTTAGCCTGGTGTTTCTCAACTGATTTGACCACACAACTCCCTTTTCCAAGTAGTACCTATTAACACCCTGCAGTGCAGTAGGCAGTAGTAGCAGCGGGTGGCAGTGAAGGAATGCTATGTAGTCTACACAATTTATAATTTCCTCATATACCAGCAACAGGGGTGCTGTGTCCTGATCTGGTTGAATTTGTTTAAGAGAGGTCAAGTGAAGTTAATCTTAAAGTGAATGCTTAGCCTCTGCTGGGAAGAAAGGAATCATAAGATCCAAGAAAATGATGAGAGGAGAGGTTGAATTATTAGAGAGCTGCTATGTGCTCGGGGCAATGCCAGATACTTCACTTACACGATCTCATTTAATTTTCACAGCCAAGAACTTCCTAAGTTCCGTTTCCCCTCTTGCCTCTCTGCACAGTGGCCAGTGATCTGAAACTACATCACTCCCTTGCTTAAAACTGTCAAGTTCTTCCTAACCTCACCTCATTCCACGCCTTCCTTTCCTCACTGCACTGGCGCCACACTGACTGCTTTCCATTCCTCATCACACCAACACTGTTCCTTCCTTAACACAGCCATACTTGCAGCTCCCTGGGCCTGGAGCACTCAGTGCCCTATCTTCACACAGCCAGTCCTACCTTATTACTCAGTTCTCAGCTAAAACATTACCACCACTATGAGGCCCTCCTTGACTACCCTATCTAAAAGAGGCACCTCTCATCCACTTTCTGTCTCACTGCCCACTTTTTGTTTTTCAGGACCTTGAACCACTGGAAATGATCTTGTTTGATTTTCTGTCTGGCTCCTCCCATTAAGATGTAAATTCCACGAGAAAGACCTTGTTCTATCATCACCATATACCCCCTGCGCCTAGAACAATGCCAGGTGTGCAGCAAATGCTCAGTTTGTTGATGAACCCTATAAAGGGGATGGTGCACTTGTGCTGATAAGGAAAGAGGCATCGTGACCAAGGCCACACAGCTGGGAAGTGATTGGAAGCCACGTTTTGCAACGAAGCAAAGTTGAAGAGAGGCTTTGGAGTCCGGGTATTGTATTATATTGTTTGGCCAAGTTCTGCTCGGCTACAAAATACAAAGAACTTGGTTCTCAAGGAGGCACTCGGCTTTTGTAAACTTTCTATCAAGCCCTGTAGGAGCTAATCTAGAGTTCTTAAAGATGATCAAGGTCAGAAATTCTTCTTTAGAAATCACATTCCACCCAAAATATCCAAAAAGCTCTAAGGTCTTGAGGTCTGACAACTAGACTTATTCATACATGAGATGAAGGAAGTGATTATGTCTAATATCTTGTGTCTTCGCCTCAAGTCTTCCTTCTTGCCCTGGGCAGTGTTTTGGTCAGAGGTAAGCATCTGTACAGATCAACGAGAAATATCATTTTAGCCATGATCAGATATTTTATCATGTTTACCTTGTTGTCTTCAACACATTCTGCAAGGAAAGAACTAAAAACTTCAGAGAAAGTGGGGAGGGAAAAAAAAAAAGCACTACAAGGCAATCAGAAGAGGTAAGGAGGTCAGGCAAGTCCTCTATTTTCTCCAAAAGTACATTATATCCTCCTCCATATTCAACAAAAGGGTCTGTTTCAACAGAGGTAAAACACCTTCCACGCAGACATGAGGAGTTTTGCAAGGTCTTCAAGGGCCTTTGGATCCCCAATGGGTGCATGTAAGGACATCAAGATAAACTGACAAAAGGCCAAAGTCTAGGATAAAGAGGGGTAGGTACTAGTATACTCAGGCACTAAAAATAACTTGAAGGCTTTTTTTCCTTTATTCCAAGGACGTATGAGGTACAAGGAAAGCCATGATGTGATCTCTGTAGCTAAGTACTTTGAATTCCATTGTGATAGGCTATGGTACCTGAAGAGAATCATTTGAACTATTCACTGAGTAGGACAGTATCAGTGTATGTGCCGTGACTGTTAATCATGAAGACTATTATAAGATAAGCTGTTCTGGAAACACACGGAAACAGATCTAGTAGAATTCTGCAACTTGTTGTGAATGGTACCATAAGCTCTGAAACATACAGCAGGCAGAGTAATTCTTTATCTTAGCACCAAAACTTTCTCTCGTTCTTCATATATTGTTAGTCACCATTTTATTATGTAATAGAAAAAGAATACATTAGATTTCATAATACATGCAAATGAAGAATATTCTGACAGGTTTCGACAAGTTCCACGTCAGTCAAGAGAACAGGTAAAAAGATGATTCCCTGCTTAAAGACGTTCTCTAACATATGCCTACTATTTGAGTAAAATTAAGCATGCTCTTAGGGCAATCAATTCAGCATTCAACAGGTACTTGTAGACGCTGATGCCTCTTGAGAAGTACTTGATGATACTTCTGCTTTGTGGCACACGTATATAGTATTTGGCACAGACTCGGACATGCTGCTGCTTTTTCTGGAGAGGACACATTCTTAAAGTAAGATGGATATATCAGGAGAAGTTAAGGATAAGCACCCTATGAAATACATAAGGTACATATGTGATCTCGAAATTTAGAGTTGAAATTCCCATTAGCTAAATGTTGTGATTAGAGACTATAAAGATTAGAAAACCTACTCAGAACACCTTTTCGTTTTTGATACCACACTACACCCTGTAAGGGAGGCCTGTATTAGGCCCAGATAGCTAACTTTCCCAGAAGTGAGTGAAGAGTTTGACACATCCTTTATTAAAACTTTAGCATGGGGGCTTCCCTGGTGGCGCAGTGGTTGAGAGTCCGCCTGCCGATGCAGGGGACACGGGTTCACGCCCCGGTCCGGGAAGATCCCATATGCCGCGGAGTGGCTGGGTCCGTGAGCCATGGCCGCTGGGCCCGTGCGTCCGGAGCCTGTGCTCCGCAACGGGAGAGGCCACAGCAGTGAGAGGCCTGAAAACTTTTAGCATGGCTAAAAACCATCTGAAAAGCATCTTCCTAAATGCTGTTTAACAAACTGCTCACACCCAATAGCTATTGCAGCAATGAAACAAAATATGCTGAAAGAAAAATCATCTAATAGCAACTTCATGTAACAGGACTATTTAAGCTGCTTAAGGTAGCCAATGGATAGTGAGGTACTTGTTTCGATTTCAATGTTTCAGCTATATGGAGAACGAAATAGTGTTTTTAAGCAAAGTTTTGCTCTTCTAGATTCATGTTGGTGCAGCTGCTGAGAACTCCAAAGATCATTACAAATGTCCTGAAAGGTATTTTACTACAAAGCCATTACTTCTGAGTAGAATTTAAAGTGTAATTTCCTTTTCAAATTCTATATAGTTTCAGCTCTCCTTTCTAAAAGTAGTTTTAGGGTACATTTCTTATTTCTGCATAATCTGAAAATACAAATCGTAACTTGCAAATATACACAAAACACAGGAGTTCAATTACCCTCACATCACTAACCCTCTTTTTGGTCTTCCCTCATGCTGTTCTCTGTCCACACGTTCTGTGAATATCGCATACTGTTGCTCAGCTCTGGTAACTGGTATAGCTTTTGTTTGTTTTAACTTTGAACTTGGTCAAAGAATCCAGTGAGTGCTTCATCCTATTTTATACTATTTTCCAGGCTCTTTCCACCATATACCCTATTTAAGCTGTTTACATTTGGATTTTGCTTTATGAGCTTCCTTTCAGGAACTTTGGTTAGTGGAATTCCATAATAATAAATGACAATTTAAAAAGTATCTTTAAAAACCTGCTTAATGAAAATGTTTTTCTCAAAGGAGATCAAGAATTAAACGTCATCTATAAGACTTGACAGCAAATTATGAAGTGATATTCAGTGTGCAACAAAGCAACATATCCCCAAGTGTAAGTCCACAAAATCTGTTAACTAAATACAAATCAAGTACACAAATGTATCTTTTAAAGGTACCAGTACTACAGAATTGTAGTGTTGATCTATTTTTAGTTAAAAGATGTTCCCATCACTAGTGTCCAGGAATACTGAAAGTTTATTAAACTACCACCGCATGACAACTACACGCCAGTCATTTACATGTGATTTCATCCTTAAAATAAACAGGCAAGGTTATTGCCATCTTATAGGCAAGAATAGATTCCAAAGGATCACACAGCTAATAGCGGGGAAGAGCTGGTATTCAAGTTCAAATAAGTTCAAATATAAGGCCACAGACCAGCCTCTTCCTCTTCCTCCATTATGCTATGCCACATCTCATTTAAAAATCAAAAAGTAGGGCTTCCCTGGTGGTGCAGTGGTTGAGAGTCCGCCTGCATCGACACGGGTTCGTGCCCTGGTCCGGGAAGATCCCACATGCCGCGGAGCGGCTGGGCCCGTGAGCCATGGCCGCTGAGCCTGCGTGTCCGGAGCCTGTGCTCCACAACTCGAGAGGCCACGACAGTGAGAGGCCCACGTACCGCAGAAAAAAAAAAAAATCAAAAAGTAAGTTCTTTATTCCAAACAGTTTCATGCTCTGTGTTTTCTAATAGGAAAAAATAACTAAAAAAAATTAAAACAAAAGTTTTTTTTTTCCTTTGTGGCAAAATGAGTGTCTAATCTAAACACCGAGTATACTAAATGCCAGAATTTGTTTCCTTTTCATCAGGCAATAAATAAGCTAAAAAAGCATTTGAGTATGGTCATTTATATTAATACACTACAATTTCAAAATCACATATGCTTTGAAAGTGTATTTTGCACCCCATGCTATGATATGTTGATGTGAAATCATATCATACATAATCATTTAAAGAGAACACAGCACAAAAGTGATAAAAAAAAGTCAGTGGTTGGCATATATACTTGGTATTACTCTGTTTTCTTTTTTAAGTTTTTACTCAAAATAGAAAATGCTAATGTGCCATTTGCAGAAAAAACTTTTCAAATTCTATAAGAAAATATAGAAATTTTAAAAGAAAAAGTAGGCTTTAAAAAAGAACCAATGCACATGCTACCACATGGATGAACCTGAAGGGACATTATGCTAAGTGAAATATGCTAGTCACAAAAAGACAAGTTCTGTATGATTCCACTTACTTGCATGCAGTATCTGAAGTAGTCAAACTCACAGAAAGTAAAAAATGGTGGTTGCTGGGTGTGGGGATGGGGGAGTAATGTTTAATACGTACACAGTTTCAGTTTTGTACCATGAAAAGTTCTGGAGACAGGTTGCATAACAATGTGAACATACTTCACACCACTAAACTGTACACCCAAAAATGGTTAGGATGGTAAATTTTGTTATGAGTATTTTACCACAATTTAAAAGATTTTAAAGGAACCAATAAATTATTTTTAATGTGATAATGATACTGTGGTTATGTTTTAAAAAAGAAAACACTTAGAGACATTTAGAGACTAATAACTTGGTATTTGCAGACCGATGGGTACTAGGAATGCTCATCCTATTATTCTACTTTCATATATGTTTGAAAATTGCCTCCATAAAACAGAACAAACTCTCTTTAAAAAGTGGAACCGATAAGGAACTAAAATTTCCTTATCAAAAAAATCATCTAGGGCTTCCCTGGTGGCGCAGTGGTTAAGAGTCCGCCTGCCGATGCAGGGGACACGGGTTCGTGCCCCGGTCCGCGAAGATCCCACGTGCCGCGGAGCGGCTGGACCCGTGAGCCATGGCCGCTGAGCCTGCACGTCCAGAGCCTGTGCTCCGCAACGGGAGAGACCACAGCAGTGAGAGGCCCGCGTACCACACACACACACAAAAATCATCTATCATGACAATATTTTATTATGGTTTAAACATGTAAAATGTAGTAACATTTTAGCTATAACTGATAAATATGACACATCACTTATTTCACTTGGGATAACGCTGCTGAAAACTAGATATGGTTTGCTGGGCTTACATTAGAAAAACTGTATGGAGAAAATTACATGAACAGTCTAAAGTTTGCTATGAAAACAACGTATTTTATTAAAGTAATTAAAAGTCAAAAAACAACAACAAAAAGGAAATTCCACAACCTTTGTTTGCAACTATATAATCTTTATGTAGAAAAACTATAAAGTGACAGTCTGGAAAGCAACTCCACAATAAACTGAATCCTTACATCAAGAGTAATTAATTATGGAATCAGTTCACCCAAAAGAAATTGTCTTGCTATAGAATATTTCAGCTAAGCTGATTTCAACTGTATTATTCTCATTTCTGAAAATTTGTCTTTCCTGATATTTCAAATCACCAAAGATATAATGTACAAGACCCTGTTGAAGTCAAAGAATAAAACACAAAAATACTCCAAGCACAATTACATATAAAAATGAATGAGGGCATTTATCTACAGATCTACAAAACTATATAAATAACCAATTATACATATAATCCGTGTACACTGACGCTCCATGAGGTGGTACTGAATAAACACTGAGGCATTGAATTTTCAACACTGGAACATGGCTCACTCTGGACAGCAGCGCATTCCCACCTTTTAGTCCAGCATCACACAACACATCCCCTGGGATCTGTATTTGTGTATCATCTAAGTCCTGGGAAGTTGATAACAAAATAAAGAAAAATGCCAAAAGGAAAATGAATTAAATACTCCCTAAAATCTATTCTAAAACATGCATGTGGAATATGAAGAAACCAAGCACTTCATGAGTTTTTACAGTCATATGTTCCTTTAAACTTACACTAGTGTCTTCATTAGTACCTGCACTGAATTTTCTGTAGCTTTTCCATTAATATATAATAGAAGAGGAAAACAACAAAGCAAAAAGAAGCTCTTATTTTCTTAGAAAAGTGGTACTATTTATTTTTAAAAACAACTTTCTCTGCTAAAGAAATCACACTGTTGTGGTCATCAGAACAGGTTAAGTCACTTGGACAATACTTATTTCATGTCATTTTTAACAATCATATACTATTATCATGTCCATGTAATTTTTTCAGAACTTATACCACAATGGAGGCAAATATGAGCAGAATATTTCTAATAAACTGTATTAGCTCACGATTAGAATTTCTTTAAAATATTTTCAAGTGCTCAAGAATATTAAAGTTTGTGGGAAAAAATGTGAAAGTCATAAGCAAGTATTTCCTCCCTCTAAGATCCTTTAATTGGGATAAAAGTCTCAGGAATGGTCTGCAATAAAGAAAAACTAGGTCAGTGTATAGTACTTTCTGCAAACTTTAGCAGAAATGCCAAGAACACTCTGAGCCAAATAAAAGTGATCTTTTGGGTCAGGGCTTTTTGTTTTAGTTCTTTAGTCTCTAACTTCTCAACATGTTGCAGTCCAGAAGTGCCCATAAGCTTATTAACAGTAATAAGGAAATACAAAGTCAAAGAAAAGATTCACAAACATGATTTACTTTCTCTCACCTGTCAAAGAATGAGAGATTAAGTGGTATTAACCTGGTAAGGAATCCCTGTGCATGTTAGAGAGTGAAGGGTTTAAGCCACGCCCTTTATAAAAAGAGTAGCCATCAGAGGATTTCCTCCTACATGTAGCTGTGGTGGAGGATAACTGTCTATCACAGAGCTGAAACAGGGTATTTCCTATAACTGGATGGCCACACCTACAAACATTTTAGTCAACCTGTAGAAGTTTTGCTATCTAATTAAGTGTTCTTTAGACAGGAAACAGGAATAACATGCTATTATAAAAATATGGTAGAGAATATCTCCTCCCTTACAATCACCAATTTCTGACCGTTAAGCTTTCACAGAATCCATGGAGAATTAAACACACTTACTCTGGATATTTTCTCATTAAGTTGGAAATAACCTATCTAACAATACCATTTGCAATTCCAGGGGAAAAAAATCCAATACAATCTAATACGAACATTAGCAAACTTCACAGAATACATATTCTACCAAGCCTACACAATCCCCACCCATCACCCAAAAGGAAGCCAGTCTCACCCACTCTAAGATAGATAAACGATGTTCGTTATATCTGGACGCAGATTAAAAGAACTGCTATGTCCCACTGCAGTAGAAAAAATACTAAATATAAGCACCCGAAACTGACCTAACAATTTCTACACACTCCTGCTTCTCCAGGATATTTTTTTAAAGAGAGAAAAAGAAGTACTCCTTGCAAATTGACTGGCAAAATCATTTCCTGACTTATCATTTCTAAGCCTATACTAGATACCAATGAATGACAGAGTGCCCGCAATCACCAGCAACTCAACATTGTTATTTCTGCAAAGAAAGGTAATTATATAAAATTCCATTCTCCCAGGCAATGAACAGGGGAGAAAAACATGCTCTTTAAAAATGGCTATATTTGTAGGTTTTTAAAAACCAGCACCAAATGTTCATGTTTAATTATTCTGAGCAACATTTAGTAATTAACACCCTAACAATACGGACAAACAAAAGAGTGCATGATAAGGGAATAACTTTCAAGCAATATTGCATGTTGATAAGAACCACTAAGTAAAATAATCTGATTGGCTCATTTCTACAGCTATTGTAGGTCTGCCCAGTTTGGCAATAACATGCCTCACTGCTCAGCTGATATTCCTACTCCTCAAATCATGAGTACAGCTTTTTTATTTTGTGACTAGGCAAGACTAAGTAAAACAACTTGAAAAGGTATTTTTAAAAAGACAAGCTAACTCAAAACAATCCATTATTAGAACAGTTTTCTACTCTATTAAGAGGGGGAAAAAAACATCAACCATTGTATAAAGTGCCTAAATGAAAAACTGAAAGCAAGATTCACAAATAGTAGTAGTGTCAGTTCAAGTCTACATAACCCTTTATTACATTATAGCAATATTATATTCAACATTACACAAGTTTTCTTATTTCTTCCTCATACTGCAATTTATTACCACTGTATTACAGATTTCAACTCTGCAAATGGTTTAAATCAACTTTTTGCACCTTTAATTTACAAACCATTGGATGTTAAGTTTCCTGAAAATTATTTTATTTTTAAATTTTACTTAAAGCTAAACCTAAAACTAAATTCTTTAAAAACAAACCAAAAAAACCCAACAAAGGTGCTTTACACTGAACCTTGTAGAAATATTCTGATACCAGTGTTTGAAAGACAGCCTACAGAGGGCTGTAAAAGGGTAACCTTCAAAAAAAAATTCTATGGCCAACTATTATTAGAAAACTTTTAAGTAAACTTTTCTAATGAGAGAAGATGAAATCGAAAGATGGAAATTTAATTTTTCCCTGAAAATAAGTAGTTGCTCAGGACACAGGTTAAGTCTATTGAAACCATATTGCTTCTCTGAAAAAAGAAAAAAATATTCTAACCAGGCATTGCATTAACAAAAGACTACACCACATTTGCCTAGTCTTTTGATCTCTGGGTACTAGTATTACTTAAGGGAACCTTACCAAAGAAACTGGTTGGCAAACCTACCAAATGTGAGTCTCAGGTCCCTAAATTTTGACAGTCATCTTAGTAAATATAAAACTTTAGCTACCTGAACAATGGAGCTTGTAAAGTGCATTAGGTATAAGAAACACAGCAGAAGTGCTAAACTCACTTAAGTAGGACTTTAAGGGACTTGATGTCATCGATAGGGCAAAAAAACAACGTTATAGTTTTCTGTTCAGATTTTATTTGAAATCTAATTCAAATTGTCAAAGCTACAAAAGGGGGGAAGACATCTGTATTATTTTTTGCTAAGTCACAACATCCTAAAACAAAATATTACTACTGCCAGCAGATCCATTATACACATTTTTGATGAAGTTCATTAGCACAATAAAAATCTCATCTTGAGAAACAGCCACAATGAAAGTAATTTATACAATATAAAACAACGACAGGTCTACAGATGCAGTTACTTATGAGTTTACACATGCATTCACAAACAAAGAAAAACCCCAGGAATGCTCTTTCATTAGATTTTTTGTTTTTTTGTTTTTTTTTTAAAAAAACAGACCGTTCAGGCACAAAACAAAATCGCATTTCCAATAAGTGACAGCATCTTAAAAATTTATGTCAGTGTTTGTTTTTCTTTGACTTTTTATGAGACCTGTGTGGAGATCGGGACTGGGATCTGGATTTCTTCCCTGATTTTTTAGGGGATCTAGACCGTGATCGTCTAGACCTTTTAGGTGTCCTTGAACCAGATGGAGATCTGAGGAAACAAACAAAAACAATTTAACCAAAGTACTCATGTGATCAAAACTGACTATCCTTAAATTATCTAAAGTGATCTTTAAGAGAGCAATGAAAGTCACTGAACAATGAAAGTCACTGAAATAAAAAAGGATGTAAACTTTCCAAGTTTATGCTTCGCCTACCGTGTGCACACACACACACAGATTTTGTACTTCCTAGGCGCTGCATCAGTGATCATTGGTGGTATGCATGCTTAGAAAGACAGACTCCTGAGCCTTACTACCGCTCTACTGAATCAAAATCTCAAGAGGCAGGGACTGGGAATTTGCATTTTAACAAGCTCCCCAGATTATTATAAGCCAAAGTTCAAAATGGCATCCAAGATCATTCACAAACTTTTAAACGCAGCAGCTTTGCAGCCTATCTTCTTGTAGGGAAAAGAACCAACTACTGCAATATCATTTGAGGAAATCATTTAAGACAGCATAACTCTGTAAGTGCTATTCATGAAAATTACCAAAACAAATAATTATATATGCATATATATAATTTTCATGAACATGTATATAAATATATGCACAAGCACCATTTAGAAAAAGAGACTTATCTGTTGTATAAAGATTTTACTAAAAATGGTTACAATAAAAACGTTTTAGGATAAAAAGCAGTTTTAGCTCTCAGAAAAATTCTTCTATAAAACACTAGATAAATAAAACATTTCTGAACCACCTTTCTGGAACTAGGAGGAGAAAGGTATATAACACACTAAATTAAACACTGAAGAAATGGTATCTATGTCCATAAGTCTCTACCCAAGAACTTGCTAATAAGATTACTGTTGGGTGGGGAGGGAGAATGTATTTTTCTTTCAGCCTTGACAAAAATCAAAGAATATTCTATAGAAGCTAAAGAACAGAAAGGAAAGGAAAGCAGCTATCCCTACTCCACAGGAAACTGATGTTTAAAATTCTTGGCTGGTCTTTCCTTGTTGGAAGCTTTCTTGTGCTTTAGTCATGACAAGGCTGGGGTGGTGAGATGGGAAGGAAGATTCTAAAATGAAAGTATATCTGTTTGGTTTTCTAAAATCCTTTAAAAAATGGCTGCCAACCAAATTATTTTCAAAAGCTGGTGGAATGACAAGGAAACTGGCATTTCAAATATTACAAAAAAATGACTTGCGTTTACCTTTTGGCCTTTTTGCTAACATCTCTAGGAGAATCTTTGTGAGATGACCTGGACCGTGAGCTCTCTTTATGAGATCTTTCTGAACGCTCTGATCGCTCCGATTTTGGTGATGGGGATTTCACTCGTCTACCACTGCTACTGCGAGATGGGCTAGGGGACGTACTGTGTCGCCTTTTCCTATGGAACAAAGCCCCCAAAACATTCCATAAGTGAGCAAAGGATCAGGTATTCATTTTCTTTCTACTAAATTAGCTTTTAATTCCTACCAGCTTACACTATCTTTATTTTCACTAACCTTATTAATGTTATTTTCCAACAACATTCAAAGCCTTTTATACTAAGAACAAATAAGTCTTAAAGATAGGTTGATCTAGACAAAAACTGAATTCAACTAAATTAGATTTTCTCCTGCTCTAAGAAAGATTATTGGAACAATGGACCAAATTTCATAAAGGTCTCTGATTAGACAATCGTGTTTTTTAAAATGTTAATTTCCTGCTCTTGAAACCTTTTGTTGTTGTTTGATCTTGAAACTTTTACTGTAGTTAAGTATGAAAATGGGGCATCATGTAGGCACACTACTCTTAAATGATTGGGGACGAGGGGGGAAGGAAGAGGAAGAAGAAAATAAAGCAAAAGGAGAAATATTTTAACATTGGGGGAATATGGGTGAAGGATATCTGGGAATTCTTTATACTATTCTTGCAACTTTTCTATAAATCTGAAATTATATCAAGATAATAATAGAAAACAAAAAAGTGATAGATTTACTACTTAAGCAATTAGTATAACTGTTATTTGTAACTATATGTAGGGTGACTGAGCCAAATTTTTTTCTTGGCATTTGTTTGGTTTTTATTAGGAAAACCTCAATTCTGTTAACTAAAGTAATTTTCTCTACTAATCAGAGATTTAGGAACTGTGCAAGTAAGGAATAAAAACTAAAAGAGAAATGACTTTGATTAGAATAAAGCCTTAAAGTGAGGACCAAGTCCCTATGGCCTATATACACAAACTCCCTTTACAAACAGGACCAGGAGACTCAAGTTTACAGATATCAGCCTCAGCACAGAAGAAAAGCTTATATTGGAGGCAACAGGTAAGATCTAGCAAGTTGTTTAGTTATTTAAGCCTTAGGTTTGATACCTAATACGGTAACTGAATTCTTGCACCGAACTAAGGCTAAGGTACCATACGAACCATGTAAAGGGATGATGTCCCAGATAACTAAGCCAAGTGCCAACTGACTGCCCCATTTCTCAGCTAATTCTGCCTCCTGCAGGCAGAGGCCAAACATGTTTACCACACACACAAAAATACTTTTCCAGTTTGTTGGCACCAGTGATGAAAATATTACAAAATGAAACATGATTCCAAATCCTGAAACCAGTATAGGCATTAAATGAGAAATGTTATACCTTTCTTTCCTTGTTGGAGTACACTCATCCTTTTCCTTCTTGTCTTTGGATCGAGATTCCAATTTTTCTTTATCCTTCTTATCTCTTTCTCGTTCTCTTTCTAATTCTTTCTCTTTCTCCTGTTGTTTTTTTTTTTAAAGAGAAAGTATTTAGCCATTAAAAACACGAACCTGGTTAATCTCATTTATGAAACAATACTGCCTCTTCTAGTTAACTATTTTTTAAATTACTACTGAAGGTATAACTATTTTTTTAAAATACCTACTCTTCCAGAAAACCAGTCATTTCTTCTACTCTTCTACTTATACTGAATAATAATAGTGATGCCAATGACAGCAGCTAAACATTTTCTGAGTGCCTACCACAGGCCAAGCAATTAATAAACAATTTTCCATATACCATTTCATGTAATTCCTCGAAACATGCCTAAGAATAGCATTATCCTCATTCTAGAGATGAAAAATGAGATTAAGAAAGGCTAAGTACCATGCCTGTGGTCATGGTGAAGGATGGTGAAGTGAAGTCAGGATTTGAGCCAAAGCTCCAGAGCCAGGGCTCTCTTAGCTACTACCTAGAGTGCTGTCCCTCCACTTGAAAACACAATTGGAAAAAGCTAACAGAACAATGACCTTTCCAACTCAGACTGCAATAAAATTGTCAATAGTGATTCTAATGGTACAGCAAGTTGATTTAATCAAAGGAAAGCCCTTACAAAGTAATATGTTGAAAGGGAGAAAGAGCTATTCACAATACTCGTCCATCAGAAAATACTATACTATCAGAAAATACTATTAAAATACTATTAATACTCAATACTAATACTACTGAGAAACAAGTACCAATCATATTGGAAATGTTAAATCCTAATTTATAAAAGTACAAACTGACTACATGACTATATTATTATATAAACCAAAAAATAACTTATTTGCTTATCCCCAACTGCTACAACTGCCACTTCTCACTTGAAATTATGATTTCTATTGATAATTAAAGGAGTGGCTATAGACAATGAACCCACAAAGCCAACTTAGCTTTCCACTAACAGGAATTAAATTTCTCTATGATTTGTATGCATCAAGAAAGCTAACTGATATCTGATAAACAGCCTACATCAGATGCTGGCACATGTTCTCCATAAGGGCCAGGTGGTGAATATTTTCTTTGTGGGCCACAACCGGTCTACTCTACCGCTTTAGTCGCCACAGTAGATAATACACAGATAATAAGTGAAGGGGTATGGCTGTGTTTTAATAAGTTTATTTACAAAAATGAGGTGATGGCCATAGTCTGCTGACCCCTAGTATGTACCTTCAAAAAGTACATTCTTCCCTCCAATTACAACGATGGAATGCAAGGAGACTAAAATGGTAATACATGTATTACTACATTAGACCCAGTGGGCATCTCAAGGTGTAGTCTTCCATGCAGATCAAACATCTACCACCATCTCCAAAGGGACTCATGGGGTTCAGACACATAACATCTTTTTTTTAAAAAAAAAACTCATTTATCTTTTTTCCAAATACAACATACTGAGCACAAATTTAAAAAGTGATGCTGAGGAGACTGATTTCCTCTGGTGACCTGTAGGATACATTTTCCTGATTGACACTTTCATAGGAATCAGACTACAGTTAAAACACTCAAGATATTTTAAACATTTTAATTCAATAATAAGGAGTTAATATAGCTATTATCTAATTCATAATCCTGCAAAATTGGGACTTATCAACCCAGTTTTACAGAGTAAAAGCAGGTTTCAGTGACGTGCCTGGGAGTGCACAGCAGACAGTGGCACCAGGAGTCCACAGTGTTGTACAGCAACAAGCTGCTTTACCACACTGTTGTGCTCCCGTCACCATTAATAGGTTTGTATGATTTTAAGCTCCCTTCTAGTTGTTTCTATTTCTCTCTATAATCTTTTATTTGTAATGACAGTCAAGATATAGGTAAAAATTAATAGCAGTCCCGATAAAATTCTTAGGTTCTTTCAACAATTATCATGTAGGCCTCCTTGTTCTAAAATTCTCTGTATATCCCTAAACACTTTTTTATGTATAAGAATACGAGGTCCCTCAAAAGCTTAGAATTCACAGATGAGATATTCTACCACTTGCTGTCCCTCCTTGGACACAATGGAAAAGGAGTCCTAAATGAAATTCCCAAACCCTAACACCATCTCTGACTCTGTGCTACTTCTCACGGTTCTTGGTGTCTCACTGTCACAAATGTGACTCTTTCTATAGTATCTTCCAGTTCTGAAAGCATGTTCTTAGCAGGATTTCATGCTCCACAGGTAGTATCAGGAATAAAACAGTGTGCTGTTGCCCTAAGACTGCTTTCCACGCTGAAATAACTGTAAAACGTCAAGTTTCAAACATTCCGAATTAGCTACCAATATTCAGCATGTAGACAAAGGATATAATTTAAATATTCTTTTCCTTAAATATGCCAATATATCAATATTGTAGGCAGTCAAACAAATAACTCTGGAAAATGCATATTACTGCGTATACTTATTCCTTACTCGTTGAAGAAGTTTATCTCTGTAGTGTTCTACTTGTTCCTGAAAGCTCTGGCCTGGTTTTTTAGGTCTTTTTCCAGATTCCAATTCATCTTGAAACTTCATAACTTTGAGCTGTGAAATAACACATATTTAAAATAAATCTTTTTATCACTATAGCTTCTCAAGGAGTGCTTTGCTCCTTTAAAAAAAACTCTCTTCTTTGAAACAAGTGTATAAAAACGAAAAGCATAAGTATAGCAACATAAAACATAAAAACATACAGTAACCGATTAAGGACTCAGTCAAAATATAACATCAATGTGTAACTCCCTCATCGGAAGGCCACTTGTCAGACAAGCCCAACTATGCAGAATTCAAGTAATCAGACATTGGTCCACGTGCTCTCTGCACAGCCACACGAGATGACTTGACAAAAATGACTGTTCTAATTTGTGGTAAATCAGTTTAAGAGGTAAGCATCCAAGAGTCAAACAACAGACCTGAATGCTACTTTGGTGAAAGAAAGGCATTCCTAGAGCACCTTTTGAAGATCATTATAAAATCCCTAGCTACAGTTCCTGCTGATGTGGCCTAACTCAGGCACAAGCACAAGTCCAGGGCGCCCAGAAAACAGGTCACAAAGGGTCCCAACTCAAAAGACAGTAGCCCATGGAATGGCTTGTTAGCCATCTATCCCCTGGCTGCCCTGGGACAGTGCCAAGTATATCACCTTTCCCCTCAACTATTCACTCTTTCCTCAGGGATGAGGGCAGAAAAGGGATCTTTCTACTTCAACAACAAAGAAGACCCTTCACCTGGCTCCCCACCTAGTGTTCCACTCCTCCAACCCTTACTGATAGAAACGGAGACAACAGCAGAATGAGAAAAGAAAATGCCAGCCTAGGCACTGCTCTAAGCAGAATCTGAAAGATTAAGAACTTGCTTCCAGTAAACACTGTAATTTATGGCTGCGTGTTTTCTAAGTGTTTTGCAGAGAATGTCAATATTTTAGAACACAAATCCTTTGGTTTTTATTAATCCCGTGGTAAAAAAAGATTCAGCTATAGACATCTTTATTACGACACATGTGGGGAAGAAAAGAGCGTTTAGAAAGAAAAACTACACAATAAATATACATTATACATACTATATATCCTATAGTATATAATAAAACTAATTAGAACTTAATTCTTTATTTAAGGGTTCTCCAATAAAAAGGTACTCACTGAATTCTAAATTCAGAAACTGACATTTGAATTTAGGGGCAGAGAAGAGAGCGCGCATGAATAAAGCTCATGAGCCCCGAGTTCTAGTTCAAATTTGCCACCAGTTGTGGACCTTTACTCCACACGACTAAATCTCAGAGTAAATAAGGGAGAAGAATAGATAATTCTATAACAAACCCAAGATCTGCATTTTAAAATCAGGATTTGGCTCACGTCCAAATCCCAATTGCGATAGGGTAGCCACTACGAGAATAGGATGAACCACCGCTGAGTATCTAACAAAGAGAGAGGCCAGATTCTCAAAGAACATATAAAGTAGGGAAATGTATATATATAAGGTGTGTTGCTACGTGCACCTCTGTGTATGCATGTATAGCACAAATCAGTATACACATATACAGTGTAGAACCATCCAAATTAACAAAAGTTGTATCACATGGTTTTCTTTCAAGTCAATAAGAAAACAGAACATTTAGAAACAGTCTGTTTTGGCATTTATAAGAGGGTAATTCAATTATCAAGAAAATACATTTTTTATTGAACTCAATCTTTGTTTCTACTCCAATAGATCCATCAGGTCAGTAAGGCAGAGTTCAGTAAGACTGGGAGAAGTTCTGAGAGTTAAGGGCCATGTGCAGCTTGAAAAAGGTCCACAGGTGAGCACATTCACTGATAACACATCTTATTCCCCTACAATTTTATAAAGAATGTATATGAATATACCTCAGGAAAAATGAATCAACTTACTAACTCTGAAAATCCCTCCTCTCTACTTAAAACTGACATCACACTGATTCTGTGTAAGGCTGAAACAAAACGTTTTCTCTATTAACTTTCTGGCTTGGTGATATCGAGAAAGAGGTGGGCAAGAACTTGTACCAGCCCAGCAGTGAGTAAGTGGAGAAGTGGAAATTAAGGTGGTAGGTATTATAAGTTAGTAAGAGGAAAAGCACTGACAACCAGTAGGCATATAAAATACTGTTAAATGAACGGACAGAGTATTAAAATTCACCCTCACGTACACTTTTGAGATTCTGGACTGACTGCTACACGACTGCTAATATTTACTGGGAATGTTCTACCACCTTGGGGCAAGAAATAAGGAAGGCTCCCATTATACAACCCTCCCCTCACTTACGTGTCTGAATACCTTTGGTAATTTTAAAAAGGCACTATAATAGAAAAGGGAATGGAGAGAGAGAAGTCTTGAGAGTTTGGATTCCCGCAATAAGTTATTTCCCCTTCTTATTGTTAAACCCCAATCAACATCTACTCTCTCCCCATCACTCGTGCAGACACTGAAAATGAGCCTACTACAGTACCACGTATACATAACTTGAACGTGTCAGAAAATATCTCACTTTTTTTGTTACATACTATTTATGCTCAACATGTGATGGATTTCATAATGCGAGATATAATCTATTCATTACATCAATATCTGCAGAGGATCTCCTATGTGCCAGGCACTGGAGATATGATGATGAACAGACAACAGACATGGTCCCTTACTCTTGCAGAAATCACAGCCTAGTGGGGAACACACTAAACAAGAAAGCAAGAAAAAAAAAAAAAATACACACACCACAACACATGTAAAATCGTAACAGAAAGACAGAAGAGATGCTTGAACTAAGAGGCCTGAAGGAAGACAGCTGGTATGAAGGTTTCCAGGCAGAGAGGGAACAGTATGGACCAAGGTATGATGCTAAGAGGAAGCACAGTTTGGTGGGAAAAGTGAAAGAAGGCCAGTGTAGTGTAGTTTAAACTTCAATGCAATACTAACCTCAATTTCACGGAGTTTAGCTCGTTTTTCCTCGCTCATTTCAGAGTACTTAGAGAACTTGGACTCAGTCATTTCTTCTTTGATTGGATTAGAGTACAAATGATGTTCTTCAGATTTGGAACTTTGAGTATCTTCTTCATCTTCACTTTCTTCTTCTTGACTTTGGAAATAAATAAGCAGAATACGTTGTATGTCACGACAGCAAGGAAAAAAATTACATTTTACAGTACAGCTTTTTGATTTTTCACTGCCTTAGAGCTTAAATAATGTTAACAAAACATAAGAGGACAATTCATCACTAAAACATTTTTTACTAAATATCTGATCAAATAACAATTTTATAAAACTCTTATGTTTCCTCCATAGAAAAAATTTGAGCTTCAACATAATCACACTTCTAAAAATTCTGCTTATGTTAATGTTATTTCTGTGGTTTTCATTCTGCCACAAACTTTCCTTGCAACAGTTAAATGAAATGACTAATCAATCAGTGATTTCTGCATACTTCATAGTTCAGAGTGATTTCATGATGGTTAATGTTTAAAAAGCCAAATGTTTACCCTTCCTTCAGCAGAGCCTGTAAGCTAGAGAATACATAAGTTTGAGTCACAGAGTTTCTATGCAGCAAGTAAAAGACCTTATCTAATTAACACATAACCCTAAGAACAAAACAGTGTATTAATTTTAAATTTTAGCACACATTAGTATTCATGTCATAGTTGATTTATGAAAGTTGTATTGGTTCTATGTCAGATAAAAAGAAAATGATAAACTAAGTGACTACCATAGCTAAGGATACAACAAAGAAAAATTCTCCTGTCCTTCCAGAAGCAATCGAGTAGAAACAGACTGGGGAGCAACTATGACAAGCTGCTCATCATTGCCAGGATAGGATTAACAAATGTTCTTCAATGTTCTTGAAGCACAAAGAATGATGGGACTTAAAAAAAAAAAAGGTTGTATGCTCTGGGACTGGGCCTTTTGAGTGTAAATGTTGGATCTGAGCAAAACAAGTCTTCCATGTACAAACTCAAAATGTTTATGTATATACAAACAAAATTCCTCATAAACAATACTGTGATATGAACATTACTGGCACAGCCTAGAATATATGCCATTTTCCCTTAATATTTGAACCTGATAAGCCCTTATATATTGGTATTTGAGTACTAACTACCCTCTACCATGAATAAGAGGAGTTCTTTTAGTATATATTTAAAACTATTCATAATAATATAAAAACAATTATAACTAAATCCTTTCCAAATAAAATTTTAATTATTTTAGAGTCACACACTGAATGAGACAAATTTAAGCAAGGTAGATAAAAATAAAGAGACTACTAGCTTTTTAATTTCTCATTTAAAGGTCCTTTCTAGAATACTAATAAAATACTTTTCACACTTTATACTCTCAGAGCCCCACAAATCATTAGTAGCACATATAGGCACAACTCAATACAATACTCAGGTGACGAAAAAAAGAGGAAGAAGTCAAAACCAACGATTAAAAAACATATTCTTTTCGGAAATAAACTTTTACTTAATATTTCTCATTAATTTGTCAGAAACTTCCTAAATGCAGTTCTTAGCTAATTTTTTAGAAGAACGAGAATTTCTTGTTTTATGGTACAAAATAGTTTTACAAGTGTCTCAGATGCTTTTAGTGGTTAAAGTGTGTGTGTGTGCGTGTGTGTGTGTGTGTGTAAATACAGATTTACTGAAGGATTATTCTGGAAAGAGTTAATCAACAAAGATGCAACACAGCTAATGAAACTGTGTTATCTATTCAATGGAGATTACTTAACCAATTCCAGCCTGTTATTTACAATTTTTTCAAAAAAAATTTTTTGCAATTTGAAATATTCCTTGATAAACTTCCTTGTACACTTATCTGAATGCTTGCTTTCAACCACAGATGAATACAGAGCAGATAAACATATGGACTAACATGGAATAACAAAACCCATGACACTTGAGTGAAAAACATGGGTCACAGAATAGTATGTACAACATTACATAATTTATGCTTTAAATAGATATGCATGTTTTTATACATACAGAGAAAGAATATAGGTGGCTAGACACTAAACACTAATCATATTATTTAAGACTTTTAAAATGAACTACACTACAATTTGAGAATTTAAAATACACACATACTTTACAGCTGCTATTTAAATTTTGTAAGGCCTGAGTGATCTGTTCTAATTGGCTTTGACTTTAGCTCTTAGTTACCAGTTCTAGGTTCAGATCTCATCACAGCCTCATCTTGCTCTTCTTGTAAAGAACTGGAAATTCAAGACTAAACCCATACAGAATTCATTACAAACGAATTAAATTACTATTGGAACTTTTCTCCAAAGCATTAGTAGTGCTATATATATTTTTTAATCACCCTTCTGCCGCAAAGACAATAATTACTAGTGTCAAAAAGCAGCTCCAGGGCTTCCCTGGTGGCACAGTGGTTGGGAATCCGCCTGCCAATGCAGGGGACACGGGTTCAAGCCCTGGTCCGGGAATATCCCACATGCCGCGGAGCAACTAAGCCCGGGAGCCACAGCTACCAAGCCTGTGCTCTAGAGCCCGCAAGCCACAGCTACTGAAGCCCGCGTGCCTAGAGCCCGTGCTCCACAAGAGAAGCCACCACAATGAGAAGCCCGTGCACCACAACGAAGAGTAACCCCCGCTCACTGCAACTAGAGAAAGCCTGCGTGCAGCAACGAAGACCCAATGCAGCACCCTGACCTGCCCCCGCCCAAAAAAAGCAGCTCCTTGGTAAAAAGGCATTTTGGATTCAGCCACTAGAGGGCAGCAGTGAGGCACAAGAAAATTTCAAGGACCAGAAAGCAGTAATATGTGAAAAAGTATTTTTCCCTGTTTTCAAAAAGTTATTTTCATGTTATCATGACTTATTTGGAGCTCCTAGGAAAAATCAAAAATATAAATTATATTTTCAGTGATCCGTGCTTCACTGTATGAATGTACAATTACCATCAACACAAAAATGCTTTCACATTTCAAACATTAACATAAATATCAAATTCAATGCAAAAAAATTAGCACCTTTAGAAACAAAACCACTTGAACAATATTTGGGTTCTGCAATGGCTTTTCTACCCTTCCCTTCCCTTAAATAATTATTTTATGAATACACATACTCATTTTAAAAAGCAGTGATCCTACAATGGTGAGAGATGTTACTAATGATGGGACTGCAGACATAAAAATGAAAACAAACTGGACTGTTTCCAATTCCTGTACTCCTAAACAGCCTCAGAGAGGTACTTCCATCAGCGAACCACATCTACATTTTGTAAACATGTTGTCATAATCATTGCTGACTTGTTCTGATCACACTGTTTCTGGAAAGACATCACCATTGCCAAGTTTTCTTCCTCATACCAAACTGTGTTTCCACAAATGCTGATCAATCATACTGCCTTAAATCTAAATGCTAACACCCACTTATTGAATCCACACAAATGCTCAAATTGTGCTGGGACACAAAGGGACTTTTCCTTTTGTGCACTCTTCCATATGAAAACAATAAAAGAAGATTTTAAAAAAACCCAAAAACCAGAAACCTCTGCTTTGATGCCATCTCTTTCCCTATTAAAAAAAAATTAACTTTTTTTGCAATGATTTTTAAAGGTGTCAAGTGCTATCTTAAAAAAAAAAAAAAACTACCAGCATAAACTTGCAGGAGAATTTGGGAGCAGGAATTCCTATAATCACATTCAGTGTTAAACTCAAAATCAACCGGGGGTAATTACCAAAGAGCAAAACTGAAACTATAATTTCTCCATAAAATAAAGGTAAAATGGTTTTTTTCTTTTAGTTATTCTTAGTTCTTCTGAGGTGTTAACATTTAAATAACATAACGGTCATAATGGTCATAATGCATTATTTTTCTTAGCAATGCACAATCCCCCCCAAAAAGGAGCATAACCTTCCCATTCACATTTTAAAAAACACTTTTTGTGGAGCCAAAACAATACTTGATGACAAAGGTTTAAAATAAATGCAGTCGACCATTTAGTAACTACAAAGTAAGAATGTATAACCTAGCATAGGAAAACAAACTCAAAAGCAAAGTGAAACCAGATGCGTCAAAACCAGAAAGCAAAAGCTCTTTATTCACTGGAAAAACAATGAACTAAAAATGATCCTCTTAAAACAAGTTTTTTTAAGAGTTAAGTTTTCCTCTTTACTATTATTTCAAGCATACCTCTTAATGAAAAAGGGAGTGTATATGCAATAAGAAACTGAGTATATTCGAAACTTAGATTCTTACTTTTGATTTTCTTCTTCTTCTGATTCTTCATGCTGGTCAAATAACTCCCATTTAGAAGTTGTTACAGCTGAATGGAAGGAAAAAAAGGATGTAATTCCATAAGGTAAATCAGCATTTTTGCAGCAGCACAGTAGAAGCCCAGCTTTAGAACTGAAAGTTTATATTACAGAAGTTATCTACATTTATCTTTTCTTTGAATAGCCATTTCTATGTACTAAATGTATTTCTTTCCTCACACCTACACTATAATTTTATTCAAATTCATGAGGTGACAACTAATGTTGTCATCCTTATTTCTATGCTAGATGGTAAGATTTATTTCATTAGAACCTACAAATACTAAATTAACAATTACAGATTATAAGCACTAGGATACATGTCCAAACAAGTATGAAAGACAGGTCTAAACTGCATCTAAGAAGTCAAGCATTATAAAAGAGACAAAGCTTTGTTTTTTCTGAAACTGACCTCTAAGTAAACTTCCAAATAGGTACAGCTTCCCATCTACATTTTCTACTGAAATGGCTTAACCTAAAAGGTTTTTAGTGATTTCTCTGATTACTCTTGAAGCATCCAAACTGAAGGATCTAAGAAAATTTAAACAGCAACCACAATGAAAACTTAGCCACTAGACATAAAATATGACAACACTGGGTCTTAAGGTTGAAACATGTTATAAAATACAAAAGGAAAATGTATACACACACAACGATTTGGTAAAATTTTAAGTACTCAAGTTTTTAAAGCTTTGTATTTATTGTATTTTTACTTACCCTGTGCTTCCAATTCAGATTCATCTACAGCTTCCCATTTTGATGGGGCAACCTTAAATATAGGCTCATTCTTCTTTGAGTCTTCAGTCGCATCCACTATTGAAGAAAGATGAGCCATTAATTCTGACTACTAGAGGATGACTTAAGGAGCTCATGAGTATTCACTTATTATTAAAAAGTAAAATTAAATAAGGTCACACATGGACTAATAATGACAAGGATTATATAAGATATAATCCTTGTCAAGAACAAGGATTATGACTAATCCAACTCTCTGCACCTGAGGTCCAATTTTTAAATATAAGTATAAATATAATTTATACATACACATATGCACATGTGTGTGTGTGTGTGTGTATATATACACACACACACACACACATACTCAGAACACAGAGGTGGTTATTGCAAGCAAATGGAGAAGCTGAGGAAGTAAAAGAAACTTTAGTGCCTTTATCTAATTATTGTTTAAACTGCAGAATTCATATATTATTCAATATTTTAACATATAATCCAAATGTACTAAAGATTATGTATACTTCCTATTTCCAAAAATGATTTCAGGCAAACAGGAAAACTGAATCTATAAGTTAGGAAAACTAATAATAAAAATAGAACTGATAAAACCAAGCACCTGGGATTATGCATACAATTGAACACAAGATTTTGCCTATAGTTTCCTAACAAGACAGGAAAAACCTGCTAATATTGTAAGAGGCTGACTGTCCCAACAAATAAATGTGACCAGAAAGGAAACCTTTTTCTTGGCACAAATGTATTACTGGGTTGTTCAATTCTGAAACGTCAGAAATAAAAGACAGAAAAAAGTTTAATGACTGACAATCTTACTGAGAAATTATAACCTTTTTCCATATCAGCATGTGTGGAAATTAAAGAGGCTTGGAATCAAACTTATTAGCTAGATTTAATGAGTTTGAAATTTGAACTTACAAGGCACTCCATCAAGATCATCATCAAGGCTCTTTATAGGGACTCCATCAAGGTCATCAATGGGAGTAGCATCAATAGGAATTCCATCCACATCTTCTAGAGGTGCACCATCAAGCTCTTCCTCAATGGGGGCACCATCAAGGTCATCTGGTACATCCTATAAAAACACATACTACTGTAACATTTTCTTTTGCTTGCTAAAGTCATATTGCTAAAAGATTAACTTGCAATCCAGTATAAACCAACCAACATTCCCAGGTACAATGTGAGGATATAATAAGAATATATTTTTATCATCCAGCTGACAAAGACGCATTCATCTGTGCAATATTTATCAAATAGTTACCAAGTACTTAATTACGCCAGGTACCATGTGAGGCACTGAGGATACAATGATGAGCAAAAATGAGCCTTGGTGCCCTAGTCCCTCCTGTCATAGAGCTTAGTACAATTAGGGGGTGGGGGGGACAGGGGGGCAGAGAAGGAGCCAGACAATCAGATAATCACAACAATACACGATGACTGCTATAACAAAGAGGTGCACTGTGTTATTAGAATGTGTAATAAGTAGGTTCCACCTAAAGAGGTCTGAGAAGGCTCAATGAATTTATGCTCAAACTGAGATCCGAAGTGTCTCAGATAAAGAAGAGATGTTCCAGAAAGAGGAAAGAACATGTACAAAGATGTATGGTAGGAGGAAACATATTTAAGAAACTGAAACAAGGACCATGTGGTTGGAGCAGTAAAAGTGAAAATATGATAGCTGGATTAGGATGGTAGAAATGAAGATGATGGATTTAAGAACTATTGAGGAGGTTAAAAAAACAAAAACAAAAACACAGAACGGTGATGAATACAATCTGCTACCACTGTGGTGCATCTTTTCAGGTATATGTTTACTTACACAGCTATCTTTAATTTAACAAAACGAAATCATGCTATATACATTACTCTATTACTTGGTTTTTTCCTACTAATATACTATAAATCCTTTCATGTCATCAAATAAAAAAGTCACCAATTTTCACATAAGGACACAAAACAGAGAATTCCTGTTACATGTAATTTCAAGTCCTGGGCTCCAGCAATCCCAGCAACAAAAATCCACTGTTTAGTGGTAAGCAGTAGGCATTTTCCACAAAGAAATGTTACATTTGTAACACATGATAGCTCCACAGCATTCCAGAAATAAATTTTAAGATAATCGGACAAATACACTGAATACCTACCTCTGTCTCCTTTTCTTCAATAATATTTACAAGTCCTAAGAAAATATTTTGTAGTTTGATCAAAAATGGTTCTGGATAAATTGCCCAATCTTCCCATGCTCTAAAGCAGGTCATTACCCGTTGCTAACAGGAAAAAGACAATGAATTATCATTTAGGGCAATAACTATCCAATGTCATCTCATGATAATGACCATCACAATTTGCTAAATTTTCCTTTAAACCAATATTCTTTTTTAAAGTTTAAGGGAAATATCTATTCATCATTACAATATTTTTTTAAAAAATCAATATTACCTCCCCATTAAAAGAGGAAATAAACTAAGAATAAATGTAATAAAAAAATAAACAGTAACTGTTTGCTCTCAGTCACCTAAGATCAAGGTCCCACACCACTGGTGGTACACATGAGGCCACATTCTGGGAAACACTAGCTTAGAAACTTATGAAAGCTGGATATCAAGGTAGCCCACATTTTGATCTGAATTCCTTTATGGTCCGATGAAGTACTTCTTGATTCTGGCTAACACTTCTCTCTGTCCCCTCCTTAAACTTTTCTATAATCTCTGTCTTATGGTCAAAATTTGAGGTCAAAAAAAATTTTAATGGAGTTGTTTGTCTGAATCCCCTAAATGGGTAGGGTCACTGGGCATCTTCCCAAGCTAAAAATTTCCTTAATGAGTATTCTTCCCATGAAAGTGTATCTATTTTTTCAACTATAAGTAAGGTATTCTGTTTGGCTTTTCTTAACATTGGTCTACAGCTTGAGAGTTAATAAAAAATTAACAACTGAATATACTTTCAACATGAATAACTATATTCCTAATCCAGCCAAATAATATATACCACTACAAAACAAGTGATCTTCTGAGTGTTTTCTGTGAAAAGACCAATATTTAAAATGTTTAAATAAAACCCTTAAAACTAAAACAGACACCCAACAAAACACTACACATATTTTAAAATTTCAGACTTTTTTTGACACTGAAGGTAAAATGGCAGTAAATTTTAAAACAATAATTTCTGAAACATCTAAGTTATGTCTTACACTTACTTAACATACTCTTTTAGCCCTCCAATGTGCTTCCCGGCGCCTACTTCCCATTTAAAACACTAGGGCAAAAATACCCAAACAATAAACGTACCTTAAAGTTTTCAGACTGTAAATGGCCTTGAATTGTACGATAGGTAGCATTGAGGTCTGAAAATATCTGACACAACTTTGTTTCAAAACTGAAATTCAAATAATATGTTTTTTACAATAGAATGTGTTTAAAAATCCTTATCTACTTCAACATGCTAGCCAATGAAAACCACTCTGGACTTTTAATTTTATAAATAAATTAATCAAGTAAATCTTTAAAAATAAGAATTAGGTGTTTAAACTCTAAAACTATAACTTTAACTCCTATTATTCTGAATTTTTCTTCTGCAAAATCGCATGAAGAGCCTTAAGAACTAGTTCCCTTAATTAAAAAGGAACTTTTACATCTAGGATACCTTGAGCCATCTAGTCCAACCTCTTTGTTTTATAAAATAGGAAATAGAAAAGGTAAGTGACCTGTCCAAGGCAAAAGAAGGAATAGCAGAGCTAAGATTAGGGCCCAAACCTCCAAATTTCCCTTCAGAGCCAGTTCCTAAAGAAAAGCTTTCCTAATTCATAAAATAAACACCAAAAAGGAACTGTGGGGAACTGAGGAAGAGCTATATATCAATATACAGCAACATAATTTCCTATTGCCTAGGAAAACATTAACAATGAACTACAACCAATACAATGATGATCAGAGAACACTGATTCTATAAATAGTTAATGCTCCTTTGTTTTCTTCCTTTGTTGGCCACTATTTCTAGTGTTTCAGCTTATTTATTACACAAGTGGCTAAATACACAATAGGAATAAAGTGATTTTTAACTCTTCCTATTTGTTCTTTTATTAATAGTTAATCAAGAAACTGATAGAAAAACTTTCAAAAGATTATAATAATTTACCTTAAAGTGGTTTACTTCAATGAATACAATCCAATTTTTAGAATATTAAACAAACTATGAAGAAGTTCAAATTATTTCTTATTATTGAGGGTATTAATTAACAAAACTATCCTCTTTTCTGAGCTCCTTACCCTTAAATATTTTAGTTCAGGCATATCAACTTACATCACTATACTTACAATTTTCTATAATAGGAAGCATTGGCAACTTTGGCTGAAGAGTTGTACAAAACATCAGAAACCAAATATAATCTGGCAATCTAGAATACCAAAAGATAGCATAAAATGGATTAAAAATAAAAACCAACAGCAAAAAACATTACTAAAAATATTTCCATATTGAAATTTTTTGAATCAACAGCATAAGGCCAATGTTTAGCCATAATTTAATAATCCTAACTAATGAGAAGGGTTTTAAGAAATTCAGTATCACCACAACCATGACTTGGACAGGGATAGAAGTTGTAACTCATTTACATTTCAATCTGTTGATAATTTGTGTGTTAATAACTAAGATAAGTTTCCCAGGCAGTAGGAAAATGAAACTCCACGAGAAAGATTTCTTCAGTCAACTTCTTCATTCAAAAAGGAAACCAATTTCAATTCAAATAGAAGTCAACTATTACCTCTCCTTTACTTAACTGAATGTTCCATTAGGAGAAAGTATTCCCATACCTTTTTGGGGAGGGGTGTCTTTAAGATGGACAATGACTCGGTAATGCAATCCACTATTTCTTCAGCAGCTTCAGCATTATTAAGACAGAAAACCATTGCATCTCCAATATCATTTTTCCTTGGAGTTAACCCCCGCAGAATTTCTTCTAATTTGTCCCTCTGTCTGAATACGAATTTTTTAACTTATAAGTATTTATAAATACAAATTTCAAATGCCATTATACTTTCTGCTAGCAAGTTAATTTCTTTAAAACCCACTCAGATAAAACTCTGAAGACTAAATTATGTTAAGTCTGATTTGTGTTACATATTCCAAATATGTTACCTTTTTTTAAAGAATTTATATGGGGAAGAAAACTATCCCAGGAACTAATAAATTATTTTAGTGACTTTTAGTTTACAAATTAAGTAAATTTAAAATTATAGGCATTTTTTCAAGAGTCTTCACGAATGTCCCACTCCTATTATCCTATTACAGTGAAGAACCTTCATGGTCTTCACTCTCCTTTGAAGGAAGTTTGTTACTTTAGCACTTCTGCATAGGATTAGGACAGGATACAAAGCAAGGGTTGACAAACTTTTTCTGTAAAGGATCACAGAGTGAATATTTTAGGCTTTGAAAGTCATAGTCTCTGTCACAGTTACTCAGCTTTGCTGCTATAACACCAAAGCAACCACAGAGTACATGTAAAAGGATAGCTATGGCCATGTTCAAATAAAAATTTATTTACAAAAATAGGAGGTAGCCAGATTTAGCCTATGGGCTGAGTATGCAGATCCCTGGGCAAAAGTAATGATGAACATACATCTTCAGAAGCAAATATATTCTCAAATGCTATAGTTCTCTATCAGCAATGCTCTCACAAACAATGCATCAATGCAACTAGCATTAAGATTTATTGACAGTGAAGTATATAATCCTATAAGCTAAAAATTATTTTGGCCTTTTTTTCCCCTTCAGGTATACAGAATTTCCTCTAAACATTTCAACAGTTAAATTTGTTTTTGCTTCTTAAACCAGGCTAACTGCCCTGAAGCAGTGCTGACTGAGCACTAATAATAACATGTTTCCATGGTGGCCGCACACGGCACTTCATGGAGCAGCTTTGCAGTCACCCATTTGACTTCACTAAGCCATAAAATAACTTTACCTCTGCGTTGCATTCAAAGAGGCAAGAGTTCTAAGGGCCATGAAATAATTTCTATAAGAATATATAAAGTATTCCACTGCTGGAGTACCATCACTTAAGAGATCATCAATAATTTTTATCAGTAGGAAGAGGTCAGGTTGAGTAGGACACACACTTATAATACTTGCCAAGATTTTTAAAATTACAATGCATATGTTAAGAGATGTTACTATTTTAAACAATCACAACTTTTAAAAACCATTTTATTTTAGGGTTAACACATCTTATTAAGACCATTAATTAAAGTGACCATTAAAGCAACTTTTCTGAATATAAAACAAGAAAGGTAAAAATCTTACTCTTCCTTAAGTGCTCCCTTTTTACTAGGCTCCTCTACAAAAGCTTCTGTTTCCTGCTCTTCTGACATCCCATGCAGATATGGATTTAACGGTGGTGGCCTCCAAAAAGATCCGTTTTTGAACATACGAAAATCTTCCGTCCGCCACTTAGTCGGAGAATCTCCCTAGTTAAGTGTCCAGAATGTTATTAGAAAGATCTAATACCTCAGAGTCAAAATTAAAAAAAGTAGTTGATTATACTTGCCTGCAGAATAGAATAAAGCTTCCACCTATAGTAAACATGGGCTGGTGTCTGGTTTTCAAATAAGAATCTAAAACAAAAACAAACAAAAAATTAAACATTGGATTCTTTAATGGAGAACTATCTTCAAGTAAATATGAACAAATGAGAAATATTATTTGTCTATTTACTTCTAAAGAAAACCAAAAGCAAAGATCCCTGAAGAGAAATCCTCACCGACTACCATCTATCCCCTTCCTCACCCCAACCCCAGACTGCCTTTGTGACTGACACTAATACTCAGAAGGTATGTATGCATCTTGCTGAGTCTTACAATCAGTTTTATTGAACACTATGTGTCAGGTACTGTGTCGGGCAATGGAGAGATCTTCCCAAAATATAATTTCAAAAGCAGTGTTTTTTGTTTTGTTTTTTGCGGTACGCGGGCCTCTCACTGTTGTGGCCTCTCCCCTTGTGGAGCACAGGCTCCAGACGCACAGGCTCAGCGGCCATGGCTCACAGGCCCAGCTGCTCCGCAGCATGCGGGATCTTCCCGGACCGGGGCACGAACCCGTGTCCCCTGCATCGGCAGACGGACTCTCAACCACTGCGCCACCAGGGAAGCCCAAAAGCAGTGGTTTTTAAATGACTTAAGTAAATTGCAAATGAAGTGTTAGATATAACTATTCAGAAGATAAGTAGTTTCTTATAAACCTCATTTATTCTACCGTATTTTGCTTATGAAAGACTCTTTCATTGAAAAACACAATGAAAAATATTTTCCTCCTAGAGAATGCTAAAAACAAAGCTATTTAATTAATCAAACCATGGAAATCACTGGAAAATTGACCCAGGCACATTCTAGTCTAATTATTAAAACTGCCTTCTCACCCCATTACGAAAATAACCTCATACTTCTAGGACTTTTTTCTTTGAGTATTTTTAATTTTAAAGTATTTTTAAAAATGCACATCTGAGGATACACAAAATGTGGTATATACATGCAATGGAATATTATTCAGCCTTAAAAGGTAAGGAAATTCTGACACATGCTATATACCAAGGATGAACCTTGAAGACATTAAGCTAAGTGAAATAAGCCAGTTTCAAAAGCACAAATAAGGTATGACTCCACTTAGATGAGGTACCTAGGGTAATCAAATTCACAGAAAGTAGAATGGTGGTTGCCAGGGGCTGAGGGACCAAAGGAATGGGGAGTTATTGTTTAAGGGGTACAGAGTTTCAGTTATGGAAAATGTGAAAAGTTATGGTGATGGTTGCACAACAACATGAATGTACTTAATGCCACTGAACTGTACATATATAAATGGTCAGTTGTATGTTACATGTAAATGTTATTACCACAATAAAAAAAATGCACACCTGAACATAGGATTGTTGATCTCTCTGTTCATAATCATAGCTTCAAACATTGGCCCTTCACGTACAACAAACTCTATCATTCGATGTATCAGGGCGAGCAAATTCCTACAACAACAACACAGTTAAAGAAAATGGATTCAGACCTACCACTAAATAAAACTACACTTGACCTAAGTTACTATAATTGTGCAGAAAAAGATTATTCTGCTGACTAATACAGAATTTTATACCAAGAAAGTAACCTGGAGCATAGTTAATACCTTGTGCATTAAGAGGGAGTGGGGCAATGGGGATAAGGGAGTGGGAGGGGAAGGGAAGGGAAGGGAGGGTGGGAAACCACAACACAGCTTCACAGTAATAAAGATTTCAATGTCTAAATACCCACTTAATTTTACTTTCCAAATGCAAAACATTAAATTATGAATCACAACTAACTGGAAAGCTGCAAATATATAAAATCAGTAACTTAAAGCTTACATGTTATCATAACCATCTAAAAACTTACACACTATCTCAGTTTTAAAAGAAAACATTCCTAAACCAAGCACTTTTGTAGTGATATTGAAATGTTATATACATGACTATAATTTATAAAAATGCACAACTATTAACAAGTTTAAGGTCTGAGTTAATAATAATAAAAAAAAAATCCATCCAACTCCTGTGCTTTTCTGGTACACATATAGCAGATGGAGTTTTTATTGAATCTGACCTTTAATGAGGCAACATCCCTTTGGACCACACTTCAAACTAGTTCACATAGTTCATGACATGTATAATTCTGCCTGTGTGTTCTGAATCAATAAAGCAATTATATTGCCAAAGCCTTAAACGAATGGAGTCCTGTTTCCAAAATATTCTGAAATAAGGGACATTGGTGATATGCCCTTCCCATTTTTCATAACAATTACTTCCCAATATTTAAGCCAAAAATAAACATATGTAACTTTTTAGTCGTCATTTTGTTGACTGGGCTTATACAAAGTCTTTATTTTTAAAATCTGATACCTTATTAGGCTCCAAACACAATTTTAGACATTGATTACAGTGTCAGGCAAAAATGATTCAGCTTATGACAGCTACTTCTGATTTCTCATTTCACCACTCTCCACCATATAGAGTTGGCAAATAACAAATGGGAAAAGCAAAAGGATATTGGCTCTTGGTACAAGGCACACACTAAATTACACCTTTAGCATTCCCAGCTCAAATTAAGTTCATATAACTGCTAGAATATAAATAAATATACAGTTATAGAATAAGACATTTTTTTTGCTCTATAAAGCCCTGCTTCAGAGTACATGAACAGTAAAATAATTTATCTCATGCTGATTATAATTATTTTCTCAGTTTTCAAACAAACCTACTTAAGTGGACACTAAAATCTCTACATAGTGAAAAAATGAATTTTTTTGACCTCCTAAAAGAGGTCAAAGAAAAATATGAAGGTTTAATAAATCTTTAACAGAGGGAAAACTATATATTAAAATTATTAATTCAACCTCAAACTGTTAAAGCAAAAACCCAAAAGTATCAATTTTAAATCTAAAAATTCTTTCACAGAAGTACTAATTGGTCTGCAAATATGCAGGTCTTGATAACCAAATGAGAATGTATTCTCAACATCCATGTGGTTAATGACATTGTTTTAAAAGAAGGGAGATATGGTATTGATTCAGTCCCAAAACTCCCACTGGTATATGTCAAATTAAAGGGAAATTTTATGTATCATAATATATAAAATCAATGACTAGGTGGACAAATACTACACATCCAGAAACTTGTATGAATTAAGTCAAAAGCAACTTGACTTGCATATTAAAGATAGATGAAAAATGATTTAGCAAGTTTAAAACAAAGGATTCATTGTAATGGTGAGTCAAGACTTTACAGCAAAATGTACACTCAAAATTTTGTTTAGAAATAAGCTGAGCCACATGTAAAGCTAATACTGGATATATGCTTTTTAAGTGATGCCAATATACTACTTTCCTGTGAGTGCTTTACCAGTGGAAAAAAAAACCCACTATAGTTTTAAACAGGCTTGTAACTGATATATCTATTTTTAGAAAATTTAAAGTTTAAAAGAAGTTTTAATATGTTTCATGATTATTTAAAATCAAAATCTGACAATTAACTTTAATTCAAGATTCTTAAGAACTGTAATCACTTTTTTCCTTAAGGATTATGTGCTTATTTTTAAAAAGGTGACTTTTCTATCAGAATGAAACAGTGTAGTACAAAAAGATGGTATAATTTAAAGTGCATTATTTTATTTTAAAATGGTAATTATCTTATTCTGGGCAACAACAACAAAAATTGTCTCTCAGTTATAATAAAACCACATTTATTGGAGTCGATCGTACCAATGTCTGGTCAAAAACTGTATACTTTCCCAATCCATCCCATGATGTTTTCCTGGTCCCCCGCTGCCGCAGACAGTTCAGCTGGTGTTGCTCACCAAGGCCAATGTCAAAGAGAATTTGGTATTCTTTTGTGTTATTATTCAACCAGTGTTGTGTTCCTGTGTTTGGGAAAAGGCTTAGCTTGACTGAGCAAGAGCATACCTACAGCATGAATTCTTCCGCTTTAACATTATGTTGAAAAAGAAAAAAAGGAAGAAAGGAAAATAAAAGAATTCCAAACACCTTTGTTATCATGAAAAAAGTTTCTAGTTATGGTCAGTGTTCATGAGAATAATAGAAATTCCTTCTTAAAATCATTTAGGAAAAATAAAGGTATGCTTTCAGTAAGGAAAACTCAAACTAAGGTTGCATATTAAACACAGACAATTCAGAAACCAAGGAAAAAAATAACAGATTGGGTCAAAATGTAACATTATCTAAAATTTAAGATACATTTAAAACACCTATTTTCCCATCCCAATAGTCTAATGTTATTAGACTAACAACTCCAGATTAAATCTATTAAACACATTCTAACTACTAAAGCTACAAAACACCCTACATTGGTAACAATAAAACAAAAAAGATAATGACATAAAATTGCAAAGTATACTAAAGTTAGTTAGATTTCACATATCCCCCCCAAAAAGTACTGGGAAGGAACCATTGCTCAGTCAAGATACTACCTTTTCCTCAACACCATTTTTTTTTTTTAATTCAGAAGGGGATATTGTCTATATTTAGATCAGTAATAATAAAGAAAAACATGTACCTTTCTGTTGGGATAACCACTTTGACTATGGCTTGCGACAGAGTCTGTATATGAAGTCACATCAGATAATAAACATAGAATATGTGAGTATTGTTAACAAGTAACAAGCAAAAATATACATATGCATTGAAAATACTACACATCTAATCACAAGTTTTGCAGGCAATCACTGCATTTGAAGTAATTATACACTAAGCAATTACATAAATGCAAATGGATGTGTTCAGTGAACAGTAAACGTTCACCAAATGCAAAGAATCAGAACATTCCTGCCAGAATGCACATCAATGCACTGAAATAGGTACTACACTGAGAATTATCAGATAAAGATTTTAATTTGTGAAATCATTAACTGTTTGCCTCTGACCATACAGTTTGCTACTTTGTTCCCAAGCCTTTAAAACCAGCCCTGTCATTTTAAGTGTAATTAATTCATAATAGAACCAACAAATTCTTATAACTTGAAATTAAGTTGGTTTTATGTTTAATAAAAAGAAAATACTCACCCTTTGCTTTTACTAGAGTAGCTAACTTTTTAAAAACCATATATGCTCTCAAATATTCTAATACCTTAGATCTTGAAAACGAAGTTATTAGCTAGCTGCCATCCAAACAATTTAACTATTTAGGAGTCTTTCTAACTGAAAAGGCACTTAACCAAATACAAAGTATCACTTTCTCAAAACAAAGTAAATTTAGATACTACACTTAAGCAAACCTGGATACAACAGTGGACAAAGGAAAAAAAAAAAAAAACTTAATAAGTGGTCAAAAAAGGAATGATAGCCACAAATAAAAATATGACCTAGCATCCCAATACAGGGTTTCCATGGGCTAAGGCAGGGAACACATCTAAGTTATTTCATTTTCTTTAAGAGTTGCCAAACAGAATTACACACACACTTTCTATAAATTGTTGAAAAGAAATACTACCACAGATTTAGTATTTACAAATTAGATGCGGCCCTATATACATTTTTTAAATTACCTTCTCAAAATCCTCCTTGTTTTTAGGTGGTGGTAACATGGGAGCATTGGGGTTTTTTAATCGCTCTCTAGGCTGCGCATTAAAAGGCAGTCCTGACGGAGGTGGGGGAAGCGTATGTTCCATCATGGAAGGCGGAATGTATATTGGATGTGGAGGAATAGGCACAGCTTTACCCCAACCTAACTTCATTTCAAAAGACATAATCATCTTTCCTAAAAGAAAGAAAAGAAAAGTCACCCTGGTAACTCTCAGAAGAAAATAAGGGCTCTCTGGTGATTTAAATTAATTTTCATGTTTAACCTTTACCTTTCTGGTCCATTTTTCCCCTCGAGTTTTTATAAATACTTTTCAAAACCAAAGCAATATCTGAGTTCTACAGATGGGCTTCCTTACCATTTAAGTTTTTTAAAGCTCTTTCAGCATCTCTTCTATTCATAAAGGCCACAAAGCCACAATTTCTCTCTCTTGCCCTTTCTTCATCAGTTCTGGGCCACATAATTTTCACGCTGGCCAGGGGCCCAAATCTTCCAAACTCCTGGCACAACATTTCTTCATTCATCTATTATAAGGCATAAGATATTTTTGGTAAGCAAAGAGGAAAGAAGAAAGAACTCTATGCAGCACAGAGCAGTTTTTGCAAAATGAGAAGAGATCTATCAATGCTACAGCTTTCCATTCAAGTACTGGGACCTCTACAAGGGTAAAATCCTGCCTTCACGGGGCACGCGCAAATCTTTTCACACCAGAAACATTCTGTTTTACGTAAGTGGCCGGGTGAAGAGGCTGGGTGGCTGGAGAAATCAAAAGCACACCTTTACCTTCACTCTTCCTCCTTCTGAGATCCTGCACCTAAAATACGCTTTCTACAGCAATGGTTTGTTCAGCATTTAGCAACCTTTTTCAGGCAGCAATGATTACCACACTTAAGTCAAGGAGGAAATATTTGTTGGCAATGAAAGAAATAAAGAATCTGGTCACTTTTTCTTTTTCCAGCACCCAGCTGCCAGTGTAATCAAGAACATAGAAAACAAAAAAGGGTAAGTATGCAATGAGGTCCAAAATATATATTATTATTTAAAAGATCTTATTATGCAGAGCAACCACTACATTCCCCATAACAATTAAGAATGAAGCAGGGATAAGAATTAAAATATAAAAGACAAAGCAGAAATATTAGTTTGCTATTATTAAGATGAAAAAAGAAAAAAATCCATAAGGAAGTAGGCTATGCATCAGAAAGGGACAGTCTCAAAAGAATATTGTCTACCACTGGTCATATCCTGATAAATAAAATCAGCACCTAGCAAAACATTTCAAAATCAGAGGACAGTCCAGTTACAGCAAGAGGAGACAGGGACTTCCCTGGCGGTGCAGTGGTTAAGAATCTGCCTGCCAATGCACGGAACACAGGTTTGAGCCCTGGTGTGGGAAGATCCCACATGCCGCGGAGCAACTAAGCCTGTGTGCCACAACTACAGTGCCCTGGTGCTGCAACTACCACATGCCTAGAGCACGTGCTCCACAACAGAGAAGCCACCACAAGAAGCCCAAACACCACCACGAAGAGTAGCCCCCGCTCACTGCAACTAGAGCAAGCCTGCACACAGCAAGGAAGACCCAACGCAGCCAAAAGCTTTTAAAAGAAATAATAAGAAGAAGAAAAGCAAAGCTAAATAAATGTATTTTTTTAAAAAAAAAAAAAGAAAAGGAGAAGAAAAAAAGAGGAGACAAGCCCTTAGGAATTGTAGCAAGAAAATTCGGCCCATACCGCTAAGGCTCAATTTCACGAGATAATTTTAGAGACTTATCTAGTTCCACCAAATCTGCTTACTTCAGATTCTTGACTTCATTTTTTTTAATGACTGACAAAGCAGTTTTCCTACAAAAGTATACAGCATATGAGCCAACATTCATCTTACTTTTCTAATATTACCTGTGGATTAATGTTTCCAAGGTATAAATTAGTAGTGCTTGGATCTCCAACATCATGTGAGCCAGGTGCATAATCATCGAGAACTAGGACAAAGAAAAGAAAAAATTATAACCTGCAAAATACACAGTTTGGACAATTTCTATGAATTAAAAAAAGCAAAAAACTGTATTACCACCAGATGATCTATTTCTTCTTGAAGGCGCATCCACTTTAAAAGGGGGAAAAGAAAACAATTCTTAGTTTTTGGAATAGTTCGTCACAAAAACAAACATTAAAATAAATGTCACTTACTAGAACGACGCTGACCATCAGAATCTGACTGAGGCGGCTCAAATCGACTTAATCTGCCTTTTGTTTTATGTCTCTCATCACGCTCTTCTTGAATTCTGTTGAAAATATATATAATCACTAATAACGAGCCAAAATCTGTTTGTTCACATTTAATAACAGAACTTATCCAGATATCATCTTGAAATAACATGAAATATTTGTGTGTAATGCCAGTACTGACAACCAAGATTAAAGAGTCCCTCAGCTACAAGTCATGAGCAAACTTCTGATATATCAAGCAGTGGAAATATAAAGCCCACTTCTAAGGTGAGAAGGAAATTCAACATTAAAACCACTTAATTTGTTCTTTCTTAGATAAAGGTTGACCACTCCTCTCAGTGACTATATTGTTTCCACTGCAAACAGGACTCCGGACATTAGTTAAATCAATTTAATTGCATCCACATAACAGAAGCAACCTAGATGCTGGACAAAATGCTAATTTCATTTTCAAACATAACCCACAAAATAATCTAAAACAGCCTCATGGTAAGCCAGTTAGTAAAAACGAATTGGTAGACTACATTCTTCATACCTGCATCTATAAGTATCAGCTCAAAATACCTATGAGAGCCATTCTCAACACTATAAAACTTACTGTTTCAATTCTTCTTTGAAGAGTTCCAAATTGCTTTTTTTCTTTTCTTTCTCGCCTTTCTTCAGTGGCTACGAAGGATATGATAAGTTATACTTCAAAGAAAACAAGGTTAAACAAAACTAATGGTTCGATAATCAGATCACTTTAAATAAACTTTTATTTTAGTGCCAATTATGATCTAATTATTTAAATTAAAAAGAAAGAATGCTTCTGTTACCACTGAACTTTCCTTCCTATTTTCTAAAACTGAGAATTTAACACATTATTAAAACAACAAGCAGCAGTCTTAAAGGAGCCACCAACTCTATCCCCTGCCCCGCCCCTGTCCCAAAGCCTACAATACTTAGGCTGGAAAACTGTTGGAAGGGTACTGGAGGGAAAATTAATAAACATAAGGTAACTGAACTGCCACGTAAATAACTGCCGTGAACAACTACCAAAAATATGCACCCTTCAAAACAATCACCTTAGAAGGAAATGAATTACTGAAACAAACAGTAACACCGCTGGAATTCCTCTCTTAAAACTGCTTCCAGGGCTTCCCTGGTGGTGCAGTGGTTGAGAGTCCGCCTGCCAATGCAGGGGACACGGGTTCGTGCCCCGGTCCGATATGCCGCGGAGCGGCTGGGCCCGTGAGCCATGGCCGCTGAGCCTGCGCGTCCAGAGCCTGTGCTCCACAACGGGAGAGGCCACAACAGTGAGAGGCCCGCGTACCGCAAAAAAAAAAAAAAAAACTGCTTCCAAAAATGCTTTTGGAATCCCTCTTTTGAAAGTGCCAAAATAATTCAATGGGGGAGAATAGTCTTTTTAACAAATGGAAGTACGGAAATTGAATATCCACCCATAAAAAAGAATGAAGTTGGACCTCTACCTCATACCATATACAAAAATTAACTCAAATCGTTCACAGACCTAAATATAAGACCTAAAAACATAGGAGTGAATCATCATGAGCCTGAATTCGGCAATAGTTTCTTAGATATGACACCATGAGAAACAAAAGAAAAGGCAACAACAACAAAAACCTGATAAACTAAACTTCATTAAAATTAAAAGCTTTTGTTCTTCAAAGGACACTAACAAAAAAGGGCAAAGCCAACCCACAAACTGGGAGAAAACAACATAGCTGATAAGAGACTTGACTCTAGAAGCTGTAAAATACTCTTACAACTCAACAATAAAAAAGACAAATAACTCAATTAAAAAAATGCATGAAGGATCTGAAAAGACATTTCTTTACAGAAGACTCCAAGTGGATGATAAATAAAATGATGCTCAACATCACTAGGCAAGTGCAAATCAAAACCACAATTAGGTACAACTTCACACCCACTAAGTTGACTAAAATAATTTTAGCAAGTGGTGATGAAGATGTAGAAAAATTGGAACACTCATATACACTGTTGATGGATGGGACTGTAAAGTGGTACAGCTACTTTGGAAAACAGTATGGCAGTTTCTCAAAAGGTTAAACAATTAGTGACCATATGACCAGCAATTCCACTCCTAGGAATATAAAAGAATTAAAAATATATGTCCACACAGAAGCCTATACATGAATGTTTTCAGAAGCATTACTCATAATAGCCAAAAAGTAGAAACAACCCAAATGTCCATCAAGTAATAAACGGATCAGCAATATGAGGTATATCTGCAAAATGGAATGTTATTCAACCATAAAAAGTAATAAAGGACTGATATATATACCAAAATGTAGATGAACTTTGAAACATTGTGCTAAAAAGCTAGACACGAAAGGCCATATGCTGTATGATTCCATGTGCATGAAATGTCCAGAACAGGCAAATCCAAAGAGATAGAAAGTAGATTAGTGGTTGCCAGAGGTTAGGGATGACTGAAATTAAGTATAAGGTTTCCTTCTGGGATGATAAAAATGCTTCAAAATTAGAGATTAGTGACTGTTGCACAACTGTCAACATACGTTAAAAAAAACACTTAATAAAGCTGTTTTTTAAATTGCTTTCAGAGCTATTTTAAAAGTCATACAAGAAAACTCAGTCTCACTATTCAGCATAATCACATTTCCTCAAATCTGGCTCCAAATGACAAGACCCACATCTACCTACCATCCCCCATGAAAAATCCCACTCTCAAAACATAAAGACTTTCTAACACTGAGAATATTTAAAGGAAAGTGTCACTAGTTCTGATAGTAAATCCAAATAAATTCCAAAAATGTTCCAGGCAACAGACACATTGTTGGAGTACACAGTCTTCCAAAGTAATTGATACTACACATGCTGATATTTAAATACCCAAGTTCAGCATTGCTTAAAAAGACAATCCCATTATTTTACATTTATGCCTAAACTATAGTTAACTTTCAACTTGCAGTATGCTGTGAGTAACAGCAAATGTTCACTGCTCAACAAACATAAAAAGAGTATCATCTATGTGTCCTAATTTATTGTCTCTCATCTAGGAAGGTTAAGCATCAAAACTCAACATCTACTACCAAAATAATTAGAAACGAGAAACCAAAGTCCTGCTTACAGTGGAAGTACAGAAAATATTATTGGCAGTGTCATCTCTGAACATAAATGGTCACTTATTTAAGTATGACTTACAGGTTTTTTGGTTTCTATCACAAGAAGAGATGGTGGTCTTTCATTGGATGACTGATTTGGAGGATTTTTTTGATCTGCAAATCTTGAAGATGGCTTATAGATTTTACCTCTTTTTTCATCTGTTTCATGTTCTTCTGAAATTTAAGATACTAAGTTTCAAAACTAATTTCACATTATGTGGATTTTGTTTACTTACTATTTTTATTAAAAATAAACACAACTTAGTAAAATGCTTTTAGTATTAAGATATATCACTAGTGACAAAATATGAAATTTAATTCAAATATTATTCAAATATTACTGCCTTACTCTCAGAACTACTAATTTAATCATTTTATAGTAAAACTATAAAACCTGTAAAATGGTACAGCTACTTTGGAAAACAGTACAGCAGTTTCTCAAAAGGTTAAACAAATAGTTACCATATGAGTAGCAACTCCACTCCTAGGAATATACAGTAAAACTATAAAATACTTGAAAATGTTTGCAAAGTTCTCTGCCATCTTGAAGCCTGAAAGGTACTAAAACATTTTTTAAACTTATCTGGCTCCAATTTGTCATTAATCCACATTTGGCCATTAATTTTACTAATCATTATCACCACTAGAGGGTGCTGATAGAAAGGAAACATGAAACTCAAAAGCAATTCAACCAAGACTTTTTGGGTTTGCTCAAGGACTATAACATTCACACTAACCTTTAGCTGCATTAACAACACCTCCGCGCACAAACGTTTTCACTTTATTACCATCACTTCCTTCAAAGGCAGCAAGAAATTCCTCATAAATTTCAGCAGCCGCCTTTTCATCCTCCTAAATACACACGAAAATATTAACATCACTTGATATAAAAATTACTGTACATACGGTGAAACTCATCCAAGAATAATGTAAACAAAACCTCTCCCTCCAATGGGGAAAGCAGGTTATTAAGCAACCTTAACAGGCAGTAATATCTAATGCTTAGTAGATATTTAACATACTAATTAACACTGGAATTAAGAGGGGCTTTGCTCCTCTACAGGTAATTTGTGGAACAAGAAAAGGACCCACTAAGTAAATCTGTTCAGAGACAATTCAAGGGTCCAACTGTATGACAACAGACTACACAAAATATATTATTCTATTAACGTTTATGACATTTCTAAGGCACAAAAATTTAACTCTGAATATAAACATTTCCTTCACAAACCACTGAAGACATGAGTATTAGAAGTCTGAAGAAGCAATATCTCCAGACAGTTGGCATTAGAGGAAAAAAACCTCAAAATTATAATTATATGTAATTATAATTACAATTATAATTATTCTAAATGTCCCCAAAACATGCATGAATAGGAAGGCCAACAGAACAGAAAATATAGAAATAAATCCAATAGCACGTGGAAATTTAGTATTCAATAAAAGGGGCCCCTCAAAACAGTGGAGAATAGAGGGACTTCTCAATGAATGATGGTGGGATAATTTGATAGTTATTTGAAAAAAAGATAAAAATGAACCAATTCTTCACATCACATACCAGGAGAAATTGCAAATGAATCACATTTAATTTTTTTTTAATGTAAGTATTGGGAAAAACATGAGGAAATTCCTTTAAAAGGTTGGAGTAAAAAAATGTAAACTAGGGGCTTCCCTGGTGGCGCAGTGGTTGAGAGTCCACCTGCCGATGCAGGGGACACGGGTTCGTGCCCCGGTTTGGGAAGATCCCACGTGCCGCAGAGCCATGGTTGCTGAGCCTGCGCGTCCGGAGCCTGTGCTCCGCAACGGGAGAGGCCACAACAGTGAGAGGCCCACATACCGAAAAAAAAGTAAACTGAAAAATCGTAAGACTGATAATAAATCTGACCATATAACAAAAAATAGTTTCTGCATGGAAAAAAAACACCAGAAGCAAGATAAAAAGGCAATCAACAAACTGAATAAGAACACTGTACCTTATGTCATAGACAAGTGTTACAATATACTTAATACAGGAGTTTCTAAAAACAGAGATATCCTACTAACTTAGAGAAATATTGGTTTAGATATGAGCAGACAGTTCACAAAATCAAACACAAGAAAAGTTGTACAACCTTACTTATAAAAGAAATGCAAATTTAAAACTGCACCAAGATACAATTTTTCACTTAGCAGATTGGCAAAAGTCCTTCAAAAATAATGGCAAGGCTATGGGGAACCAACCTCTCAAACACTGCTTATAAGGATGCAAAATGGACCTGCCCATATATACGAGAGACCAATTTAACACTGTCTAGCAGAATTACAGCTATGCATTTACCATTCAACCCAGTAATTTCACTTATAGCAATATACCCTAAAGATACACTAGGAATAAACCCATATGCCTAACACTATCCCTAAGTGCACTACCGGAAACAGCCAAAGACCAAAACACAAATGCCCTCAATAGGCACTGTAGTGAATGTAGGATTTCAGTGAATAAACTATGGCATATCTATAGAGCTATATAAAAAGAACAAGCAATATTTCAATATACTTCCAGTAATCTCTGAGATATAATGTTAAGTGAAAAAAGCAAGGTGGAGAAAAGTGTACTGAATATAGCAAGCTATTGTTCATCTAAGAAAGAGCAGGCACAACATACATTTATACAAACTTGCTTATACAAAAAGAATAGACCAGAAAACAATCAAAACTCTTACTTACACAGAAGAGAGGAAATGGTGGAGGGGACAGGGATAAAGCTGGACTTCTCCGAATATATCTTGTGTTATAGACTTAACTTGGGGTGGGAGCTGAGAATACCCTGGAGGACAAGAATCTCTGAAAAACATTTCTCTACTGTCCATACACTTAACGCCTCCGTAGACACACTTATAAAGATAACTAAAAATACATTTTAAGCATTACCTTCTTCTTTAATTCTTCTTGCTCCTTCTTACTTAAAGTTCGCTTAGCTGTACTCATTTTTCCAATACTGAATGCTTTAAGTTTGTTTTCTAGAAGAGGCTGTGAAAAGAAATAAAAAGCATACCTTTACATACACATTCTCAATTTAACTTGTTATTAACCTCAAGGCTAATAACTTACAAAAGCCATTTTTAAATACATAAAGTAAAAATACAACACAAAGAGAGACACAAAGGCTTAGAACTCATTCAACCTACTTGGCGGCAAGAATAAAAGCACTTGAGGAAGGAAAGTATCGATGTTTCTGGGCAAAAGAAGCAGTGATAGAAAAAAGACATTCAAATAGGGAGAAAGAGGCATCTATGTTCAGTAGCAGGAATCATTACCATCTAGAACCCCCAATTCAGGCACAAAAATCACATCACTTCCTTTTGTAATTCAGTAAATTACCTAATTCTTCATCAACAAAACTGATGTTTATGAACAAAATAATTTCATTTTCATTGCTGGGAAAATATCACATACTGTGTTCTAGGTTTCACACAAGTAAACAGTCATCAATTAATTTTGAATATGAGAAAATAGTATTTTAATGAATTCTTCATTTATGTAACTTAGAAGCAATTTCCTTGTAAATATGGTTTGAACAAATTGTAGACTTTTAATTGTTCAGTTATTTATTTGAATGATAATTTTGAGTCATAAACTTTTAAAAGAGAGGAATGTTTATTAAATACAGCCTAGAATGCTTCAAGATGGCGGAGTAGAAGGCTAACTGCTGAGCAATCATCAACAGGAAGACACTGGAACTCACCATAAAGATACCCCACATCCAAAGACAAAGGAGAAGCCACATTGAGACGGTAGGAGGGGCACAATCACAATAAAATCAAATCCTATAACTGCTGGGTGGGTGACTCACAAACCGAAGAACACTTATACCACAGAAGTCCACCCACTGGCGTGAAAGTTCTGAGCCCCACGTCAAGCTTCCCAACCTGGGGGTCCAGCAACTGGAGGAGGAATTCCTAGAGAATCAGACTTTGAAGGCTAGCGGGATTTGATTGCAGGACTTCCACAGGACTTGGGGAAACAGAGACTCCACCCTTGGAGGGCACGCACAAAGTAGTGTGCGCATCGGGACCCAGGGGAAGGAGCAGTGACCCCAAGGAAGACTGAACCAGACCTACCTGCTTGTGTTGGAGGGTCTCCTGTAGAGGCGGGGGGGTGGCTATGGCTCACGTGAGGACAAGGACACTGGCAGCAGAAGTTCTAGGAAGTACTCTTTGGTGTAAGACTTCCCAGGGTCCACCATTAGCCCCACCAAAGAGCCCAGGTAGGCTCCAGTTTTGGGTCGCCTCAGGCCAAAAAGCCAACAGGGAGGGAATTCAGCCCCACCCATCAACAGACAAGAGGATCAAAGTTTTACTGAGCTCTGCCCACCAGAGCACACCCACCTCTACCTACCATCAGTCCCTCTCATCAGGAAACTTGCACAAGCCTCTTAGATAGCCTCATCCACCAGAGGGCAGAGAGCAGAAGCAAGAACAACTATAATCCTGCAGCCTGTGGAACAAAAACCACATTCACAGAAAGACAAGATGAAAAGGCAGAGGGCTATATACCAGATGAAGGGAACAAGATAAAACCCCAGAAAAACAACTAAATGAAGTGGAGATAGGCAACCTTCCAGAAAAAGAATTCAGAATAATGATAGTGAAGATGATCCAGGACCTTGGGAAAAGAATGGAGGCAAAGATCGAGAAGATGCAGGAAATGTTTAACAAAGACCTAGAAGAATTAACGAACAAACAAACAGAGATGAACAATACAATAATTGAAATGAAAAATACACTAGAAGGAATCAATAGCAGAATAACTGAGGCAGAAGAACAGATAAGTGACCTGGAAGACAGAATGGTGGAATTCACTGCCACAGAACAGAATAAAGAAAAAAGAATGAAAAGAAATGACGACAGCCTAAGAGACCTCTGGGACAACATTAAATGCAACAACATTCGATTATAGAGGTCCCAGAAGGAGAAGAGAGAGAGAAAGGACCCCAGAAAATATCTGAAGAGATTATAGGTGAAAACTTCCCTAACATGGGAAAGGAAACAGCCACCTAAGTCCAAGAAGAGCAGAGAGTCCCAGGAAGGATAAACCCAAGGAGAAAGAGGCCAAGACACATAGTAATCAAATTGGCAAAAATTAAAGACAAAGAAAAATTATTGAAAGCAACAAGGGAAAAATGACAAATAACATACAAGGGAACTCCCATAAGGTTAACAGCTGATTCCTCAGCAGAAACTCTACAAGCCAGAAGGCAGTGGCATGATATACTTAAAGTGGTGAAAGGGAAGAAACTACAATCAAGATTACTCTACCCCGCAAGATCTCATTCAGATTCGACGGAGAAATCAAAAGCTTTACAGACAAGCAAAAACTAAGAGAATTCAGCACCACCAAACCAGCTCTACAACAAATGCTAAAGGAACTTCTCTAAGTGGGGAACACAAATGAAGAAAAGGACCTACAAAGACAAACCTGAAACAATTAAAAAAATGGTCATAAGAACATACATATCAATAATTACCTTAAACGTGAATGGATTAAATGCTCCAACGAAAAGACACAGGCTTGCTGAATGGATACAAAAACAAGACACATATATATGCTGTCTACAAGAGACCCACTTCATACCTAGGGACAACATACAGACTGAAAAAGATATTCCATGCAAATGGAAATCAAAAGAAAGCTGGAGTAGCAATACTCATATCAGACCAAATAGATTTTAAAATAAAGAATCTTACAAGAGACAAGGAAGGACATTACATAAGGATCAAGGGATCAATCCAAGAAGAAGAGATAACAATTATAAATATATATGCACCCAACATAGGAGCATCTCAATACATAAGGCAACTGCTAACAGCTATAAAAGTGGAAATCGAGAGTAACACAATAATAGTGGGGGACCTTAACACCTCACTTACACTATTGGACAGATCATCCAAACAGAAAATACCTAGAGACAAATGACAACAAAAACCTCGATCCAAAACCTATGGGATGCAGCAAAAGCAGTTCTGAGAGGGAAGTTTATAGCAATTCAAGCCTACCTCAAGAACAAGAAAAACGTCAAATAAACAACCTAACGTTACACCTAAAGGAACTAGAGAAAGAAGAACAAACAAAACCCAAAGTTAGCAGAAGGAAAGAAATCATAAAGATCAGAGCAGAAATAAATGAAATAGAAACAAGGAAAACAATAGCAAAGATCAATAAAACTAAAAGCTGGTTCTTTGAGAAGATAAATAAAATTGATAAACCATTAGCCAGACTCATCAAGAAAAAGAGGAAGAGGACTCAAATCAATAAAATTAGAAATGAAAAAGGGGAAGTTACAACAGACTAAGCATCCTAAGAGACTACTACAACAACTCTATGCCTATAAAATGGACAACTTGGAAGAAATGGACAAATTTTTCAAAAGGTATAACCTTCCAAGATTGAACCAGGAAGAAATAGAAAACATGAACAGACCAATCACAAGTAATGAAATTGAAACTGTGATTAAAAATCTTCCAACAAACAACAGTCCAGGACCAGATGGTTCCACAGGTGAATTCTATCCAACATTCAGAGAAGAGCTAACACCCATCCTTCTCAAACTCTTCCAAAAATTGCAGAGGAAGGAACACTCCCAAACTCATTCTAGGAGGCCACCATCACCCTGATACCAAAACCAGACAAAGATGCTACAAAAAAAGAAAACTACAGACCAATATCACTGATGAACATAGATGCAAAAATCTTCAAAAAAAATATTAGCAAACAGAATCCAACAACACATTAAAAGGATCATACACCACGGTCAAGTGGGATTTATCCTAGGGATGCGAGGATTCTTCAATATACGCAAATCAATCAATGTGATACACCATGTTAACAAACTGAAGAAGAAAAACCATATGATCATCTCAATAGATGCAGAAAAAGCTTCTGACAAAATTCAACACCCATTTATGATAAAAACTATCCAGAGAGTGGGCATAGAGGGAACCTACCTCAACATAATAAAGCCCATATATGACAAACCCACAGCAAACATCATTCTCAATGGTGAAAAACTGAAAGCATTTCCTCTAAGATCAGGAACAAGACAAGAACGTCCACTCTCACCACTATTATTCAACATAGTTTTAAAAGTCCTAGCCACAGCAATCAGAGAAGAAAAAGAAATAAAAGGAATACAAATTGGAAAAGAAGAAGTAAAACTGTCACTGTTTGCAGATGACATGATACTATACATAAAGAATCCTAAAGATGCCACCAGAAAACTACTAGAGCTAAGCAATGAATCTGGTAAAGTTGCAGGATACAAAACTAATGCACAGATATCTCTTGCATTCCTATACACTAATGATGAAAAATCTGAAAGAGAAATTAAGGAAACACTCCCATTTACCATTGCAACAAAAAGAATAAAATACCTAAGAATAAACGTACTTAGGGAGACAAAAGACCTGTATGCAGAAAACTATAAGACACTGATGAAAGAAATTAAAGATGATACAAACAGATGGAGAGATATACCATGTCTTGTATTGGAAGAATCAATATTGTGAAAATGACTATACTACCCAAAACAATCTATAGCTTCAATGCAATCCCTATCAAATTACCAATGGCATTTTTTACAGAACTAGAAAAAAAAATCTTAAAATTTGTATGGAGACACAAAAGGCCCCAAACAGCCCAAGCAGTCTTGAGGGGAAAAAAACGAAACTGGAGGAATCAGACTCCCTGACTTCAGACTGTACTACAAAGCTACAGTAATCAAGACAGTATGGTACGGGCACAAAAACAGAAACATAGATCAATGGAACAGGATAGAAAACCCAGAGATAAACCCAAGCACCTGTGGTCAACTAATCTATGACAAAGGAGGCAACAATATACAATGGAGAAAAGACAGTCTCTTTAATAAATGGTGCTGGGAAAACTGGACAGCTACATGTAAAAGAATGAAATTAGAATACTCCCTAACACCATGAACAAAAATAAACTCAAAATGGATTAGAGACCTAAATATAAGACCAGACACCATAAAGCTCTTAAAGGAAAACATAGGAAGAACACTGACATAAATCACAGCAAGATCTTTTTTGATCCACCTCCTAGAGTAATGGAAATAAAAACAAAAGTAAACAAATGGGACCTAATGAACCTTAAAGCAAGGAAACTACAAACTTTTGCAAAGCAAAGGAAACTACAAACAAGACGAAGAGACAACCCTCAGAATGGGAGAAAATATTTGCAAACAAATCAATGGACATAGGATTAATCTCCAAAATATATAAATAGCTCATGCAGCTCAATATTAAAAAAAAACAAACAACCCAATCAAAAAATGGACAGAAGACCTAAATAGACATTTCTCCAAAGAAGACATACAGATGGCCAAGAAGCACATGAAAAGCTGCTCAACATTACTAATTACTAGAGAAATGCAAATCAAAACTACAATGAGGTATCACCTCACACCAGTTAGAATGGGTATCATCAGAAAATCTACAAACAACAAATGCTGGAGAGGGTGTGGAGAAAAGGGAACCCTCTTGCACTGTTGTTGGGAATGTAAATTGATATAGCCACTATGGAGAACAGTATGGAGGTTCCTTAAAAAACTAAAAACAGAATTACCATATGACCCAGCAATCCCACTACTGGGCATATACCCAGAGAAAACCATAATTCAAAAACACACATGCACCCCAATGTTCACTGCAGCACTATTTACAATAGCCAGGTTACGGAAGCAACTTAAATGCCCGCCGACAGACGAATGGATAAAGAAGACATGGTACATACATACAATGGAATATTACTCAGCCATAAAATGGAACAAAACTGGGTCATTCGTAGAGATGTGGATGGATCTAGAGACTGTCATACAGAGTGAAGTAAGTCAGAAAGAGAAAAACAAATATCATATATTAACACGTATATGTGGAACCTAGAAAAATGGTGCAGGTGAACTGGTTTGCAGGGCAGAAATTGAAACACAGATGTAGAGAACAAACGTATGGACACCAAGGGTGGAAAGCGGTGATGGGTGGTGGTGGTGTGATGAATTGGGAGTTTGGGATTGACATATATACACTAATATGTATAAAATGGATAACTAATAAGAACCTGCTGTATAAAACAATAAATTAAATAAAATTCAAAAATACAGTGTAAAATATTAATCTGCAGTTGAAATCTGAAGGTTTCTCTCTCACCTACCAAAATGAGAAGTTAACCAATTATGAAATTAAACTATCAATCCCTTGGTTATTAAACAGGCTTGCCCTTGGCAAGATACAAAATGGAAAAGTAATATTGCTGCAAACTACTTCAAGGTTACATTAAAATCCCTTTAAAAAAAACAAAGCAGTTCATAACTCAAAAGTCAATACTGGGTTTCACAAACACACTCAAAGTAAATTTTTTCCCAAAATAGAAAGGAAAATGTTCTGCCATCATTCAGCACCTTTGATTTCAACTGCTGAAGTTTAAACAAATGGTAAAATTACATACAAATTCAATAAGAAACATAATTTTACAAAGCAAAATTTTTGTCCTCAATTTTATTTATATCCTAAGAGCCAAACTTAGACACCTAAGAGAGAAATGGTTAAGAAAATTATGGAATACTTACTCAAAAAATATAATCATCCATTAAAGTTTGTTTATAGAGTTTTTCCTAAAATCAAAAAAAATTAGACCTGAAGAATCTTTTAAAATGTGTTCCTGTAAAATGGACCTCAGCAAAGTAAAAATATGCTTAAAAATATTAAACAAGGGGCTTCCCTGGTGGCGCAGTGGTTGAGAGTCCGCCTG
>NW_020838016.1:9915580-10117607 GCF_003676395.1 Aethalodelphis obliquidens | reverse complement strand
AAAAAAAAAAAAAAAAAAAAAAAAAAAAAAAATTAAACAAGAAAAATAAAGTGTTATCAATATCAATACTGGCTGGTAATGACTGTTCTCCTTATTATATTTTCCAAATTTAACCACGACAAGAAAACATTATTTGAAATTTAAAAAAAGACTAAAAGAACACGAGAGTACTTTGCAGATACAGGCAGTGAAGATGCTCCTTCTCTGGGTGCTTGCAGCACCCTGGGAACTGCACTGACTAGAGTGAACAGCACCTGCTCCTGTTAGCTTCCCAGGCTGGGACTATGTGTAAGCTGAGAACAAGAAATGTGTTTTAATCACCTGTGTATTTCCAGTGACTGGCCTCTGGCACTTGGTTCAGTAAATGTTTGGCATAAGGGGAGAACAATAAATCTATTAACCATTTTACATTCAAAACACTCCTTGGTTTTTTAAAATAAAAATAAAATTTTTAAATGAAACATATCTTACATATGAGCTAAAAAACATTTCCTTAGATGAGTTTGAATTTCTTGTTAACCCAAATAGAATAATGAATGCTATTTTCAAATAGTACAAGATGAAACAACAAGCACAAAACCAAGATATTCAACTACCAAATTCAATCAAGGGCAGATCAAAATCATTATCTATCCTTTCTTATCTTTATCAATACTTACTCTTGAGAGATTCTGATGAGGAGAGTCACAAACGTTTTCACGGGTACTTTCATTCCTATAATTATGCTTTCTTGGGCTCTTAGGTCGTGTCCGACTTGGCATATCACTATCTGAGGGTCCAGATGCATCCATCTTCGAGAAAAGGAAAACGAGTTTTTAAAAATCATATATGTAGTACTGAAACTAGAATCAACCCAAATGTCCAAATATTGACAAACTTCATTTTACACTATCAAAATATTTCACTAATTATCCCTTAATACCTCTGATTTCATCAGAAAAGTTCTTAAGTACAGGAAGTTTTCAATAATTCTAACTTGCACTTGAAAGATCAAATTTTGTATCACTAACAAATAGTTGTTTTCCTTAAAAGAACAGGTTAGTTTCCTTCATTTTCAAGAAAATATCTGCCAAACACCCAAGTCTGACTAACCACAGTTTGTCTGTCAGTTGTACCTTCAAGTAAAAATGGTATTCCATGAAAGAAGGAGCCAGTTTTATTCCACAACTTAAACAATCCCACAAGTAGTATACTTTTCCTCAAGACAAACACCACACTTTGGCAAGCAGAAGTGCCTTACATGTGTCTCCCATTTCATCACTCAGAACGTTAAAAACACTCATACACAAGGACAAGATTTAATATTAATAATTTTTACTGCTTCATCAAGAACATTCTTAAGTGAAACTAGCATATTTTTACTGTGTCTGGAGGGGAAGAACACAATGACTACTAGCACATTTTGGCGACATTGCCTTGATTCATGCTAAGGTGCCAACAATTTACCCATCAATTGTTTTTGCACCATTAGTGCAAATGTCAACACAGTGATGGCAAATGATGTCTTAGTGTTATTACAAAATAGTTCTGAATTCAGCCACCCTGAAAAATTCTCAGCAACCCCACGGGTCTGAAGACCACACTTTTAGCACTGCTATAATAACACATGTAAAGGAAAGTTTATCGCAGTATTATTCAAAATGTCAAAAAGCTTGAAACAAATCGTCTATGCCCATCAACAGAGAAATAGCTTAATAAATAATTGCACCTCCCCCGTGGAACATTAAGATACCATTAGAAAGACTAGATTAGAGCTGTATCTGTTGACTTGCAGGGATTTGCAATAGGTATACTGTGCACTGTGAAAAGAAATGTGTATAACGCAAAACTTGTTAAAAAAATGTATAAGCACACACACCTATGTATGTACAAAATTTTACAAGCACAGTAAAAAAGGGAAATATACACACTTGGTTTCTAACATGGTTTGAGGGGCCAACTTACGTAAATAACAGAACACAAAAAAAACACAGAACATCTAGCAAAAAAGGTTAAAGAAAATATGCACATACAACGCAATCATATTTATTTATCAAGTAAAATCATAAGGGACATATCAAGTAGGGATATATACAATAAGAAATTAAATTTTAAGGAAAAAAGGCAACGATTGCCTTTTATACTCACATGGGCATCTGAAGATCCAGATGAATGAACATCTGATGATCTGGTCTGCAAGCATTAAAAATAAAAGCCAACATTTAAATAATGAGAAAATGTATTATGCTAACAAAACAAGTATTTCTTGTGTTACACAATCTTTCCAAACTTGTAGCAATTTCTTCTCAGCTAATAAAACCAAACAAAGGCAATCTCTGACTTACAAAAAAAAAATTGTGATCCAAAATAAATGTGTCAGTCAAGTTCAGTCTTCAAATAATGGCACTTTCCAATAAGGTCAAGTGTTAAAGTTTCACCTGATTTTGTTTTAATTGATCTAAATTTCAGATTACATATGGCATATAATAATTTATTTGATTTTTCACTATGCAGCTAAGGATGAAGAAGCCAAGTTATAACACTATTAACTAAATAAATAATATGTGGTATCTTTCTGAAATTTTAATTGGAGGCCCAGAATTTAACTCTGGCACTGAGTTGTTTTTATTTTTCAAGGTATTGGGTAGTGAGATTTTACTTATTTTATATATATATTTAAGTATTAAAAGTGAAATCAAGAATCTTGAGATCACAAGTACCTCATCGATCCTAGCTCCCAGTTCTAGATTTCAAATGTAATGCACAAGACAATATATTCATTTTTAAGAAAAAATTGAAGATTTGTATGATGTAGAAAAAAGCCAATAAGATTCCCATGGGTCCACACAGTACTGCTTTACTTATTTTGTTGAAACATAAGGCTAAGAACAGCTGACCGGATTTTCATACTCAATCAATTTATTCCTCTGAACTCCATACTGGACCCTAGGCAAAATCAGCCCAAGACAACCAAGCACTGAGCCACCAGCCATCTCCATTCTTTCTACCCATCTTTTTTCTGTCCCCAACTTTTACTGTGTCCCTCCTATTTCACTTTCTTCTCCCTGCTAACCTTTCCTAAAAGGCAAGGCATCATGAAAGAAATTTTTTTATATTTAAATTTAACCCTGTGAAACCTACTTTGAATCAGTTTGAAATGCACCCATTTGCAGACACTTAAAAAATACAAGACAATAAATAACTCCTCTTAAAAAAGATAAAAAGGGGGCTTCCCTGGTGGCGCAGTGCTTGAGAGTCCTCCTGCCGGTGCAGGGGACACGGGGTTCGTGTCCCGTTCCGGGAAGATCCCACATGCCCCGGAGCAGCTGGGCCCGTAGGCAATGGCCGCTGAGCCTGCGCGTCCGGAGCCTGTGCTCCGCAACGGGAGAAGCCACAACAGTGAGAGGGCCGCGTACCGCAAAAAAAAAAAGAAAGAAAAAGTTCCGTCAAGAGACTGAGTGAATTGAGGAGAAAAAAAAATTCAATTGCCTTCTAATATACCAGTGTTAACCTGCTAGGTAACAAAAATAACAGGGTAATCGTAATAGTGAGAAAAAACATAAAACAACTAGAAACCAACTAAAGAAATATGTACCACCTGTGCGAAGAAAATACAAACTTCACCAAAGGGTTGTTATTCAAGTCAACTTTTGAAAAGATTCATCACATTCCTAGATGGGAAAACTCATTATTAAGACAAAGTCAACTACACCTAAATTTATTTATGCATTTAATGCAATTTCATTCCACAGCTCAAAATCCTAAAGGGAAGTCTCTGCAAGGGGACTAGGGGGATTGCCAAAAATAATTCTGAAGTTCACCCAGAAGAATAAGCACTAAAGAGCAGATAAGAAAGTGCTAGCCTTTCTTTCATCTATGCCACCACATCCAAATCATCATTTCTAGGATTTAAAAATAACAGCATGGCTTAGGACGATGCATCAGCTGATTTCAATTAACCTAAGATGGTCATATTTAGTGCAAACCAAACATTTTCCACTGATACGCTACACAGCATCAGAATGAAATTTTAGGCTTGAGAACAGTTAAAGAGATGGAAACAGTTAAAGAGATGGAAATAGTAGTGAATAAAAATTTTAAAGGAATAACCAACTTTTAAAGCTAATGGTCCAGGTAATCAGTAAACGTCACACTACTTCTGAAGAGTCTCTCCCTCTACTTAACCTGGAACTGCACTATGTTATTTGTCTTGGGTTTGGGTTTTATGTTTTTACTGAAGAACAGTAAATTAGTGATGCTTAAAGATCTTCTGAAGTCCACAGCACAATCCCTCATCCAAATGAAAAGACCCAAAAGCAAGAAATGAAAAGGCAAAATAAGGGAGATTTGAGGCAATGAAGAAGCAGACACAAGAAAAACTTATCTCAAGTTTGAGAAAGCAGATATAGTACAGATGTGGGGAAGGACAGCAAGGGAAAAAAAAAGGATCATACTGATGGCTGCTGAGGAGATAGAGGTGAAGCCAACTAAACGATACAATTTTTTTTCCAGCTGCTCCTACTTTACTTCAATTGAAAAACCGCCACACCTGAGTTTTCAAATTAGCAAGCTAACCACAGCAACATTCCTCCAACACCTCCACTCTGCCTAGTCCGCTCTCCATTCCCATCTGCCTCCTTCCTCCTCACATCCTCTAAAGCATCAACTTACATTTCCACAAGTTTAATAATCACTCCCATAGGAAGCATATCAACACTTTTATTGTGCTGAGATGACTCCCAATTCCTTATCTTCAACCTTGGTGCCTCTCCTGGGTTCCAATCTGTTCTTAAACAACTTCCTGGACATCTTCACCTGAATATCTGCAAGTTCCTCACATCCTATATATATAAAATATAGTTTCCTCCCAAACTAGCTTCTCCTGTTGACCTTCTTACTTCTAACACCGAATGGTAACTTTCAATCAGTCATAATACAGAAGTAGTAAAATGTTAAGAGCACAGACTCTGGAATCAGACTTCCTGTTTTTAGCACTTACCAGCTTTGTAACCTTGGGCCTAGTTCCTTCACCTGTAATGCTGAATAGCACCTGCCTTATAGGATTGTTGTGAAGGACAAAGACAGGTGAAGCACTAAGAACAGTGTTTGGTACATAAAAGTGCTCAATGAGTGTTAGCCAGCAGCATTATACCAAGGTCATCCTTGACTACTTCCCTCTCCCCCATAACCAACTGAGTCAAATTCTGTTCACCCCACCCCTACTGAAACTCTTCTCTGGGGACCCTTTTTACTAAAGACACTATTGTGGTTCAAATCTTCCCTTTATTCAACCCATTTACTGGGCAACCACTTACTGGTACTGTGCCTTACATCAGATATAAATGTTCTTAGGAGCTAATAAATAAGAGAGACAAGTAAAACAGTGTGGCTATACCACCAGAGCACAGAGGGCAAGCAAATCTTAGTGGGAGTGGGGACGATGTCAGAAAAGCTTCCCAAAGAGTATCTGAGGTGAGATTTTGAAGCAATCTTTAATATTTATCAGCAGCACTACAAAAATCTTCAAACTAATCCTCCTCAATCCCAAATTCTTCCTAAACTATGTCTCCAGAAGAGCTTTCCTAAAGGACTTTCCTGCCTTGAATCTTCCATGGCTCTCTAATTTTATTCCATAGGTTTTAAAGCCGCCACAATTTAGCTCAAACTTATCCTTCCATCTCAGAAACTTTTATCCCTATGCAAATGTCCTATATACATTGGCTAAACCAGAACATGTATCAATCCATTTGCCAGTGATTTATTTTCTTTACCTCACCCATCTCTTTTTTATACCTCTATGTCTACCCTTCAAAACTCTGTTCATTGTTCAAAAGACTCAAACTCCTCTATTCCTGAAGCCTCCCCACCCCACCCTCCAATCAACCAGCTGTCATTTCTTTCCCTAAAGTTTTAGACGCTTCTGATGGCTCTGCTTTGAACTATCATGTGTTGACTCTTTTTCCACTAGACAGCATGTTCCCCAAAACTGATTATCATCTTATTTAATTTTTTCTTCCTCAGAGTCAAACAAAATCTGGCAAGTGACGGAGCCTCAATAAACTTGCTGATGTACCAAGTTGGAACAAGTACCTACACAACAAAATTGCACTTCTCACTATCAACATACTAAGCTGTCCACTCACCAACAAGTAACAGCTACCTAGCTGAATACCACTTTCCAAGACAAACCAAAGTCTACCTCTCAAAAAAATTCATCAAATCTATTGAGTTAAATAATAAACCTGAAATTATCCTTAAAATTACATCCAAAACACTACCAACACATGAAAAGTTGTAAGTACATTTTGAATGATCTGTAATCTAAAATGAGGAAAGCCTGGTGAAAAAAATTAAGTGCTCAAGGAAGAGACATCTAACAGTACCAAATAGCCTCAACTGCTATTGGCAAATGCATCTTGCTTTTAAAAAAAATTATTTCAGCAAAATATCTAGCATGTGGCCAATCTGCAATAAACTGTTAAAGCTACTTAACAGTACAAGAGGCAAATTATTTGTAATATTAATATTTTTGAGTTTAATATCCTGTAGGAAGTTTTGGGCTCTTTTTTGTTTTTGTTTTTCAAAAATGATGTTCTTTGTAAAAAGTGATAGAGAGGCATGAGTCTTCAACTTGCATATCAAATGAGCCCTCCTCTCATTTGCCTTACTGGCAAATGAGTATTTTTTGTCAATTTATTATACTTTCTAGGAAAAAAAAAGCTTCAGGAATAAAAACTAGAAGAGAATAAAAACTAGAAGAGAATAAAAACTAGACTTTCAGGGCTTCCCTGGTGGCGCAGTGGTTGAGAGTCCGCCTGCCGATGCAGAGGACACGGGTTCGTGCCCCGGTCTGGGAGGATCCCACATGATCCCACATGCCGCGGAGCAACTGGGCCCCTGAGCCATGGCCGCTGAGCCTGCGAGTCCGGAGCCTGTGCTCCGCAACGGGAGAGGCCACAACAGTGAGAGGCCCGCGTATCGAGAAGAAAAAAAAAAAAAAAAAAAAGCTAGACTTTCAGAAAACAAATAATTCAATCTAATAAGATAGAAAATTTTTAAAACCATATTAATAGTCATATTCAAGCACCAGTGCTACAAATACTCGAATTTCTAAAAGACACCAATCAAGAAAATAAAAGTTCCTAATGCCTCTCTCCACCCCAAAACACAGCCTTCCACCCAGAAAACTAACCACCTTATATTTTAAGATAAGACTGTTATCTTATCTTACATCCATATCATAATAAAGATTCAGTTTAAACTAAAACTGGAGAACAAGAAGCCTAATTTTTCAAGGTTTGTGTTTTGTTTGGAGTTTTTGATCATATTTAATTCTTACATACCTTCAGGTACCACCAAAAAAATGTACACAAGCAGTAATATATACCTAAGGATGATAAGTCTTGAATGGATACTCATTATAACAATACATATTTCGTACAACTGAAATACTTTTGTTAATCAGCAGTCAATTAAAATAGTTCCCACACCAATTTAGCACTGGGTGTCCAAGGAAGCCAGCAGTATTTCCTACTTAGCTCATTTACCTCTCTAACCCAATTTTTGACACTATGGCAAAAAATAAGCACTGTCACAGAGTGAAATAACAGGGCACACAATTCCATTATATTAGTAGTACTACCAGCACAGGAGCTGCAGAGGGAACGAGAATACCACATTCTCTTCATATCCTCATTGTGCTGAGCAAACAACTCTTACGATCAAAATAAATTAATTTTTATAAATTATATAAAGTTTATATATTATATATTTATATATTAAATTTAACATTTTAAATTATATAATAACATTTTAAATTATATAAAGTTTATATATTGTATATTTATATATTAAATTTAACATTTTTCTAAGCAAACAATCATAGGCTCTTTGCCTCTCCTCCCAAAATCAAAGCTACAACATGGTACCCCCTCCCCCAAAGCATCATTTTAGTCTGGTGATACAAGAATAAATGCACAGGAAATTTTTAGCTAATTCCTAAAACATTTACTGAATTTCTATATTTGTCAGGCTTTAAAATAAAAAGTACAGCAAAATTACACAGAAAATAAAGGGTCTCTTCATCAGGGACAACTACACATAAACGTTAAATCATTTGACTATACAAACTTAAAATGTAATTTTTAAAGCTAAAAGAAACTGTAGAGGTTATCTAATTTAATCTCTTCATTTTGTAATTAAGACACATCAAATAATTTTGCCATTGTCAATAGCAAAAACCCTATTATACATTTTATTTGCTAAATTACCTCAATACCTTAAATTACCTCAATTAGCTCCACTTTTTTTTACTGAGGTATAAATGACATACAACACTATTAGTTTTGGGTATACAACATAATGATTCAGTATTTGTATACACTGCAGAAATTTCATCACAATAAGTCTAGTTAATAGCCATCATCAAACATAGTTACAGAGTTTTTTCTTCTTGTGATGAGAACTTTTAAGATCTACTCTCTTCTTAGCTTTCAAATATGCAATACAGTATTATTAACTATAGTCACCATGCTGTACATTACATCCTCTTGTACATTTAAAAATTAACATTTTCCTCAGGGTCTAGAAATACGATTAACAAGCATCCCTACCCATAGCAATGGGAATTTAACTACCAAAGAGTAAGAATGAACATGAAACTAAAGAATATTTTACTCCATCTGTATGGTAGAATATGTCACTCATCTGCACTCCCCAGAGGAAGAAATCAAAACAAAGATCAAAGGCTAGAAATTCCAAACACTGTCATATTAACCAAAATGATCTTATGCTCTCTCCAATAAATTCTGGACTTGTGTTAGAAATAGAAAGCAGTAATCTGAGCAGTCATTATGATAACTGATAACAGATTCTAAATCTCAGGATTAGAATTTAGCCTGACATTTTGAAAAGTAAGTACTTTTTACTTCCTCTAAGAACAAAGGGGAGAGGAAAGGAACTAAGTTTTTTTATGTACTTTATAGATATTCACTCATTTAACCCTTACATCAACCCTGCAGAAAAGGGATTATGTCCATATTACAAACAAGGAAATTGAGACTGAAAAGTTCAAGCAATTTGCCTTGATATCGCAAATATAATTTATTACCAAGTCAGGATTTGAATCCAAATACCTTTTCTTTGTTATCAAAATCCATAATCTCTCCACTACATCACGCACCCTCCTGAGATATTTTACAGACATCGGTAGGAAATCTCTTAACAGCATCAACTGATTATAATCTAAAGCAATATAAACTAAAAAGATTACTGGAAGATCCAACAATTTACTTACAGGGAACAGGCACACAGTCACAACCGTGAGAAGTACTACTAGAGAAGGAGGCCTGAACATATATATACATTAATATGTTTCCAACGTAAGCCAAAGCCTCAAACAGAAGACACTTAAAATACTACTTTGAGTAGAAACAAAAATAGTGAGGCTTGTGCGTGAATTTTATGGATGCACTAGCTTTAGTAACAGTTCCCTAATAGTAAGCAGGGCTGTTTTTGTCAGAGTCCGCTGAGGAAGCGGGCAGTCATGTACCCAACCTGGTGAGCCCCTCCTCACCAAGGAGAAATGTACTGGGGAGGGGAGAAACAAACAAGGAGTGAACGCAGGTTGTAAAGCAGCCAAGACTGGCCCTCTACCACAGTTTCTACATAACTAAAAGATTTCTGGTAAATCCATTACTAATTACGAACTAATTATAAACATCATTCACCAAATGGCATAAAGACTATGATTTAACGGAAACTGAGGAAGCAGGTGTATAATAGCTTACGTTTCCCAGAACAAACTGTACACACAAGACTAGACCCCTCTACCGTAAACGTAACTTCCTCATAACCTACTTACTATCATACACACTCTTTAAGACGTAAGCCCTTAGAACCTTTAAGTATTACACTTCTTGCATCAGCATCAAAAAGCTTAACAACTACTTCGGATACTATTACTTTTAATATCGTGTTGGAGGTGAAAAACTCAAAGCAAAAAACGATTAAGTGACCCGTCCAGGACGGCAATTTAGGACCTGATGCTAATCACAACCTAACTAACGCTAAACGACTTCTACAGCTCAGTGGTTTCACAATACGTGCACACGGTTCCCTGTAAACTCAAAAGCAATGTACTAATCTTAGGTGGCTTCCAAGTCTATGAAAGTTTTCCTTTCAGAAGAAGCGGAAGACCCCGAGTCCTCGAAAACGAACCCTCCAAAGAAGGGCTCATTTTACACTTCCTCTTATGTGAGCTAAGACCACGTGTAGAGCGTAGCATTAACCTTGGCGAGGCATCACCGCAAAGGAGAACTGCACTTCCCACCCCGCTTCCTTCCACTATTGGTCCTCCCCTCACAATTTGCGGCCCTAAAGATTATTTATTCCCTGGAGGACGTGAAGGAAATTGAGCGAGGCCGAAAGCGTGCGAGAACCAAACCCAAAGAGCCGAGGAAACAGAGGCAGACACTTAAGCACCGGGAAGCGATTCCCGCCTCTCCCAGGCTCTGTCCCGCGGCCTCAGAGCTCAGTAAGCTGAAATACAGGGGCGCGTTTTCCCGACTTCAGACCTCAGTCTAAATCACTGATTTCACTCCAGTTCTAAGCGGGAGCCGAACTACTCACGCCACCCGCCCTGGGCCCGCCAGTCTCGAGCCGAATCCAGGCTGGGACTAAGAGGAGATACCAGGCCTCTCAACCTGCGCACCACGGTGCGTCTGCGCCCGGCCTACCACCGCGACCAGAACGCGGACCCCCACCCCAATCTCCTCCCTCTGGCCAGAAGCGTCTGTAGTCCCCAGACGACAGTGATACACTCACTGACTTACTAAGTCCTCTAAGAAATTACCTTTGAACTGGCCTTCTGAGAGCCGCCTGGCGTTTTGTCCGCCATCTTCAGCTTTGCCCCTCCTTCGGCAGCGGCAGCAGCGCGGGCGAGTCGAGCGCCGAAAGACTCGATCTCAGCGGAGCCCGCCTGAGGCGCGTGCAAGCCCGAATAGTCGACTGCCGACTTGGCGAAATTCAAGAGGAGCTTCGCCACGTGACTTCGGTGCTGGTCATTTCCCGGGCCCGCCCATTCCGCTGAATATTTGGGGGCGTGTCTGTGGCGTGTCGCGTTATTGGGCCCGAGAATTTAGAGAATCTTCTCGTCCTGGCTTTCAGGGCAGGTCGATAGTTCACTCTTTTTCCGGCACCAACCGTTGGTAGGTGCGAGCCAGTTGCACTTGCTGGGCGAGGAGGGAAAGTCTTCTTGAAGAAGTGCGTCGTCAGCTGGGGAGGAGCCTTTACTTCAACTCAGAAAATAAATCTGGAGCCGACCGGGGTCCGGCGCTCCGTGGACAGAGATGGTGTTCGCGCCACCTCTGTCGCTCACACCCTAGTGGGAAAGGCAAACTTGCAGTCTGTTCAAGTTAATTTAAAATAGAGTGGTGTCCGGAAGCGGAGGAGGGAAGCTTTTGACCCAACCTGAGGTTCCGGCAGTGGGGTTATCGGATAGACTCTGGGTCAAAACGGCTACATGCAGAGAGAGGGTGAATGAAAGAAAAATCATAAACAGATGGTATTCTAAATCTAGCATCCATGTAAGTTGTGTGTCATTTAAGAATTACATTTTACGGTTTTTTCATTTTTAATCACATAAATGGAGGGGAGCGCCATAAAGCTTTCTGTACTTAGCTTTTTGGGTTTTGGTTTTTTAAATTCTTAATAGGATCTATAGTCAAAGAAGGAAAGCTTGCTTGAGGTCATTCCTGAGCCAAACCAGGCAAGGAAAATGGAAAGGGCTTTCCAAGCAGAGGGAGTCGTTGAAATAAAAGCCTGGTGGCATGAATCAGGACAGCCCAGTCACGTTAAGCAGTCCCGTTTTATTAGACCAGGTTTTGGGAATCGACGTGGCTGGAGAAGTGGTTGGGAGCAAGCTCACACAGGACCCTGAGGTAACCAGTGTGCTTAGGGAATTAGAATTCTATTCCAAGGATGAAGAGCGGCCCTCAACACAGTTAAGTAGGGCTGTGATGTGGTCAGATTTTAAGTTTTAAAAGATTGCTCTGATCACTGGGGGAAGGGAGGAAGAAGGGTTCATGACCTTCTCCTGAATTCATTTATTCAAAATATTTTTGAGCCCGTTTTGTGTGTAAAAGCCTGCACGAAATGTTGAGAGGCTTACAGAGATGCCTAAAACACATTATCTTCATATGATTTAAGATTTAATGAGGAAAAAAAAAGATTTAATGAGGAATAGGGGAGAGAAGGGAACAGCAAACTAACTAACGCTGTAGAATTCAATTTATGCTGCAAGGAAGGGTCATTAGCTATGGGAACCCTGAAAGAATTAATTCTAAAGGTAGGGGTTGGGCAAAGAGTTGGGGGGAGGTTTCACAGAGAAGGATGCATTTGAGCCAACTCTGAGGAAGTAGAATTTTGTCTGTTGGATGGTGTTAGGGGGGAGAGGGAGGGGAGGTTGGCGTGGTGGTGAGGGAAGCTGGATCTGACACATGGAAAGACTAACAGTCATATGTGCCAGGCTGAGGAATCAGCAGGCCAGGTAGGGCTCCTGTTCTGTGTGAGGGGATGGGGGTAGAAGAACAGACAGTAAACAAATAAGCAAACAAGGAATGGTCAGAAAGTAACAAGTGCTATACTTGAAATGGAATGATGCTTTAGAATCTCCAGTCCTGCTGAATTTATTTTCGAGCCCAGCTTTTTTTACTTCTGGGCTTCTCCCCCCTACCCTTGTCCTGACTGCTAATTGAAGGCTAATCGATTTCTTTTTATACTCTTAGTGAAGATATCCCTTCCTCCAGGAAGACTTACAGACCTCCCTCCCCTACCAAGCCTAAGAAAGAGACTGCTTCTGTTACCATAGGAACCTGTTTCGCACTCAAGATGCTCATCGCACCAGATCTTCATTGTCTGTTTACAATCTAGGATTAGAAAATGAAATCATCAGCTGAGATGAAGGGAGAATTGTGGGCTTGGCCGTGCCAAGTCATGTTCTGGCAATGCTGCAGGCTGACTTTGTCACTGTAAAGTGAATATATACATACTTTTCATTTAGATCCCTAAAGTCCTACTTCACGTAAAAATCATTTTTATTAAATGTTTACTCCTAAAGACTTGAACATAAAGGAACATAGGCTTCTCTCTCTTCTTTTTCATACAGTAAAGCCCCAAAGGAAGTCAAACAAATATGACCTGACTAGAAATGGTACATAGGCTTTTATTAAGGCCTAATTAAATACACTCTTAAAAACTCACAATCACGATTCAGAGCAGAGTTCTCCTCAATAGGTACATGTTAAGTTGTGGCCCTGTTACTCAAGCCACAAATCAAGGAGGATGAAAGGGCATGAATATGAATATGAACGGAAGTTTACAGAACCTGAAATTTTTAATTAGATTCACAATTATTATTGCCAAGTGACTACACATGAAGAGTAAGAAAATCATACAATTTACTGCAATTAGTATTACTTTTTTACAATCACACTGAACCCATACCATTCTTCTCTTCCTGGCGTGTTGGTTCTCTAGTCCTACACCTGTCATCTGTTTGCAAGGGTTCTCCCCAAAGCTACATTTGACCAAGATTACAAAGTAGTGCCAGATGCAGTCCGCAGAGGTGTTTTGTTTGGCTCAAGCAGGGAGGGTTTTTTCTTTGAATTTTGATCATTTTTTAATTGGGAGACTTGACTTTTTTCTACTCAGGATTTCCAGTTTTTCTTGAAAAATGGGCAAGTCTGGGAACAATCCGGTGGAGGTGAGCCACAGGGAGCTCTTGGGAAGGGGGGTCCAGGGCTTCGCCACACACGGTGGCCAAGTGTCCCACACAGGCCTGCTTGTAGGCCTATGAGTTATCTACTTCTCATGTACAATGTAAGTCTCAGCAGGGGTAATGATCAAAATATTTAACAATCAGTCCCCCGGCACCAAGAACAGACTTACCTGTTAGGCACAGAGGGCGCAGTGTCTAGGGCCCATTTACTTTTAAGGGCCTCCCAAAATGTTTTAATTTCTTTTAAAATAAGGGGGTGGAGGGAAAGATGGAGTGGAGAGGCTGAAACAATAGCAGCATTTCACAGTACACGCAGTGAAAGGTAGAGACCTTAAAAATGATTGCCCTTTTTGAATTTCGGTTTTCTCAGGGTATATGCCCAGTAGTGGGATTGCTGGGTCATATGGTAGTTCTATTTGTAGCTTTTTAAGGAACCTCCATACTGTTCTCCATAGTGGCTGAACCAATTCACATTCCCACCAGCAGTGCAAGAGTGTTCCCTTTTCTCCACACCCTCTCCAGCATTTATTGTTTCTAGATTTTTTGATGATGGCCATTCTGACTGGTGTGAGATGATATCTCATTGTAGTTTTGATTTGCATTTCTCTAATGATTAATGATGTTGAGCATTCTTTCATGTGTTTGTTGGCAGTCTGTATATCTTCTTTGGAGAAATGTCTATTTAGGTCTTCTGCCCATTTTGGGGGGAGAGGGAAGGGTGAGCTGTGACAGGGCGAGAGAGAGTCATGGACATATACACACTAACAAACGTAGTAAGGTAGATAGCTAGTTGGAAGCAGCCGCATGGTACAGGGATATTGGCTTGGTGCTTTGTGACAGCCTGGAGGGGTGGGATAGGGAGGGTGGGAGGGAGGGAGACGCAAGAGGGAAGAGATATGGGAACATATGTATATGTATAACTGATTCACTTTGTTATAAAGCAGAAACTAACACACCATTGTAAAGCAATTATACCCCAATAAAGATGTTAAAAAAAAAAAAATGATTGCCCTCAGGCTAACGTCTCCTCTATTGTGCCAATGAACCGCTCCTACTTGGTGGCACTTTCTAGAGAACGTTTAAGCAGCTCTCCCTGCTTTTTAGGCTTCAGGATATAGGTTGGTGAAAGGACAATCCCATCCATTTGTTCATTTGGCAGTTCTGAAATTCTAGCATGTGCCAGGTTCTGCAGAAAGAAGATAAAAGGGAGGAAGGGAGAGCTAAAAATCCAACTTAGCTTATCTGCTGAGAGATCCTAGCCGCTTCTAGGGATAGGTAACAGCCTCCAAGGAGGCTGTGGTCTGTGTGGACTGGAAGATTCTTTCTGATTAACCTGATCGCCTGCCCCACCCCACAATGCTACCCTGACAAGTAAAATTTCAGTGGCAATAACAGCTTCTCCCTTTTCTCCCCCCCAGCAAAAAAAATGTACTTATTGATGATATATAGAATTCCTTTGAAAATAGTAATTAGCAGTGGAATTTTTTTTAACTACAATGCCCAGGATGTAGGGAGGTAAGAAGTATATAAAAAACAGTGTCAGGGGCTTCCCTGGTGGCGCAGTGGTTGAGAGTCCGCCTGCCGATGCAGGGGATGCGGGTTCGTGCCCCGGTCTGGGAGGATCCCACATGCCGCGGAGCGGCTGGGCCCGTGAGCCATGGCCGCTGGGCCTGCGCGTCTGGAGCCTGTGCTACGCAACGGGAGAGGCCACAAGAGTGAGAGGCCTGCGTACCACAAAAAAAACCCAAAAAACAAAACAGTGTCAGAAAGCATATAGCCCAAGAATGGTCCGGTAACATGTTGAAGATAATAAAAATTGCTATTTTAGCTTTGATCCTGGGGAGATTACCCTTACTGTGTAGCAATTATTGTATCAACAATATAGTAAAACCTAGGATGGTCTAGATAGGGTATTGTGGAAATGGGTGTTTCTAAGTTTGTGTGTGTGTGTATGTGTGTGTGACAAAGGAGGACTGAAGGTACCCAGCGCAAGTCACAACAACGAGCAGAGGGCAACATCTCCTAGGGAGAACTCACTTGCATGGCCTGGCAGTCCAAAGGGGGGCTTGGCTTGGACCACCAGGTAATACAAAGGCTAGGTGGAGAATAAAGTTAGGGAGAGAAAATAAAACAAGACTTTTTCTCTGATCAGTTTCATTTGGTTGCCAACAACAGAAGCCCAGCTGCAGTGGTCTTAAGCACATAAAACTCTCTTTTCACAGTGCTATCATGGTAAGTCTTTCTCTTAAGGAACATGGCATACTTTTCTTCTTTTCTAAGTTTTGTTCTGTTTCCTTTGTATTGACTTTGCACATTTCTTGTTACCCTAATTCTTAGTTTTTTTAATTTTTTGTTACTGCAAATAGGATGTTTTTCCATTATTTATATGTGTCCTAGGTAATTTTATATGTTGATTACTATGCATGAATGTTGTACCTACCACTTGGCTGAATTCTTTTATTGTTTGTATAGATTTTCACATTTTCTTTTGGACTTTCATTTCATTGGCAAATAACTATAAGTTTACCTCCTCTCATCCCACTTTTTTTTTTCTATCTTTTGTGTAATAATATTAGCCATGCATCCAGCATAACAATAAGTAAGAATGGTACTAATGGATATCCCTGTCTTGTTCCTGACTTTGATGCGAATACTTTTAGTGTTCTTACGAGGATGAGGCTGACTTTAGGGTTGTAAGTTGAATTATTAATTAATATATATTAATTATATATTAATTATTTAGCCAAGCATGGAACTGAAAATATAGAATTTTTAATTCTCATAGATAACTTGGGGACCCTGAGGATATGCCAAAGACAGCCAATGGTCAGACAACCCTATGACAGAAACACTATTACAGGCTTGTGTTAAGAAACCCCAGGACACATCCATAACTTGGGAAAGTAAGGGAACAGAGTAGAAATGTCCTACTCTGTGCACCAGGGAGAATGGGCAGTGGGGTGAGCAGATTAGAGGGAGGACGGGTAGAAATCTCTATTAACCTCCTGTTGCTGCCAGAACAATTACCTCAAAGTTAGCAGCTTATAGCAACACAAATGTATTATCTTATAGTTCTGTAGGTCAGAAGTGTAAAATGTGCCAGCAGGCCTGTGTTCATTTTGGAGGCTCTAGAGGAGAATCCATTTCCTTACCTTTTCCAGCCTCTAGAGTTCACCTACACTCCCTGGCTTGTGGCCCCTTCTCCGTCCTCAAAGCCCATAGCATAGCATCCTCTCTCTTCTCTGACCTCTGTTTCAAACTTATAATCTTCTCTCCAAGTCTGCCACCTCCCTCTTTTAAGGTCCTTCATGATTACACTGGGTCCTCCACAGCAATCCAGGATAATTTCCCATCTCAAAAACCTTAACTTAATCATGTCCACAAAGCCCCTTTGCCATGTAAATTAACGTATCTGGAGTTTCCAGGGATCAGGGTGTGGACATCTCTGGAGGGCTATTATTCAGCCTACCACAGGATCTAAAATGAACTTTCTTCATCTTAGAAGAAAGCTGGCAGGCACAGCTTTGATCCGACCAGAACACTAACATGGGAATGGTCCTAATAAATACAGTCTTCTCAAAGCAACTGAGCTCTGAAATTGTTATTGGGGAATTAAAGGGGTCGAAGGTATGGTTCCAGTGAAATGGCATGAGACAGATCCCTGTTGTCAGAGGACTTACAGGGCATAATGGAGACAGATGTGTCACAACAAGTGTAATAAGATTGAAATTTTGGTCCGATTTGTTTACTGCTGTGTCTGCAGTGCCTGAAACAGAGTAAGCATCATGCAGGCACTCAATGACTATTTGCTAATGAATGAAATCCACAGCAGAGGTGGTTTTTTGGGAACACAGAAGACTGGTGCTGCATAAGAGGAGTCAGGGAAGACCTCGTCAAAGAATCTGTAGAACTTTTGGGGGTATCTGTCCTGCTCTTAAGAGGTCACTTCTGGGGCTAACTCCCAGGAATTACTAGAGGCTCTCGGAGAGCAGGATGGAGACCTTAGCACAATGTTATCTCATTTTAAGAAATTGCAAATTTTGCTCATTTTAAACAGACTGAAAAGTCTCCCTTCCTGTGCAAAGTTTGAAATAATACGAATCTCTTCTCATCCTCAATTTAAAAAACTCTTTTCAAGGGCTTTCCTGGTGGTGCAGTGGTTGAGAGTCCACCTGCCGATGCAGGGGACACGGGTTCGTGCCCCAGTCTGGGAGGATCCCACATGCTGCGGAGCGGCTGGGCCCGTAAGCCATGGCCGCTGAGCCTGCGCGTCTGGAGCCTGTGCTCCGCAACAGGAGAGGCCACAGCAGTGAGAGGCCCGCGTACCGCAAAAAACAAAACAAAACAAAAATCTTCCTAGTGTCCTTTCATTGAGCAGTTGTGCTAGCTCCAGTGCTGAAAAAAAAAAAAGTGCTAACGAAATAATGTAGAGGGGGAAGTTAAATACAATAAAACGATGGTATACTGTGTTGCTCATTGACGAGGGAAGAGTTCACAAAATCTTAGAGATAACAAACATATTATAGATGACATTAGAGGTAATACCTTTTCAGTCTGGCTTGCTCTGTTTCTTGAGGAGGACAGGGACAGGGCTGAATCCCAGAACTTATTACTGTGCCTAGCACCCATAAGCAAACAATAAACGTTTGTTGAATAAATAATAAATGAACATGGAAGATGGCTACCTTGTAGCTCCCAAACATATATCCCCTCACCCTACACAGAGACTAACAAAAAGTTCCTGAAACCAAATTCCAAAATCACAGCTGTGAGTTTCTGAATAGTCCAGCTCGGATCAGCTGCTCATTCTTGGTCTAATCAGCCGCGCCCAGGGAAATAGGGCCACATAGTACAAATGGCTCCCAGAGGCTTACAGTGTGATCGAATGAAGATTTCATGTCGGGTGTGGGGTTGAGGGGCCAAAACTAACTGTAGAGTGTATGAATAATAGATCTCAGGCACATATACAATTTGTTTTTCAAGTGTTTGGAGATGCTGCTGTGACTGCTAGGATACAATTTGGTTTACTGTGGTCAAATACACATAACATACAATTTGCCATTTTAACCATTTTCAGGGTGCAGCGTAGTGGCATTAAATCCATTCATACTGTTGTGCAAACTCTCATCCATCTCCAGAATTTTTTCATCTTCCCCAGCTGAAACTCTACCCGTTCAACACTAACTTCCCATCTCCCCTCCCCCCACCCCCCGCCCCCCACCCGGCACCAGGAAACCACCATTCTACTTTCTGTCTCTATAAATTTGACTACTCTGTATATCTCATATAAGTGAAATCAAACAGTATTGGTTCCTTTGTGACTCGCTTATTTCACTTAGCATAATGTCTCCTATAATGTAGCTATGATGTAGCACGTGTCAGAATTTCCTTCCATTTTAAGGCTGAATAATATTCCATTGTATGTCTATAGCACAGTTTGTTTAGCTGTTTATCCATCGATAAACATTTAGGTTGCTTCCAGCTTTCGGCTGTTGTGAATAATGCTGCTATGGACACTGTCAGAGCATTCTTGAATTCACAACAGCTCTTTGTCATTTATACATACCAGCAATCAGTGGTCTTAAAAGTATACCTACTATCAAGTGGGGATCAGCAGAAAAACTGGCAGTGTGGGTACCCTCATGCTTGACATCTTTTTGAACCTTAGAATAGGAGTGTGTTCAGAGTAGAGGGATCAGTGTGGTGGTGCATCTGGAAATCAACTCCTGCGAAGAAGGAATGATACAAAATAGTCATTGGCCTGCAGGAGAGCAGACTGAAGGAAGCTACGGGAGCTGAGGAACAAAGACCTTTTCCTTGTTTCTCCCTAAGACAGATGAGGAAGCACTGGATAGAGGCACGAAACAACAAATTTCTGATTTCTACTCAATGTACAAAATACTTTTTAACCTCTAGAACTGTTTACCAGTGGAACAATCTACCTTAATGAAATAAGTACTTCTCTATGAAAATACACAGACAGAAGCTGATTGTAGAAAGGGTTCCAGAATTTGGAAGGCAGTTGGAGGAGAGCTATATCTGGGTTCTAAGACTTCTTTTACCCCAACATTCCCTGTCTTTCAAATGCTTGAAACATCTGTAGAGAAGACAAAACAGCCAAAGCTGTAAAGTTTCCAAAGTAAATAATTACTCATTATAAACTTGATTCGATATTCATGAGTGCCATGTCCACAGATGCAGCTGGAATCTGAGACGCTAACTGTTGAATGCTGTTAGCGACCCACACAAACCTCAGAGAGGGAAGCATTATCTAAGATTATAGTGACGAGAGCCAGACATGATCAACAGGTACACTGGGACCTCAACTCAAGAGTCCTTGCTCTTGTTTGTATATTACACTAGGAAAATACCCTGGTAAATCCAAATCAAAGTGAACAAATAGTGTCCCACCTTTTGTGACTAAAAATTAATGACTCCAATTAGTCTCACTTATTAGACTTAGGTTTCTAGTTTTTCTCCTGTGATTTCTCTTTTCTCTTTTCATTAAAACTTGTGGCAAAAAAAATGCCTCAAGAAGCTGTGGAGAAGTAGACAATTCTTCTGCTTTGGGGTTTGGATGGCCATTTGGCCATAGTTACTAAAATGTGAAGTGAACATACCCTTTGACCCAGCAATTCCACTTGTAAGAATGAATTTTCCTCCTGGATGCTTTCTCACTCCAGTAAAGAATATGTGCAGCAAAACATCAAAAATGCCCTGACCGTCCATCACTAAGGGACTGTTTCATAAGTTATGGCACATCCATAGAATGTTCAGTGTGGTGCAGGGCCAAAATGTTATGCCAAGAAGATCTTTATACACTGACTTGGAAATTGCTCCAAAATACACTGCTACATGACAAAAGCAAGGCAGGAAACTTTGTGCTTAAAAAAAAAAAGCCATCAATAGATAGAAATATGTACACATGTGAGCCAGGCAGCTTCTAAGATGACCTCCAATGCTCTCCAGCCCCTGGTAACCATGCCCTGTGTAATCCCCTCCCCTTGAGCATGGGTTCAACCTACTGACGTGCTTCTAATGAACAGAATACAGCAAGGGTGAGAGGATGTCACTTCTGAGATTCGGTTAAAAAATCTTTGGTTTCTTGTCTTCCTTGACTTTTCTAGCTCTTCTCAACTGTTGGCTCAGATGAAGTCAGCTGCCATGCTCTGAGGGGCCCAGTGGAGAGGCCCACGGGGCATGAAGCTGAGGGAGGCCTCAGGCCAAAATCCAGTGAAAAAATGAGGCCATCAGCCAAACAACCTGTGAGGAACTAAATCCTGCCAACAAGGCCTTGAACGAACTTGACAGCAGATGTTCCGGGATGGAGCTATGAGGTGACTGCCTTCCCAGCTGACAGCTTGATGACATCCTTGTGACACACCCTGAGTCTGAGGGCCCAGCTAGGCCACTGGACTCCTGATCACAGAAAATGTGAGATAATAAACGTTTGTTGTTTGAAGCCACTAAGTTTTGGTGTAAATTGTTACACAGCAGTAGATAACTAATACAAAATGCTTGTTTGTTACGCATATATACAGTTCTTTAAACACTGGCCACTGTGCTCACCATCAGGAAAGGAAATGTAAGATGCTGGGGCTCAGAGGCGGGAGGAAACTTACTTTTTAATATAGACCCTTTGGTCTATTTCAGTCTATTGTTTATTCAACAAATGAGCAAAGAGACAAATAATGACATTTTTAATATCCTCCAATAAACAATCATTCCAAAGACCCATTTCTAAAATTCTCATATGAACGTTTTTTCTATATTGACATACATTAGCTAACTCACAAAGAAGCGTTTTCATACTTTGTTTAACTTGAGCTCATATCACATCACTTCTCACAGAAAAAGAGACTCTTTCCTTTCACCTCTTTGGAGGAACAGGAAAATGCCTTCTTTTCAGCCCCATTCTCTGTGTCCTGATAACCTTGTGCTCCAGCCACACCAAGGGTTTGAGCTCCCCCTCGGGGGCCTGTTTCTGTCTCCATCTCTTTTTTTTTTTTTTTTTGCTGTACACGGGCCTCTCACTGCTGTGGCCTCTCCCGTTGCGGAGCACAGGCTCCGGACGCGCAGGCTCAGCGGCCATGGCTCACGGGCCCAGCCGCTCCGCGGCATGTGGGATCCTCCCAGACCGGGGCACGAACCCGTGTCCCCTGCATCGGCAGGCGGACTCTCAACCACTGCACCACCTGGGAAGCCCTGTCTCCATCTCTTAACGCACACCTCCTCTCAACTTGGAATACTGTTCCTCCCAGGCCTCCCCCGGATAATTCCTATGCACAACACCCAGCTCAAGGCTCTTCCTCTGACACCTTAGCCCACTCCTGCCCCAACCATTCTCATGCCCTTACCTGATAATCCAGCAATTCTGTTCCTGGATATGCATCCCAGATAAGTGGGTCTCTCAATCCTTTGGGCTACCCTGTACTTTACACTTAGTCCCAGGCAGGTCTTCACCCACTGTCATGTCATGTTTCTGTCTTCCCTACTAGACAGTAAGCTCCTTGGAGATGAGAGGGGATGGGATAGAAGGCAGGCATATGGGAACTGTGGTACGATATGCCCTGTTCACTCCCCTACTCCCTACCTCGAGCAGGGGCAAGTGCATGTGGTTAGCCCATACAGAGGTCACATTCTTGACTTAAATTCACAAGAGATATTTGAGGACTTATACTTACATCACCTTAGGAAGCACGTATAGGATACCTTTAGCTGCAACTGACAGGAGCCTCATCACTTGTGTGACTTACACTGTAAGGAAATTTTATTATTTCACTCATCAAGAAGTTCAGAGGCAAGACTGTCCCGGGACTTGTTAATTTAGCAGCTCAGTCTCATCAAAGACCCAGGTTCTTTCCCTCACTCTGCTCTGCCACCTTCAGTGGGTCAGCCTGCTCCTCAGGCTAATTTCCCTCACAGTCACAAAATGGCTACCACAGCTCCCAACATCACACCAGAGGAAAAAGTGTTCCTTTCTTCCTGAAAGCTTGTATATCATTTTTTTTTTAAGAAGAAAACTTCCTAGAAGCCACTCTATCAGACTTTCTCTTCATGTCTTACTTGCCAGAAATGGGTTGATGCTCATACCTAAACCAACTGATGGCAAGGGGAGTAGAATGACCGTGACTGGCTTATATGCAGCACCTGGTTGACTAGGGTGTGCATTATCTGAATTAAAAATTTTTTTTTTCTTGGCTGCCCTGCGCCTTGCAGAATCTTAGTTTCCTGATCAGGGATCGAACCCAGGCCTGCACAGTAAAAGCACCAAGTCCTAGCCACTGGACTGCCAGGGAATCTGCAATCATCTGAATAAAATCTGAGTTCTGCTGAAAAGGAAGAGAGTGGGTAATAACAACACTGTCTCCTACATTGTGAGGACCTAGGTTTCTGCCTTTTTTTTTATTTTTTTTTTTTTTTTTTTTTGCAGAACACGGGCCTTTCACCATTGTGGCCTCTCCCGCTGCGGAGCACAGGCTCCGGACGCGCAGGCTCAGCGGCCATGGCTCACGGGCCCAGCCGCTCCGCGGCACACGGGATCCTCCCAGACCGGGACACGAACCCGTGTCCCCTGCATCGGCAGGCGGACTCCCAACCACTGCGCCACCAGGGAAGCCCTTTTTTAACTATTGAGCTAAATTGCATATACTATAGTTAGAAAACACTACATCACTCCCAAGACCTGGAGCTTTACTTTTAAAATTATCACATAAGTGACCTAAATCTAGCTCAGAATATGGAGTTTTAAAACTTTGAGCATTGGTAGTACTGAGTGAAAAAAAAAAATGAGGCAATTAAACCTAGAACCATGCCAGTGTTTGCCAAGAGACTGAGATGATGAATTTTTTCCCTTTCCCAATTGGTCAGGACTCTTCATTGAGCTTAAAGAGCAACCAGACCAGGAGCTGACAAGCTGGGCGTGTTGTAGAAAGGAAAACACAGGCTCTCAAGCCAGATTGACTTAGTTTAAATCCTAGCTCCATCATTTAAGAATATACATGAACTTTAGGCAATGAAATTAAATTTTCTGGGCCTCTGTTTCCTTATGTGTAAAATACAGATAATAATACTGACCTAGATCATCACAATCATGGTAATAAAGTCACCTCCAAAAGTTAAAAAAATAAAAACGTAATACTGACCTTGCAGCTTTCTGAGAGAATTAAGTGAGAACCTGGAGTGAAAGCACATGGCTGGGACTTCCCTGGTGGCGCAATGGTTAAGAATCCGCCTGCCAGGGCTTCCCTGGTGGTGCAGTGGTTGAGAGTCCGCCTGCCGATGCAGGGGACACAGGTTCGTGCCCCAGTCCGGGAAGATCCCACATGCCGCGGAGTGGCTGGGCCCGTGAGCCATGGCCGCTGAGCCTGCGCGTCCAGAGCCTGTGCTCCGCAATGGGAGAGGCCACAACAGTGAGAGGCACGCGTACCACAAAAAAAAAAAAAAGAATCCGCCTGCCAATGCAGGGGACACAGGTTCGATCCCTGGTCCTGGAAGATCCCACATGCCACGGAGCAACTGAGCCCGTGTGCCACAACTACTGAGCCTGCACTCTAGAGCCTGCAAGCCACAACTACTGAGCCCACGTGCCATAACTACTGAAGACTGCGCGCCAAAAGCCCGTGCTCCAACAAAGAGTAGCTCCCGCTCACAGCAACTAGAGAAAGCCCATGCACAGCAGTGAAGACCCAACGCAGCCAAAAATAATATAAACAAATAAATTTATTTAAAAAAAGAAAGCACATGGCTGAATGCCTAGAACATAAGAACAAAATATCAAACCTCCTGCCATTGTAAAAACGAAACAGAACAAACAAACAAAAACAGTGTTATATTAGCACAAGACTGAAAGATTGGCCAGTGGACTAGAAGAGCTAACGTAGTGCCATTTGCACATGAGAACTTAATACACAACAAAGGTGTCACCACAACTCAATGGGGGAAAGAATGCATTGCTCAACAGATGGTGTTAGGAGAACTGACTCATTATGAAGAAAAAGAAAATCCAGTTTGGTACATGGGACCAGGGTGGAAAATGCCCTTTTCACCTCTCAACTAGCAGAGTGGTTTCAAGATGAATGAAGGTTCTAATTATCTGAGGGAGAACTCTAAAATTAATGGGGGAAATTGTAGTAGGATGTCTTTATGACCCTAGGAGTTAAGAAGCATTTCTTAAACAAACCTTGACAAACCTTGGCAGAGAAAGACAAATACTCTATGATATCACCTGTATGTGGAATCTAAAAAATACAACAAGCTAGTGAATATAACAAAACAGAAACAGACTCAGATATAGAGAACATACTAGTGGTTACCAGTGGGTGGGGAGAGGCAATATAGCGGTAGGGGATTAAGAGGGACAAACTATTATATATAAAATAAGCTACAAGTATATATTGTATAACACAGAGAATATAGCCAATATTTTATAATAACTATAAATCGAGTATAACCTTTAAAACTTGTGAATCACTATACTGTAACACCTGTAACTTGTATAATATTGTACATCAACTATACTTCAATTAAAAAAATTTACAAACACAAACCATAAGGCAAAAGCTTGAGGCATTTGATTACATAAAAATTAAGGAGTTTTACGTAAGGTAGATAGCTAGTGGGAAGCAGCCGCATAGCACAGAGAGATCAGCTCAGTGCTTTGTGACCACCTGGAGGGGTGGGATAGGGAGGGTGGGAGGGAGGGAGACGCAAGAGGGAAGAGATATGGGAACATATGTATATGTATAACTGATTCACTCTGTTATAAAGCAGAAACCAACACACCATTGTAAAGCAATTATACCCCAATAAAGATATTAAAAAAAATTAAGGAGTTTTATTAAACAAAGCCCATCACGGATAAAAAATAATAGATTACAGAATAGTAGAAGATATTTATAGTGTCTAAAAATGGAAGAGGATTAATATCCCTAATATACAAGAACAAAAAATCATCAAGAAAAAGTCAGCAACTTCATAAGAAAAAGGGGCAAAGAATATGAACAGGCAATTTAAGAAGAGGAAGCCCAAAGTCCACCAGGCACATGCAGAAATATTCAATTTTATTAGTATACTTCTAAAAATCCAAATTAAATAAAATATTATTTATACCTATAAGATGGATAAAAATAAGAAAGCTAGATTATGTCAAGTGTTGGTGGGAATGTGAGCTATGTCGGGGGGGGAAATATCACTTATCTATTGCTGCATAGCACAACACCCAAAACTTAGTAGCTTAAAACAACAAACATTTTATTTAGCTCACAATTCTGTGGGTTTGCAATCTGGACTGGGCTCTGCCAGGCAGCCTACTCTCTGGTGCCACTACTCTCCACTCACTCCCATGTCTGGGGCCTCAGCCAAAGTGTCTGCGGCACCTGGGTCCTCTCTCTGCCGGGTCGCTCATCCTCCAGCAGGCTAGCCCGGGCTTGTTCACATGATGGTGGAAAGGTCCCAGCTCAGCAATAAGAGTTGCAAGAACTCTCAAGGCCCTAACTCAGAACTCAAATAATGTATTTTCTGCCATGTTCTACAGTTCAAAGTAAGTCACAAGTCAAATCAGATTCAAAGGGAAGAGAAATAGTTTCCACCTTTTGATGAGAATTTGTGAATAGGTTTTTGGCCCTCTGCTATAGGAGGTACAGATTAGATCATCCATTCTGGAAAACAATCTGGAACTATAGTCGAATTAAACATATTCATATTCTACGGCACAGCATTTCCATCCCTCAGTATATATCCCAAAGACGTTCTCACTCAGATTCATTAAGAGACAGCATTATCTGTGGCAGCAGGGAGTTAGAGACAATTGGTTATCCATCTCTTGGCCAGTGGATTGTTAAAATGGTAGATATGCATCATGGAATATTATGCAACAGTTAAAAACAATGGATGAAAAGTACACACAGCAATATAAATAGATCTCAGAGACATCTGCTGAAGCAAGAGAAAAGGAACAGAATGAGAGATATACTGCAGTACCACTCAATTAAAAATACATGTACACAAAACAATTATATATATTTTGCAAGAAACATACACACAGACACACATTAAACACATAATAATAGTTGCCTTTGGGGGAAGGCTTAAAGGGAAGCGGATAAGGGAAGAGGAGATAATAAGTAAACCATTTAAGAAATCAGTCAGTCACAAGAGGAACCCTACCCAGACGACGATGGCAATGCACCTTGTAATGAGAAGTACGATTATTTGAAACCTCTGAATCTGAGATCCAGGATGAAAAAGATGGACATGATACCTCCTTCATCTCTTCCATTCCTTCCTGTACTAGTGTTCCTTTCTGCCACGAAAGAATTGTCAACTTCAGAAAAGGCAAGAGCCAAGAGAAAGGAAGGGCTAGCCCAGGGACCAAGTCTATGTAAGGGCCTCTTTCATAGGTGATAAATCCAAGAAAATGTGGCATGTTAATATCCTGTGCATTTTTGCCAGAGTAAAGGCATTGGAACTGGGTGTTCCTCCTTGAAAAGAAGTCCACATCTATTCTGTTTTCCTTCCACTGACATGGGTGGAATTGTCAGTCACCTCCATCAAGACAGCCCCCATTCCCCCCACTCTGAGCTGAACTTTCCATCCTGTTGGACAAAGCTGCTCTCGGAAGACCACATCCCAACACTCCTTAGGTTTCCAGTCTTCTTCAAAGAGACCCTGGTTTACCATCACCAGACCCAAGGAAACTTTGTAAACAAGGGCTTTGACCATCAAATCACCCTCTGTGACACACTTTCTGAAAAAATTCAATGACTTTTGTTCTTAGATCACTTACTAAAAGCAGGCATTCTTTCATTAACCAATTCCAATGGCTTTACTTTATGATGCATCCTTTGTTTCCTTCCTGGGCAAATTAAAGTTAGAGTTAGTTTTCTGCTTCCAATCCAATTAAGTTATCTTTCTAACTAAAACTTTGGAAAGTCACCTCTGATCTGTGTATTTGGCTCCAGAGAGATGGATGGTAAAGCAAGTTAAATATGTTTTGATCGTTTCCTTCCTTAGCTACTATTTGTTTCTGATTTAAGAAATGTACCTACTGTTATGGGCTGAATATCTGTGTCCCCCCAAAGTCCACATGTTAAAATCCTAAACTTCAATGTGATGGTTATGGAGGTGGAAACTTTGGAAGGTGATTAGTTAGGCCATGAGGGTAGAGCCCTCATGAATGGAGTTAGTGTGCTCATAAAAGAGACCCCAGAGAGCTCTCGCGTCCCTTCCACCATGTGAGGACACAGTGAAGAGACGCTTGTTTGTGAACTAGGAAGCAAGTCTTCACTAGATACCAAATCTGCCGGTACCTTGATCTTGGACTTCCCAGCCTACAGAACTATGAGAAATAAACATTTGTTGTTTAAATCACTCAGTCTATGGTGCTTTTGTTGTAGCAGCCTGAATAGACTGAGACATCTGCTATGTTTATGTTTCTCATAGCTTTTTTGTCTTTCACTTTAGAACTGAGTTTTCACTCATATTTTTAAAACACAGACATTCTTGTTTTATTAATTTATTTTTTATTGAAGTATAGTTGATTTACAATGTTGTGTTAATTTCTGCGGTACAGCGAAGTGACTCAGTTATACATATGTACGTTTGTTTCATATTCTTTACCGTTATGGTTTATCCCAGGATATTGAATATAGTTCCCTGTGCTATACAGTAGGACCTTATTGTTTATCCTTTCTATATGTAATAGTTTGCATCTACTGACCCCAAACTCCCAGTCCATCCCTCCCCTTAGCAACCACAAGTCTGTTCTCTATGTCTGTGAGTCTGTTTCTGTTTCATAGATAGGTTCATCTGTGCCTTATTTTAGATTCCACATATAAGTGATATCATATGGTATGTATTTGTCTTTCTCTTTCTGACTTACTTCACTTAGTATGATAATCTCTAGTTGCATCCATGTTGCTGCAAATGGCATTATTTTGTTCATTTTTATGGCCGAGTAGTATTCCATTGTATTATATATAGGTACCACATCTTCTTTATCAGTTCATCTGTTGATGGACTTTTAGCTTGTTTCCATGTCTTAGCTATTGTGAATAGTGCTGCAATGAACATTGGGGTGCATGTATCTTTTTGAACTATAGTTTTGTCTGGATATATGCCAGTGGCATTGCTGGATTTTATGGTAATTCTATTTTTAGTAAAACACAGAAGTTCCTGATTCTTGAGAAAAGAAGGGGCTGGTGAGTTTGTGAATGTTTTCTTTAACCACTAGAGGGCACACTACATCGGGTATTTTGGTTTTATTTCACTTCTATGTAATTTTAAATGTTTATTTCAAGAGTACTCAAAGAATAAGAGGAAGAATAAGAGAACTTTGATTTTTCAATGTGAATATTTCTTCTTTTAGCATCCTTATTGAGGTATAATTGCTTTACATTGTTGTGTTAGCTGCTGCTGTTCAATGTGAATATTTTTAAAAACCCTCATTAACAATAAGCATGAAGAAAGGGACAAAATAAGAGGGAAAGAAATCAAAATCCTTGAAATCTAAAAATTGGTAAATCCAGATACTGTACTTGACAATCAAATAAATAAATACATACAATTTTCCTTTCAGTTGCTAAGTAGTAAGAGGGTTAATCTAACTCTCTAGAAAGCAAAGAGAGAGTTGCAGCACCCGGAAAGAGGTAAACTGTGAAGTGTAGGCAAAAGATGCTCTGTGGTATTGTGATAAGAGATAATTCCCTACTTAAAAAGTCATTAGATGTTTTATTTGGTTTTATTGGATTGACAATATATATGGGTCATAAAAAACTTAAAGGTACAAAATACTAAGTCTCTCTTCTTCCCCCAATACAGTTCCCCTCCTTAGAAGCCACCATTGTTACTAGTTTCTTATACAACCTTCAAATAAATCTATACATGTGTAAACATAGAACTGAACAAATATATTGAGCTCCACCCCCGACGGAAATGGCAGTGTGCTACCTACACTGTTCTCACTTTGCTTCTTTTCTTTTTTCTTTCTTTTTTTTTTAACTTAATGCTATTCTCTTGGAGATCCTTCTCTGTACGTTTGGATCTGCTTTATATCTGCCTTACTATTTTTAGCGGCTGCCTGCTATTGAAGTTACATGATTATTTTATAATTCTATTGAAATTATACTCATCATGTATTTCATCACTCTCTAGTAATGAACATTTAAGTTATTCCCAATTATTTCTTGCATAAACATTATTGCAGTGAATACTCTTTTACAGAGGTTATTTTGCAGTGTGTATATTTGTAGAATAAATATCAGGATTGAGTCAAAGCAAATACACAATTAAAGGTTTTTTTTGGTTTTTGTTTTTTTTTGGTGGTACGTGGGCCTCTCACTATTGTGGCCTCTCCCGTTGCGGAGCACAGGCTCCGGACGCGCAGGCTCAGCGGCCATGGCTCACGGGCCCAGCCGCTCCGCGGCATGTGGGATCTTCCCGGACGGCGGCACGAACCCGTGTCCCCTGCATCGGCCGGCGGACTCGCAACCACTGTGCCACCAGGCAGCCCACACAATTAAAGTCTTGATAGACACTATCAATTTGTCTTCTACGAAGGTTGTACTAACTAAATTCCCATAACCCTGTTTTCCTGTATCTTGTCCACACAGTTTATACTTAATTTTTTTTTAAATCTTGACCAATCTGCTATGTGAAAAATATCTCCTTGTATTTTGCTTTGTGTTTCTCTTAATATAAGTGAGCTGAGCATCTTTTTTACATATTTAAGGAAAGGCTAGTCTCAATTAGGGTGAACTCTACTATATTAAGGGATAGGATGTGGAGACAGTATCACCCAAGTTAAGACTAGAGGGGAGTACACTTTCACAGGGAAAAGAGAATCTGGAAAGTCCTGAGCTGACCCCACAAACAAAGCCCTCAACATCACCTCAAGCCATACTACTGCTTTCTAGGCTGGGACCCCAGGCCCTCAGCCGGTCTCGTAGGGGCCCTTCCTGTCAAACTGAGAAGACCGGACACCACCTGGGACCAAAATGTACTAAAGCACCTCTTATCCCCACAATCCTCAGCCTTGCTCTGACCTGATCTCCCTCTCAATCTTTTCCCCTGCACTTTTTAGATCAACTCCGTCCAACAGAAATATAATACAAGCCACACATGTAACTTAAAATTTTCTAGGAGCTACTTTAAAAAAGAAGCAGCTGTAATTACTTTTTTAAAATGTTATTGAAGTGTAGTTGATTTACAATATTGTGTTAATTTCTGCTGTACAGCAAAGTGATTCAGTTATACATATATACATTCTTTTTCATGTTCTTTCCATTATGGTTTATCACAGGCTATTGAATATAGGTCCCTGTGCTATACACTACGACCTTGCTGTTTATCCATCCTGTATATAATAGTTTACATCTGCTAATCCCAAACTCCCAGTCTATCACTCACCTACCCTCCCTCCCCCTTTGTAATTACTTTAAATAATATTTTTATATGATGTAATATATGCAAAATATTATAATTTTATGTAATCAATATTTAAAGTTATTCATATTTTATATTCTTCTTTGGGGACTAAGTCTTTGTAATCCAGTGTGTATTTATGCTCACAGCACATCTCAAGGGCTCAGTGGCAGCATGTGGCTAGACTAACATTGTCCAGTAGAGCTTTCTGCAATGATGGAAATGTTAGACCCTTATTCCCATAAATACCTTCTAACCTCCTATATATTCAGTCTTTCCCCAGAGCACTTTTTTTCCTCTTCTTGCATCATTGGGATCCAGGTCCTCTCCTAAGGCCACTACACCACCCCTGGGCGTCTCTAGCAGAGGCCACTTATTCTTTTATACTTCAAACTACCAGGATCGGTTCCTCATGCAGCTTCAGGCTAGCTCCGTGTTGTCCAATGTGATAAACACAAATAAGCATGTGGCTACCTAAATTTAAGTTAATCAAAATAAAATTAAAAACTTCACTTCCTCAGTTGCACTAGCCACATTTCTAGTGCTCAAGGGCCACATGTGGCCAGTGGCCTCCATATTGGACAGTATTTCTCTTCTACTTCCCTTCCACCACCAGATAAAGCCAACTCTCCTTGGAGACCATTCAGCTCTAGAACCTCCAGCCATGACCTCGTGGGAGTCATGGAGCTGCCTCTCCTGATGAAGACTTTCAGAGGGTCTTTCAGCCTTCAGAGCTGCCCCATGCTGTCCCAGCCCAGCTCCCAGCATCACACTGGGGCTTTTTACCATGTGTGTAGCTCTGGGTAACAGCTTGACTGAACACGTCTGGTACCTCCTTAACTCCAGCCTCACCTTCACTACATTTCAATCACCTACTCCCAGAACCCAACCCTTAATCTGGTCACCACTTGGCAGTACTCCACCCAAGATATATTTTTTATTTCTTTATTTATAACGAATTCATAAATAATGCATACTACATTCTTCTTTTTAAAAAAGAATTGACCCATACAGCTAAAAGGAACGTTGCCTTTGGCCAGCCCACCCCTAAAAATCAAGCCCCTCTCTTGCACCCTTCTCCAAATCCCCTGTCCTTATATTTCTAAACCTTGATAAGTGTCTGCATGTCGTTTTGCAGTATGCTTGTTTTTCTTAACAATTTGTCTTGCAGACCTTTTCATGTCAGGATATGTAGACCCACCTCTTCCTTGTTTTGTGTATGTAGGGGCGGGGGGAGGTAGTATAGTCACATAGTTAAAGCCCCAAAAGTATTTGTTTATTTACTTTTTAGCCCCGTGGCATACAGCATCTTAGCTCCCCGACCAGGGATCAAACCCGTGCCCCCTGCACTGGCAGCACTGAGTCTTTTTTTTTTATATATAAATTTTATTTATTTATTTATTGGCTGCGTTGGGTCTTTGCTGCTGCGCGCAGGCTTTCTCTAGTTGCAGCGAGCAGGGGCTACTCTTCATTGCAGTGCGCGGGCTTCTCATTGCGGGGGCTTCTCTTGTTGCGGAGCACGGGCTCTAGGCGAGCGAGCTTCAGTAGTTGTGGCGCGTGGGCTCAGTAGTTGTGGTGCGCCGGGCTTAGCTGCTCTGCGGCATGTGGGATCTTCCCGGACCAGGGTTCGAACTCGTGTCCCCTGCATTGGCAGGTGGATTCTTAACCACTGCACCACCAGGGAAGCCCGGAAGCACAGAGTCTTAACCACTGGACCACCGGGGAAGTCCCCCCAAAAGTATTTGAAAATGTACAGTGACGTTTTCCTCCCCATTCTTCCTCCTCATCTACACCATACAAGTTTCATAGGTAATCACTGTTGTTAGTTTCTTATTACCATCCGTTATTCTTCATGCATTTCAAGCAAATATGAATATAATTCCTATTTTCCTCCCATTTTATGCACTATTCTGCCCCTTGAAGTGACTTTACATATCTTGAAAACCCTTCCATATCAGAGTATTGAGAATATATTCATCCTTTTTTCAGCACCATGGTGTTCCACTGTATGGCTGCACCATAATTTAATCAGCCCCCTGGATGGATGTTGATGGAGTCCTGGGTGGTTTTCAATGTTTACTATTACAATGAGTGCTACAATAAAGAACTTTGTACCTGTGTCACTTTCCATGTGGAAGTATACCTGTAGGGTTAATTTCCAAAAGGGAAACGGTACAAAGGGTTTTTTAATTGCTAATTTTGATAGATACTGTCAAATTGCCTTCCACAGGTACTGTACCAATGTATACCCCCATCAGCATGTATCTCAGTGTTTCCAACTGCTGCATAATGTTCTGAAGACGATGATCTCCGGTATCCGCAGATAAGGAGCACCGGCTGTACAGAAGATATACATTGTAGGCCCTTTTCTACTGATGCAGGACATTAGGTTGTTTTCAGTTGTTGTATTTCAAAGTTGCTTCAATAAACGTCCTTGCACATGCTTCCTTGTGCATGTATTTCTCTGAGATAATTAAAACAAAGAGCAAAGGAAGCAGCTGCGCAAAGGCTCCAGGGTGGAACAAAGCTCAGAGTGATGAGAAACGGGAAGAGAGCCACTGTGCCTGGAACACAGGCACGAGGCTGGAGTCCTGAGGGCACATGTTCACAGGGGCCCGTAACTGGGCCAGGAGGCCATGGGTAAGATTTTGGATTTTATTCAAAGATCAAGACTACCTGCTTTACATTTCAAAAGATCGGTCTGGCTGCTGCACGAAAAATGGTTTCCAGGGAAAGAGTGGAAGCAGAAGACCAAGAAAGGATGAATGTCAGAAGGCGCACCAGAGGCCTGGCTAAAGTGAAGGAATAAATTCCTAGCAGGTTGCACCAAATGGGAAGTAAATGGAACAGGAAGTGCCCTGCTCCCACCAGAGGACTCTGTAGAGGGCAATGAGGGACACCTGGATCCACAGGGGGACACAGCCTCTGCCCTCAAGGAGCTTACTCTCTAGCAAGGGATTCAGAGATTAAGCAAATAATTTCAAGGGTAGACAACAGTCCACACACAGTGTGACAGAGAATAGAGCTCTGGCTTTGACCTCAGATCGCTCCACTGCATTCAAAACACTGCTCTCCCACTTACTAGCTGTGCTACATTCGGCAAGTATCTCTCTCTCTTTCTCTCTCATCTGATTTCTTCATCTGTAAGGGTTAGTCAGAGGATTAAATGCAATCCTTTTTGAAAAGCACCTAACACTGGTAAAAAGGGGTACTTAATTATATTTGGTAAATGCACAAAAAAACACATTCCCTTTTCTCTGCCATCTGTCTTCTTGTGCCCCTGCTGCCTTTCCAGGCAATCATTTTGGTTCTAAATTCCTGCCACCCCCTTCAACTACGGAATGCGGCTACCAACTGAGTCAACCCAGCTCATTAACCCTTTGCATGTGGTTTGCCAGAATCAGGAGCTGCCTAAGTAATGCAAATTAATAGTGTACCCTCCTTTGGATCTATTCTTTTCCCAAAGTTATCCTTTTTAAATTGTAAATATACTCGAAACCGTGGATGGATGAATTAATTTATTTGATTAATGGATACCAAATTACTATGGCTAAGTTTATTGTTTCAGACCACAGCTCCACGGGGACATTAATAAATGTGATTGCTTTTGCTAGAATATTCGTTAATCCTGTGGTTTAGTGTGCTGATAATGGAACATGCTGTTCCCTGACTTTTAATGAGTGCGCTCCACTGACTAGCAGAGAAGCAAAGAAAATAATTTTATAAATGTATACACATTAAGAAGAAAAAGGTAGTTTTTAAATCTCCTTATGCTCTCAGAACATGGCACAAAGGTGCTCTTAAATGTAGTTTCCTTTTCCTATAGGTTTTTACCTATAGATTTTTTAAAAATTTAAACTAGAAATGTGAGGAACAGTGCTCTTAAATTCTGAAACAAGGTGCGTTATTCCTAGCTATTGGGATTTTAAAAGACTTTCTTTAGCTTGGAGGCCTTAATTAACATGATGTGTTTTGTCAGTTATGGGGTTTTACCTTCTTTGTGAGTATATAATTCAAAACTGACCAATTAATATGATGATAATAGATATTGTACCTTAGTTGATGCAGGTCACTGAATCAGTTTACAACTGAATCAGATTCAGTCCGTTTACAACAGATATCCACAGTTGTAAAGTGAAATAATGTTATTTACAAAATCATGGGAGCTTTCCACTCAAGGACAATAGATTGCCAATGCGTCAATTCAAATGTTAAGACTCAATTGTGTACTCTTTCCTACTTTCCTCTGCCCTCATACAAATCTATGTAAATCAAAGCATGCAAATGCAGGGCAGCTTTTTCCCCCTTGTTTAACAACATGAAATTAAAGGATTCTGCTTCAAGAGAGTGGACCAAACATTTGTCTCCTGTTGTTCCAGAGACAATCTGTATAGATAATTGGGGGGGGGGGGGAGGGACGGGGAGAGGGATAAAATTAAAACAACAAAGAGAACAGATAAGGAAGTCACCAAAGGACAATACTTTCTGGAAAACAATTCAGATAAAACAGAGCAGAGAAAGCCAAACCCCGGAATACACCAGGAAGGAGGATGCAGATCCGGTGAGAGAGAACCCTGACAACGATGTTTAATGAAGAGACCATATTTAAATGGCTTAGCACGTTGTAAGTGCTCAATAAATGTCAGCCATCGTGTCATGACTCAGGAACTTGCTTTTGTTACTCCAGATCAATACATAACATGGAATGTATTCTTTGTAGACATAATAGTCCATCTCTTGTTCATCCATTTCTCTATTTGAGAAACCTTCAGATTATTTCCAGTGGTTTTTTTTCTTTTTTTGGGGGGGGGTATGGTCTAAAAAATTGGCGTACCAAATTCCCTTATACACCTATCCTTTAATTATTTGTGCTCTCATTTCTATCGGCTAGAGTTGCAAAAGTGGGATTGCTGGGTCAGAAGGTATGTGGAAGTTTAATTTTAACTAATTAGCTAACTGATTTAACTTTACAAAGAGTTGTAGCAGACACACTCTGGCCGGCAACACTGGGCACCACCTGTTTCTCTATCCTCCAGCCAGAGCTGGAGGATAAATTTACAGATTTTTGTCAGTCTGTTGGATTAAAAAAAAAGTCAACTCAGTACTATTATAATTTGCATTTCACCGGCCTAGTGTAGCTGAGCATCTTTTCAGACATTTCTCAGCTATATAAAGTTCTTAATTTGTGACCTGATCATTCATACCCTTTGCCCATTTTTTCTTTTTCTATTTTCTTATCAGATTGTAGGAGTTCTCTGTATTTTAAAGATATTAATTTCTTGTCTGTCCTATACTGACTTTTTTTTTTTTTTTTTTTTTTTTTTTTGCGGTATGCGGGCCTCTCACTGTTGTGGCCTCTCCTGTTGCGAAGCACAGGCTCCGGATGCGCAGGCTCAGCGGCCACGGCTCACGGGCCCAGCCGCTCCGTGGCATGTGGGATCCTCCCGGACCGGGGCACGAACCCGTTTCCCCTGCATCGGCAGGCGGACTCTCAACCACTGCGCCACCAGGGAAGCCCCTATACTGACTTTGATTACCATTTTTTCCTAGGCAGAAGTTTCTAATTTTTATGTTGTCAAACTCATCAGATTTTTCTTTTATGGCTCTGGGTTTTCTGTCTTCCTGCAGGCTGTCTCCCTCAAACTGAGATTATACAAATACTTTCCTATATTTCCTTCTGTTATTTTTATTGTTTTACATTTGAAACAGATCTTTAATCCCTCTGGGATTTTTTGTTATTTATTTATTTATTTTGAGGGGGAGAATACAATCTTTTTTATTGAAGTATAGTTGATTTACAATGTTGTGTTCGTTTCAGGTGTACAGCAAAGTGATTCAGTTATACATATATTTATATTCTTTTTCAGATTCTTTTCCATTATAGGTTATTACAAGATACCCCTGTGCTATACAGTAAGTTCTTGCTGTTTATTTTATATACAGTAGTGTATATCTGTTAATCCCAAACTCCTAATTTATTGCCCCCCCCCTTCCCCTTTGGTAACCGTAGGTTTGTTTTCTACGTCTATAAGTCTATTTCTGTTTTGTAAATAAATTCATTTTTTCGATTTGTATCACTTTTTTCGATTCCACATATAAGTGATATCATATGATATTTGTCTTTATCTGGCTTACTTCACTTAGAGAATCTCTAGGTCTATCCATGTTGCTGCAAATGGCATTATTTCACTCTTTTTTATGGCTGAGTAATATTGCATTGTCTATATGTACCACCTCTTCTTTATCCATTCATCTGTTGATGGACATTTAGGTTGCTTTCCATGTCTTGGCTACTGTAAATAGTGCTGCAATGAACACTGGGGTGCATGTACATTTTTGAATTAGAGTTTTTGTCTTTTCTAAATATATGCCCCCTTCTGGGCTTTATTTTTATACAGTGAGAAGAAATAATAATAATGAGCAACAATAACAGCTAAAATTTACTGAGCAATTTCCATATGCCAGGAGCTCTGTAAGAACTTGATTCACTTCACATAGATAAGAAAATTAAGGATTAGAGAATTTAAGGAACCAGCCAAGTTTACACAGCTACTAAGACACAAAAATGAAATTTTAACCCAAGCAATCTCACTCAAGACCTTATCCTTCCAAAATCCAGATGAACAGTTAATTGTGCTAATTCCATTTAAGAAACATCCTTCCCATTTAACTGAAACACACATTTCATGGCACAAGTTCTCAAATATAGCCTGACTAGTCTATCTCTGGATTCTATTGTAGTTGCGTCACATCTATATTGTTTTGATTTTCATTGTTTTATAGTACGTTTTCTCTCTCTGGTAAGGCGAGTACTCCCTTACTACCCTTCTAAATTTATCCAATAAATTTTAAATATTTTTATTCCATACAAAGGTTTAAATCATTTGTTCAATTTCAAAGAAAATATATTTTCACATTTTGATTTGGATTGTATTAAATATGCCTATTAATTTGTTCAGAAACTGACACATATATTAAATCTATCCATGGACATGGTGTAATGCCCCATTTATTTAGTTTCTTCAAGAAAATGTTAGAGTTTTTAAAAATAAAATTCTTGCGCCTTTATCATTGAATCTGCTCTTTCTGTCACTGTTTTGAATGGGATTTTTCTCCCATATCTAATAGACAATTGCTAATATAGAAGAAACAATGATTTGGGCATATTTACCTGGCATTCAGCAACTGAGCTAAAATCTCTAATTGTTCTAATTGGTTTTTAACAGAGTCTTGAATTTTCTAGGTATATAGTCACACCACTGCAAAATGTTTATCCTCTTTTCCAATATTTATACCACTTGTTAAATTTATGGAAGAGTCCCAAATATATTAGTTAAAACTTTCAAAAAATGTTGAATCGTGGTGAATGTGCCTATCCCAGCTTTGTTCCTGATTTTAATGACAGTAGCTTTGATTTTTCACTCAATAATATGATGTTGACGATTGTAATTCATAGTTATTCGCAAATTTAAGTAGCTTCCTTTTGTTCCTATTACATTTGGAATTTTTATTAGAAAACCTACTTTGTCAAAGTTTTTTCATCTACATCACCCTAATCACATAAATTTTAACCTTTAATGTTATAATATTCTTGACAATGTTGATATATTTCCTAATGTTATAAAATGATATAATTCTGGAATAAGCACTACATAATTATTCCTATCCTTCCCAAACCATCCCAGACCATGGAAAAAGACAGAAAGCACTTTATTTCACTGCATGATTTTACCATATCCTTAATACCAAAACCTAACACAAAATACACAACACAAAAATGATGGAACAATTATACTTATGAAGATGGGGATAAACAATTCTAAATAAAATATTAGCAAATTAAATCTAGCAGTGTGTTAAAAGGATGATAGCAAATGATGTGAGAGTATAATGCGAAGACATAAGAGATTCAACAACAAAAATATACTAAAGGATTTTGAAAAAAATGGCTAGATATCGAAAATTAATAATATCGAAAATCAATAGCTATTCTATATATTTATAACAACCAGTTGGAACTGGAAATGGAAAAGAAATCCTATTCATGCCATAGTTTTATGTTTTTAATAGATTTTTTGGAAGAAAAATTATTTTCTGTGTTATTTGGGGATTTGTGAAACATAATCTTGCAAATGGAAAGTAAACAGGGGTGGGGCCCTGCATGTGGTCTAACGATTAATTCACGAAAGACCATTTAGAGATAGAGCCCTGGCTGCACGGCTGACTCATCAGATCTTCATTCCCTCAACCAGAACCCATGCACCAGCCAAATTCAAAATAATCCTGCAGGTTCCCTAAAAAGTATTGATTAAATAGCATTTCACAAGAGAATTTCTGGAAGTAACTTCCTTTTGTTTGGGCTGGTCTTTACATCAGGGCAAGGCTGATGTTCACTTTACATCTGCTAAATGTTGTGCTGTCACTGCTATTAGAGGAAAGAAAGAAAGCTTTTGGGTAGAAAGTCCCCTGGAGGAAAAGAGCCGGGTTGTCTCATTGATTTCCTATTTCTGGGAATACATTCATTCATTTATGAATTTAACAGGTATTTCCTGCACTTCAGGTGCTGTACCAGGTGCTGGGAATAGAGAGGCAGCACAGCTGGACAGGGACCCACCCTCATGGAGCTTACAGACACATTTGGGATGAAATTGTGATGTGTTCACCACTTTCCTTTGGAACAACCAAACGGAGAGCAGTTGGTGAATGAAGAATCGGTTATCTCCACTTCTAAACGAACAAATAGGATCTTTTATCATTAAAAGACCTGATAACAGTATAGTACAGTAAATTCTGTTACTACACATAGGAGAGACCTTTTCCAGTTCAGTTCTGTATCCTGTTTCCCTCTACCGTATGTTTTCTAAGAATCAATAGAAACAGAAGCAGCATTTCTTCTCTGCCTTCTCTCTCAGGCTGAGGTCAGCCTTGGGCCGAGGCCAGCATGTCAGCTTGCCCAGCACTAACTCTTACCTCTGCCTTGAAGCTGGCCTTGCTAAAACCTTGATGCACACATGAAGTGTGTCTATCCAGGGTCCAGGGCAAAGATGGGGTCATGTCCCTGTGGAATATGGGAGGTGAGACCTATGTGGGCTTTGGGTTGACAGGGCATTGAGGAGGGAGATCTCGGAGGTTTTTGCAAAAGAAATTTGTCAATCATGTCAGAAGCCACCAAACTGTTCATATATTTGATCTCATAATTCTGTTTTGGGGAATTTATGGCAAAGAAACAATGTAAAATAAAAAAATGGCCAAAGACATTCTCATAATAGTGCAATTGGTAATTATGATAAATTCTTAGCATCCCCAGTACTTCCAGTGGGGAACTGTGATATAATCTGGATGAAAGATTACAGAGGTATTAAAAATGGAAAGGATGTGTACTATGTTAATTCATGGAAATATCTACATTTAGAACAGAAGACGGAATTCACACATGGATTATAATTATGTGAAACATCTGTAGGAATATTGAGAAAGATTAGAAGAGCATTTAGACTATTTCTAACGGTTTAGAATTTAATTCGTTTTTTTCCCCAGAATTCTCTATTTCTAAAAAAATGCTTTTATGCAAATAAAAATAAATGGCAACTGACACATCGACATACACAAGCTACTCTTGCCAGACTTAAAAGGGAAGCACAGAAGCAGTTGTCTGCCTGTTGGGATTTGTCGGTCTGCCCACTGCCAACCTCTCTAGGACTGAACATGAGAACAGGTGCTGTGGTCTCCCCACCTCCTGACGGATCGCCCTGATGTCAGCTACTCAGACTTACAAGTGTGCATCTCAACTCCTCCAAATTTCTGGTTGCTGTGCCGTGTCCCTCCTCAGGCTAGCTAGATGCCTAGCTACCTGCCCTAAGGCTGCCTGCCTGCCTGAACTTATCTGTCTTCATGTGTTCACGCGTACTCCTCGCACTGGCTTCCTCCCGGCACCATCAGGGGAAACTGTTCCCCTAACACTTAACCCATCCCCCTGCATGTATCTGGACCGTGCCCAGATGTCCACCCCATCACTAAAGTTCATCCCTTTATATCTCAGTGGCTTTTTATTTTCAAGGATCTCTACTAAAAAATAAACACTCTTGAAACCTCTACCATCTTAAACTAGTGTTTTGTGATATCTGTGGCTGTGTTTGTTTTTCCTTGACTAAGGTTTTGGGGGGAGGGCATAGGAACAACAGTAACAGCTACACTTTATTGATACCTAGTCTGTATCTAGCACTTTTTATGCATCAATCTTCCCAACAAACTTGCAAGACAACATTACGGGTTCCCTTTGCAGATCAGAGAGGTTAAACAACTTGCCCAAGGTCACACAGTCGATATATAACAAAGCCATGTTGCAAGCCCAGGCCATATGATCTAGCAATTTCACTCCTGGGTATATATCCAGAAAAGGTAAAAACTTTAATTAAAAAAGATACACACAGGGGCTTCCCTGGTGGCGCAGTGGTTGAGAGTCCGCCTGCCGATGCAGGGGACACGGGTTCGTGCCCGGGTCCGGGAAGATCCTACATGCCACGGAGTGGCTGGGCCAGTGAGCCATGGCCGCTGAGCCTGCGCGTCCGGAGCCTGTGTTCCGCAACGGGAGAGGCCACAGCAGTGAGAGGCCCGCGTACCACAAAAAAAAAAAAAAAAAAAAAGATACACACACCCCAATGTTCATAATAGCACTATTTGCAACATCCAAGACATGGAAACAACCCAAGTGCCCATCAACAGATGAATGGCTTAAGAAGATGTGGTATATATACACAATGGACTATTACTCAGCCATAAAAAAGAATGAAATTCTGCCATTTGCAACAACGTGGATGGACCTGGAGGGTATTATACTTAATGAAATAAGTCAGAGAGAGAAAGACAAATACTGTATATTATCACTTATATGTGGAATCGGAAAAATAAAAAAACAAATGAATAGAACAAAACAAATAAGACTCACAGATGTAGAGAACAAACTAGTGGTTACTAGTGGGGAGGGGAAGAAGGGAGGGGCAAGATATGGGTAGGGAATTAGGAGGTACAAACTATTACATATAAAATAAATAAGTTACAACGATATATTGTAAAGCACAGGGGATATAGCCAATATTTTATAATAATTTTAAATGGAGTATAATCTATAAAAATATTGAATCACTACCCTGTACACCTGAAACTAGTATAATATTGTCAATCAACTATACTTAAATTAAAAAAAAAATTTTTAATTAGTGTTGTGGTCCTAAAAGCTCTTTAAAATTTGCAAACCTCCAAGCATTTTATTTTATTTTATTTTATTTTATTTCTCCAAACATTTTAAATCTGACTTTCAGGAAAAGGATCTGTTAAGTTCTAAAAGCTCAGGCCATGGGGAAAGAGGGTGTAAATTTTTTATATCTCTGTGGCACTATATCCACGCTGACATTTGCTTCTTTATCTCAGTTAAGGTGAAACCATGGTGAGACAATCCTAAATAGCTTGTGCAGAGCTGCCCGGGTGCAAAATGATGCTATTAATAGAAGAGATTTGAGGAATTCTCTTTGATACAAACTACTTTGTTAGAATTGACCTTTAAAATTCAAATCAAAGCACTGGTAAGTCTTCCTATCATAATAGCCCACGTTATATGTTGTTTCTTTCCAGATAAATGACTTGTCCACCGAGTGAACAGGGCTCTTTCCAGAGGTTCAGCTGAGGGGAGTGGTGAGTGGGGTGGCATGCCTCATTTGGGGGTTTTGCTGTTAAGGTCCCCAAGTGATTGATTCTGAAGTGCAGACACCACAGCCCTAGTCACAGGTTCTCAGCCAACAGCTTTCGTGTTTTCTATTTTTGGTTTAGCTTTTCTGGGTTGTGGAGATCAGTTAATTAGAGAAGAGTCTGCTTGAACAGGGTCAGTACAAATGTTCTGAATTGAGCCTAACTCTGGACTTAGAAAGCCTTGGAAATGGGTGTTTTTAAACATTTCACAAATGTTAATTAAGTGCCTTCTATGTGCCAGGCCCTCTGATAGGTGCTGGGGATACAGCAGAGAGCAAAGTTCCTGCCCTCACAGAGCTTATATTTCAGGAGGGGAGAAAGAATGAAGAAGTATATATCATGCCATATATTACACAGTGTCAGCTAGAAAAATATGAAGAAAATAAAGCAGGGCGAGGAGGCAAAGAGTGACGGGGGCTGTCATTTGAGATCGGATGGGTGGCAGAGTTTTCTGAGAGATGGTGATGTTGATCAGAAAACTGAATGAAGGGACAATGTCAGGGCAGAAGGCATCTGAGGCAGAGAGAAACAGCAAGTGCAAGGGCCCGGGGGCAGCTGTCGGCCCAGCAGTGAGTCAGGGAAAGGTACCCTTTCTTCTGGGGAGACAGCCCACGGCTGGGCCCAGAGTGTGGCCGGCAGATTACAGGCTGCCTGTCAGACCTCCCTGCCCCTGCTGCCAGGCTGTGGTGCAGGGGACAGCTTGCGCACAGCCACACGGAGCCTCTCCTGGCGGCACACGCTTTTAGAGGGACAGCAGGAAGGCTGGTGCAGCGGATGAGAGAGAGGATTGAATGAGGGAACATGGTAACTAGCAACCTCTGTCTTAAAAGATGAGTGATGTAGATTAAACATCCCTTCCTTCCGTGAGCTAACCACCAACCACATGGAACAGGATTTAGGCGCCCCCCTCCCCCCGACAAGGGACTCCCCTCCGTCCCCCACTGGGGCGATGATTTTCTGCCATCAACCATGAGGCTGACATAGAATTTAAGAACCACATCAGCCCTAATACAATACCATTCCAATTTGGAAACTAAGGCAGGCTATTTCCATGCCCCTCTCACACAGAGAAATCCTCTCCTCCCTCCCCATCATTTTACTCCTTCTTTTATAGTATTTGTACCATGCTTTGTCTCTCCTGAGATAGAACATTCTTCCGAGCAAAGTCAAAAGATTCTTGACATAAGTGTAAAATCACTACCTGTTTTTAAATTACCAAATAAAACAAGAAAAATAGCCTTTCCTCACCCCTTCTTCCATCTCTCATCCCCTTTTTTATGAGATTTTCATTTCCTACTTTATTTCTGAATTGTTTAAAATGTCTTACAAATTTATGGTTTTGACAAGCCCACATCCAATTACTCGATATTTGTTTTAATTTTGTCTAATAATATGAGAAAACAAAGTGTTGTGTTGACATCTACCAGACCTGGAGTAGCCTGTCTCCCCTAAGTTATTGCAAAGGAATTTGATGCCAGTAGATAGAATATATGTACATTACTGAAGGACCTGTTAGAAATGTTAATTGAGGATTTCCGATGCAGTCTGGAGCTTGCAATATGAGATAGAATTGTAACCCGAAGAGTCATTCCATTCCCACCCCACTTCCCTTCCAACACTGACCCAATTAAATAAAGTTACTATAATCAGGAAGCTTCCAAAACATAGGAGTGGACATTCATGCAATTTAAAGTGGAAAACAAAGTCAGTTCCATACTCTTGCATTCAAAGCTGTTAATTAGAAGTGGCTGTATCAATTTACATTCCCACCAACAGTGTAGGAGGGTTCCCTTTTCACCACACCCTTTCCAGCATTCATTGTTTCTAGCTTTTTTGATAACTGCCATTCTGACCCGCCAGAGGTGATACCTCATTGTAGTTTTGTTTTGCATTTCTCTAATAATTAGTGATGTTGAGCATCTTTTCATGTGCCTCTTGGCCATCTGTATGTCTTCCTTGGTGAAATGTCTATTTAGGTCTTCCTCGGTGCTTTGCGATGACCTGGAGGGGTGAGATAGGGAGGGTGGGAGGGAGGCTCAAGAGGGAGGGGGTATGGGGACATATGTATGCATATGGCTGATTCTCGCTTTGCCGTGCAACAGAAACTAACACAGTATTGTGAAGCAATTATACTCCAATAAAGATCTATTAAGAAAAAAGAAGAAAAAGAAGAAGTGAGCCTGGGCATTGGTACAGTAAAGGAGAAATCAGAGAACAGAGATGCAAGCCAAGGGACAGACAAACAAATAATCCAGGGATGACAGTTCTCTTTGAGATGAACAAGTGTGGATGACTCATGACTCTGTTTTCCATAGTTCTCTTGCCAGATGGTGCTTAACCCTCACCCCAGCCCTGACCTCCGTGGGTGGGGTGCAGGTGTCTGTCTAGCACATTACTTAGAAGTAAAAACATCAGAAGCTTAATGGTGTTTGAAGCAGCATTGAAATGTTCCTTGTTTCAAAATGGCTGCGTTAAATAAGTCATCACAAAGTGGTTGCATTAAAACATTGTGGACCCATTTCCCCTCCAAGTGAGAAGAGGGATGATTCTGACTTCTCTTTGTTGTGCTCCAACTTGCTCCTCTGCCTTTCCATGCCTTGAGCAATAGGTACCAGCTATGTGCATAAGTGGTGGTGATTAGTGCTTGTTAAATAAACCGGCCTGTCTCCTGAATGCTCACTATAGATTTACTCAATAATCCCTATCCAGCACTGGGTTATCTCCAATCAGTGAGTTAAGTGTGTATGAGAATGAGGTATCTAAAGCGGAGTTTGGTGGAAGTTTGGAGGAGCAGGGAAAGGACCAAGAATAAAACAAAACTAACGCATTTTGACCATAGAATTCTCAGAACACATGGCTTAAAGGAAACATGCCACTGGGTGACCAAGGGACTACGCATGTTCCTTAAAAAACGCTCCTTGTTGGGGCTTCCTTGGTGGTGCAGTGGTTGAGAGTCCGCCTGCCGATGCAGGGGATGCGGCTTCGTGCCCCGGTCCGGGAGGATCCCGCATGCCGCGGAGCGGCTGGGCCCGTGCGCCATGGCCTCTGGGCCTGCGCGTCCGGAGCCTGTGCTCGGCAACGGGAGAGGCCACAACGGTGACAGGCCCGCGTACCGCAAAAAAAAAAAACAAAAATGCTCCTTGTTCATTGTATAGAAATGAATTAAGTGTGTGGAGGAAAGTCCTATTATTGGTAACCCCACATTCTTGTGGTTTTCACATGAATGGGGCACAAGGTGAATGTAAGACCACACTCTTTAAAAAATCAATATATGTAAGATACGATACCTTCAATTAGTTTTGTGATTGGTCCCAAGATAATTATGTTGATAAATATTTTCAACAAATAGACACTGTACCTCAAAGAAAAAGAAAATCATTACATTAAAAAGCTAGATGTAGGGCTTCCCTGGTGGCGCAGTGGTTGAGAGTCCGCCTGCCGATGCAGGGGACACGGGTTCGTGCCCCGGTCCGGGAAGATCCCACATGCCGCGGAGCGGCTGGGCCCGTGAGCCATGGCCGCTGAGCCTGTGCGTCCGGAGCCTGTGCTCCGCAACAGGAGAGGCCACAACAGTGAGAGGCCCGCGTACTGAAAAAAAAAAAAAAAGCTAGATGTACAAGTACATGAAAAGATGCTCAACATCACTAATCATCAGGGAAATGCAAGTCAAAACCACACTGAGATACCACCTCACACTTGTTAAACTGGCTATTATCAAAAAGGTAAGAAATAACCTGTACTGGAGAACAGGAAACCCTTGTGCACTGTTGATTGGAATGTAAATTGGTACACCCACTGTGGAAACAGTATGGAGGTTTCTCAAAAAGTTAAAAATAGAATTACCATACAATCCAGCAATTCTACTCCTGAGTATTTATCCAAGGAAAATGGAAATGCTAATTCAAAAAGATATCTGCACCTCCATGCTCATTCCAGCATTATTAACAACAGCCAAGATATGGAAACAACCTAACTGTCCATAGATGGATGAATAGATAAAGAAGAGATGGATAGATAGATAGATAGTAGATAGATAGATAGATGGATACACCAATGGAATATAATTCTGCCATAAAAAAGAGTGAAATCTTCCCATTTGTGACAACATGGATGGACCTTGAGGACATTATGCTAGTGAAAAAAGTCAGAGGAAGAAAATAACATATTCAGGGGCTGGGGGTGGGCAAGATGAGTGAAGGGTGTCAAAAAAGTACAAATTTCCAGTTAAAAAAATTAATGTCCTGGGGCTGTAATGTACAGCATGGTGACTACAGATAATAACGCTGTATTGCATATTGAAAGTTGCCAAGAGAGTAGATCTTAAAAGTCCTCAATGCAAGAAAAAAAAATTTTTTGTAACTATGTATGGTGATGGATGTTAACTAGACTTATTGTGGTGACCATTTCACAATGGATACAAATATCAAATCATTGTGCACCTGAAACTAATATAATGTTGCATGTGCATTATGCCTAAATAAACATTTTTTTAATTTCTAAAAAGAAAAAAAAACTAAATGAAACCATAGCAGAATACTTTCCTTTCTGTATTAATCAATCACTGTAGTCAATAATATTGTACTAAATGCAAGGATCATCTCTGAAATCACAGGATCTGCTATTGGCCTCTTTGTAGAGATCGAGGGTGTGGCAAGCCCCCTGGTAACAACAGATGTTAATTGTTTACAGGAAAATGCTCTTTGTATGAAATGTACCTTCCAGCCATGGATAATCAATATGCAGCTGACACATACTGCACGCACACACGTCTTATTTGGCATCATTCTTTTTGGGGACTTTCTAACCAGATCCAACCAGTGACCACATTCAATGACACTTATGGCTGACCTTTAGGCCAAGATGTAACAGTGGCTTTTTTCTCATCAGTTGTGCTCACTTAATTATTTACAAAGTTCTCCAACAACAACCATTTAAAATGCTTGAAATGGAAGGGGAGACCATATGAGGTAATAGGTGCCTTTGCTGGAGATGTTCAAGGCTGGCTACACCATAGCCTTGCTGGGGACAGTGCCCCATAAAGGAAAGAGTGGGGAGTTTGGAATTAATACTTTGACTCTGGCCCTGCCACCCAACTGCTTCACATCTCTGAGCCTCTGATTTCTTGTCTGAAAATGAGGAGAGTGGATTTACCTTACAAAGAGTATTCTGAGAATTAGAGATAATATAGGTAAAGTGCCTATCCCCGTACCTGAATACAGTGTATGATCAATTACTGAAACAACTATGATAAATGGGAAGAGAGGTGGACTACATGACCAACTCTGTAGATGACCAAAGGGTTACAGGACAAGCCTATTCTAAGAGTCTAACCTTTTAAAGAACTACAGTACTGAAAAGAATTGCCCCAATCACAAGTATGTGTTGGGTACTTACTATGTGCAAAGCACTGTGTCTCAAGGAAAACTGTCAATAAATAATGAGGAGCAGGGCTTCCCTGGTGGCGCAGTGGTTGAGAGTCTGCCTGCCGATGCAGGGGACACGGCTTTGAGCCCTGGTCTGGGAAAATCCCACATGCCATGGAGCAGCTAGGCCCATGAGCCACAACTACTGAGCCTGCGCGTCTGGAGCTTGTGCTCCGCAACAAGAGAGGCCGCGACAGTGAGAGGCCTGTGCAGCGCGATGAAGAGTGGCCCCCGCTTGCCACAACTGGAGAAAGCCCTCGCACAGAAACGAAGACCCAACACAGCCAAAAATAAATAAATAAATTTTTAAAAAAATAAATAAAATAATCAGGAGCAGGCACTCAGTCATCTATCTTACACACTTGTATCACTGTTTCTGAAGTTAAATGAATGGAAGCCACCTCAAAGGCACCACCAAAAAAGTCTCTTCCCCAAAGGATAACTCTGAATTAGGGTGAATGTAACATGTAAATACGAGGATTTTACAGGAAGACAATCCGGGCTCTAGTCAGGAAACAGAAAGGGCAGAATTGGGAGAAATAACTCCAGAATGGAGACTGCATTAGCTCAGGAAAGCTATGGGAGGGGCTGAAGGCTTGGGCAGGGCTAATCAGAGCCTAGGGACTGTAGGACGACAGACGGTGACTCCGAAACACCCTTTCCAGCAACCTGAGAGGCAAGAAAGGGGAGTCCATCCTGGATCTGGGACAGGGGATGGAAGCAGACCGGACAAACAAGGGCAATGGACTCCAGGGCAGAAGTCGTCAAACAGTTTCGATCGCGTGCCCTTTACCTGCCAGTGTTTAGATGCTCCCCACGACCCAACGTATTATTTGTAAGTTACCTCCATGGGTTCCACGTTAAGCGTATTATACAACCTTCTCAGAGTATGGACATTCAGAAGGATGAGATCTATTGAAACAGAAGTTGCGACATCTTATTCTTCACCATCATCGGTCTTCTTGTGCAGCCCACTCTGGAGACCACTGGTAGAGAGCAGGTGAACTTGTGGAGAGAGGGGCATATGGAATTGTCACTCCCGGCATAGAACCTCAAAAGGCAAAAACACCCTCAACAAGGCTCCCTTAGCTTTCCTTCAAAAGAGACCCCTGTTGGGAATTCCCTGGAGGTCCAGTGGTTAGGACTCCACACTTTCACTGCCGAGGGCGCAGGTTCAATCCCTGGTCGGGGAACTAAGATCCCACCAGCCTTGCAGTGCAGCCAAAAAAAAGAGAGAGAGAACCCTGCCACCATGTCAGTAACCAGGCAGGAACGGTGCCAGGTAAGGACTCAATCCCCCACCACTCTCTCTCTCACTTTCAGCCCTCTACCCAGGCTTTGGATTGCACTTTGCCCTGAAAAAGTTGCCATAGATACACCTGATGCCGCTGCCAGAAGTTTTTCCACCATTAGGAAGCTGGGACCCTATAATCTGGTAGTGACCACATCTGACATGGAAGTGATTGTTTTTTTTTTTAATTTGTATTGAAATATAGTTGATTCACAATGTTGTGTTAGTTTCAGGTGTACAGCAAAGTGATTCAGTTTTTTATATATATATATATATATGCATATATATATATATATATATATATATACACATATATATATATTTTTTTTCTTTTTTAGACTCTTTTCCATTATAGGTATATTGGAAGATACAACATATTACAAGATATTGAGTATAATTCCCTGTGCTATACAGTAGGTCCTTGTTGGTTATCTATTTTTTTAAACATCTTTATTGGAGTATAAGTGCTTTACAATGTTGTGTTAGTTTCTGCTGTATAACAAAGTGAATCAGTTATATGTATACATATATCCCCATATCCCCTCCCTCTTGCTTCTCCCTCCCACCGTCCCTTTCCCATGTTATCTATTTTATACATAGTAGTGTGTATATTTTAATCCCAAACAGCATGGAAGAGTTTGGATGATAACATTACGACTGTTTTCAATTTGAGGAAAGAGAAGCACTTTGTTTAGACTGTATATTCTAAGGAGAGGGACGAAACCTTATAGAATTCTCTTCATACAGAGTCATGGGTGCATTTAAGCACTGGGTCCATAGTAGGTTTCGTTTGGTTGGTTGATTGATTTTCTAAAAATGAGACTAGCAAAAAAATTACTTCCTCCAAAACCAGATGTAGTATTAACAAATATCATAGCATATTTTTTTCTGCAGGCTTTACAAATATCTCATCACCTTTATTAGAGGACATCACATTTGCTGCGGAATTTTTATATATGCTTCATCTTATTACTGCAGCGAGAAACACAAATAAACTTATAGTTGGTAGCAAACCACAAGGGCAAAAGCCATTTGTCCTTCTTGCTACAATTCCTACCTATGACTGCATTTTGCAGCCAGGACCCCTCAGCATCCTTCGCAGAACTGTGAAAAACACATTTGTAGCCTTGGTTTGACAAGATTTCAATTGGGAGAACTAGTTGGTTTCTGCCTCTAAACGCTGGCACTGGCTTTCCAATGTAATACCTGGTGACTCTTCTCTATCAGGAACTTGGTAGTTCTGGTTACCTTAGAGATGCCTTATCTCCCAGTGCACCTTCAGGGAATGGCAGCCAGCCCACTTCTTCTATCTGTTTAGCCAAGCCCAGGGGACGGAATCGTGGTTCTCACTGACAAGAGGCAGTTAGTTTACTGGACTTAAACTACAAAAGCCAGCCTTGTAAGGTTTGGGGAACACAGTTTTACATCTCAAAAACCTTAAGAAAAATTAATTCTATAGATTGGTAGTAATTAAGGAAAAATCATAGTTTTTGGTTTTTTTTTTTTATAAATAAGTTAGGTGAATTTTGCAGTTTCCTTAGTTCCTTTTTACTTGGACTTGTCAAGGTATAGCCAGGACACCTGTTTTGGCTGGCATCAGAGAGCTTTCGGGAACACCACTTCAAGGCAGCAGCTGACTTTGTGCCTCATGTGCGGTGGGAGACGCGTGAGAAAAGAGAAAAGCAGAAGTCACAAAGACTTTCCGAAAGACATGGGAATGTTATAACAGATCTTTTGACTTTATAAAATACTGAGTGTTTTAAAGAACACCATCTTTTATCATAGCCAGTCTCATCACTCTTAGTCATCAAGATAAATGTTATTCCATCTAGCCAGAGTTTTTTCACTTTCATTTAGAGTCAATTCCATTATTTCATTTGATGTGAACTTTCTATTATTTCTCCCGATTATGTAAGTGAGCTGATTATGCAACTAAGAGGTTGGTAAATATGGGGCTTATTATAAGATCAACATTTTTCTACAGCTCAAGTTGTTTATGAAGTAACAAAGAGAATAGAAAAAAAATTTTTTTTTCCAGTCTGCCCTGGATTCAGTTTTATCATTCCCAGGTTTGATTTATAAATGGCTGAATCTTAATCCCTTTTACAAATTAGCCTGGATCCTTAGTCCAGATGTGAAAGAAAATTAGGTTTTGCTTTAAAACAAGGCTGGGCTTCCCTGGTGGCGCAGTGGTTGAGAGTCTGCCTGCCGATGCAGGGGACACGGGTTCGTACCCGAGTCCGGGAAGATATCACATGCCGCGGAGCGGCTAGGCCTGTGAGCCATGGCTGCTGAGCCTGTGCATCCGGAGCCTGTGCTCCGCAACGGGAGAGGCCACAACAGTGAGAGGCCCACGTACCGCAAAAACAAAAACAAGGCTATAGACAGTGGCAAAACAAAATACTAGTTAAGTAACTACGGCAAAATCTCATTTATTTAAAATCCATTAATAAGGAATTTGTGATAGTTCAGAAAGGCTCGAGACCCAAGTGTACCTTTGGTCTAGTTGTGTAAGAGTTTGCTAAAGCAGTTATTAATGGAAAACACTTTTTTTCAAAGAGAAAGCGGAAACTTCTAAAGGGACTGTTTCTAGTACCTTTAAGTAATTTTAGACATTTACAATACTGAATGGTTTCTTAGTTATAAATAATTCTTATCCATAACTTAAGTCCTCTGAGCCACCACTAAGTAAATCTTCCTTGACGTACCTACAGGATTTGTTATAGTGATGAAGGTGGCCTTTCACTTATAAAATGAACATGAAAGGCTTTCCTCAAATCAGACTATCCTTCCCTACTAGTTTCTTCTGAGCAAATCAGGTTGTTGGATGTTCTGCTTTAAGTACACAAGATCCAGAAGCAGCTTGCTGGGTTCAAATCTCCCTTCTGCCAACTGGGCATATTATTCACCGTTGTGGTGCTTCCACCTCCTTACCTGCAAAATGGGAAAAATAATAATACCTAAAAAATTTTAAAACTCTAAAGCACTTAGAACAGTGCCTAGTTCCTTAAAGGTTAGCCCTTGTTGCCATGACACTATACAGCAGGTCAGTGATGCAAGTCAGACTCAGTCACATCCCCAAGGCATCACTAAGAGAAACTTCCGTGAAATGATAAACATTTTACAGGAGGCAGGTTTTTTAGCCCCTCTTTTCACAAGGCTTACGGGCATATTTTCACAGCGCAGTGCATCACAACTGTTTTCCATTCTTCAGTCTTCCTTCCTTCTGGGCTCCAGCCACCCAACTTACCCTGCCAGGTACTTCTGCTAAATTATGCATAAGCTTTTTCCAAGCCACCCCTCCGAGTCTCTACGAATTCGTCTCCGTTCTCTTTTCAGTTAGGGCTAGAACGCACCTCCTCCTTTTAGTCCTCCGTCATCAACGGCCCCCACTTATGATCAGCCTTTGACTCAGGCGCAGCTCTGCTTGGGAACCCCTTCTTAATAAATTCCTCAGATCGTTACAGGCTTTCTGAATCGCCTGGTCTTCACCTGAAAATTTTCATTAAAACGTGGAGTTTGAGCAGCCCGCTCTTAGTTGTAGGACTTTGGGCTCCAAACAAAATTCCTAGTTAAAGACACAAGAACAGGAGCACGGGTGAGCTGCGGCCCCCGAGGCCTGGTGAGCGCGACCACAGGCCAGTTTAGAGGACCGTTCGTTTGGACCGGACAAGGACGAAAGGAGGTTAGTGACGCACCTGAATAAGTCCGCTAGACGAAAGGAGACAAACTAATGCTTGATATGGTGCTAAGAGTGAGGACCGCGCACGCGGGCGCGCGCACACACACGGAAAGAGAGGAGCAGTCCCAGGTATCTGACAGTGACACGCCCCGATCCAGACATGGCCTCAAAGGCCCCCGATTTCCGGAGCGCCCCCGCCCCCTCCGGAGATTACTGTCAGCGCATCCCTCCGCCCTGCCCCGGCTCAGGCGCGCCGGCTGCGCTCCTCTCCCCTCCCCCCGCGGCCGCAGCTCCCCGCCCCCAGCGGACGCGTTTCTCCAGTGTCCTCTCGAACGCCCGCGTGGCTGTCGGGTTTCGAATCCCCGCGCCGACCCTCGCCCTCGGCGCGGGCTGCTGAGTCGCGGGCGCAGCCTTTGGTCCCCCGCATCAATCATTAACGGGCCAGCTCGGGCTTCTGCGACCCGAGGGAGGGGGGATGGTACGGAACTCGAGCCCAGGGACAACTCTATCCCCCGAGGCCGCCGCGAAACACTAGCCAGAGAGGCCCCCGCCCTCCCCCAGTGCGCCCGTCCCTCCCTCCCTCCAGCGCCTCAGCTCCCACATCCCCGCCTCCCGCGCCGGGGGCGGCTGCTGCTGCTGCGCCCGCACCGCGCGATGCCCAGTCACCGCAGCAGCGCCGCCGTCAGCCGCGCCGCCACCGCCGCTGCAGCAGCGCGGGCGGCCGAGAGCCGGTAGCAGGGAGCCTGGGGAAGGGGCCGCCGAGCCCCGTGCGCTCCTACCGGTCGCTACGCGGCTGCGAAATCGATGACTATTTTTATTTACTTATTTGTTTATTTTTTAGGAACGGCTGCTCCAAGGCTCAGGTCTTCTCGTGAACCTGCAGCGACGCCCCCGGCGCGTGCACAAAGGCTCCGACGGCAGCCGGCGGGGACTGGCGAGCGCGCCGGAGCCGGCGCCAGAGGTCGCCTGTGCGCGCCCTAGCCAAGCCCCGGGCACCATGCCGCGGCGCCTGCAGCCCCGGAGCGCGGGCACAAAGGGCCCGCCCGGCACGACCGCGGCGGCTTCGGAGGCCGCCTCACGCCCCCACCCCTCACCCTCCGGGGACGCTCCGGCCTCCGCCAAGCCGCTGCTGCGCTGGGACGAGGTGCCCGACGACTTTGTGGAGTGCTTCATCCTGTCGGGCTACCGGCGGCTGCCGTGCACGGCGCAGGAGTGCCTAGCCTCGGTGCTGAAGCCTACCAACGAGACGCTGAACTTCTGGACGCACTTCATCCCACTGCTGCTGTTCCTGAGCAAGTTCTGCCGCCTGTTCTTCCTGAGCGGCCGCGACGTGCCCTTCCACCATCCGTGGCTACTGCCGCTGTGGTGCTACGCTTCGGGCGTGCTGCTGACCTTCGCCATGAGCTGCACGGCGCACGTGTTCAGCTGCCTGTCGCTGCGCCTGCGCGCAGCCTTCTTCTACCTGGACTACGCGTCTATCAGCTACTACGGCTTTGGCAGCACTGTGGCCTACTACTACTACCTGCTGCCCGGCCTGAGCTTGTTGGACGCCAGGGTGATGACCCCGTACGTGCAGCAGCGCCTGGGCTGGCACGTGGACTGCACGGGCCTCATTGCCGCCTACCGCGCGCTCGTGCTGCCCGTGGCCTTCCTGCTGGCCGTGGCCTGCACCGTGGCCTGCTGCAAGAGCCGCACCGACTGGTGCTCTTATCCGTTCGCGCTGCGCACCTTCGTCTTCGTCATGCCCCTGAGCATGGCCTGCCCCATCATGCTCGAGAGCTGGCTCTTCGACCTGCGGGGCGAGAACCCCACGCTCTTCGTGCACTTCTACCGCCGCTACTTCTGGCTGGTGGTGGCCGCCTTCTTCAACGTGAGCAAGATCCCCGAGCGCATCCAGCCGGGCCTCTTCGACATCATCGGCCACAGCCACCAGCTCTTCCACATCTTCACTTTCCTCAGCATCTACGACCAGGTGTACTACGTGGAGGAGGGCCTGCGCCAGTTCCTTAAGGCGCCGCCGGACGCGCCCACCTTCTCGGGCACCGTGGGCTACATGTTGTTGCTGGTTGTCTGCCTGGGGCTGGTCATCAAGAAGTTCCTCAACAACACCGAATTCTGCGGTAAAAAGTGAGCCTCCGCCTTGGAGGAGGCTGCCGGCTCGCTCACCTGTTTGCTTGAAGTTTCTGTTGTTGGTTTGTTTTCAAGTTTTGTTGTGTTTCCTTCTTTGCTCGAGGAGGGTGCTGCAAAACCACAGGGAAAAAGTTCAGTGCGACAAGGGCTTTGGGAGAGTGCACTCAGTGCACTTAGGGCTTTGGGAGAGGGAGGTGGGGCAAGCAGGAGGGAGAGGGCGGCTGGTTCTTGCCCCTGGAAAAAATGCAGGTGGTGTCTGTGACATCCAGGGATTCTTCTAAGGCAGCGCGAATAGAACCCCACATAAACCCCCAACCAGTTCGATCTTCCAGTCGTCTTCTCTGCCAGAGGTAATAACGAGCAGCCCTTGTGAGGTCAGGCATGCAGTAAAGAGGGTAAGTAGACAGAATCCCTGGGTACTTCCGTTTCAGTGTGAGGAATGCTTGGATTTGTCAAAGAATAGAGCTTTGTAGGAAAAGAGCACAGAGACACTAACCCAGGGCTTAACCTGCTAGAAAATGCATGGAATGTGAACACACGTTAATTATTTCAAAATGTTTCTTAGATGTTAGTTAAATAGTAATATATACAATGATTTTTCATAATTTATCGAAGCCTGTGATCTGCACTGAATTTTCTTTATCATGTAGTTTGGAAACTTGCAGCTCTTCTGCGTTGCATATACTTGAACTGGACATCAGGGCAAGCTGCTTGAGAGTTCTCAGCTACTTTTCTAAACAGTATTTTTTGAAGGCCTGTGTGTGTCATGATACAACTGTGAATTATTCTACCTTAGGGACTCTGGTTAAACTATTGGGAAGGAGCTAAGTGGTTTGTATAGGTCCCAGATTGCTATTTACTTATGTGTTCCACAAAACCCATCCTGTTTCTCGGTTTTGTTTTTAATCTTATTCTCTCTTTCTCTACTGGTTCAAATTGCCACTGGAATAAATGTGCCTTTTGAAGCAATGCCCAAATGACTGGTCCTCAAACATAGTTTCTTGCATGGGGAGAGCAGTAGGTGTAAGCTTTTCTTACTTTATTGCAAATCAAGGTTTAACATTCTCTTCAGGAGGGAAGGAAGATGGTATGGGTTGTAAGTTTTTGGTAGGACCAGTAGTGGCTTCCTAGGACATGCAGAGCATTTGGCTTCTCTTACAAGGAGAAGAAATCAGCCTACTAATGAGGCTGTGGTTCCTAATGCTGCCATCGGGGAAGGTGAAAGGACACTGTTCTAGACTGAGCCCGTCTAGCCTTGCTTAAAATTAAAATCGTAGTATTCAGCAGTAAATATGGCAGTTGTAATATGAAAGTCAGGAGTATGTTGCTTGAGTTATAGCTGAAAATTTTGAGTTAAATAAGATGACCTTTGCCTAGTTAAGCACTGAATTCTCATTTGGATCCAGACTATGGAAATGAATGGCGGTCACCCTAAATCGTTGAAAAATTAGGGAAACACGCTCCTGAGATCCTATCTGACAGCCACGTTGGCCAGTGTTACTTAAGACATTTCTCATAAACGTTATCCTGGACTTGAGATAGCAGCTCTAGACTAACACACACCACTGAGGTGGCTTATTTAAATACTTATCACACTTCTTGACACGTCCTTCGGGTGAAGAGCCAGATAAGTCATTGAATGGGGAAGTCTTGACTTCATGGTATAATTTAGATCAAGGACAGAAGGTAGATGAACACTTACCTCAGCACTGGTAGGCTGGTGGTCCTGCCAAGATTGCTCTTTTTGTTTATGCTTTTAATCACTACTGTACTTGTAAACAGAGAGGCTCCGGCACAGTTCCCTGGAGGAACCAGTATCCTTGTGTGTTAATTGCACACGGAAGTTAACTTTATATATGTCTATATTTAACTTAGGAGATCTCTTAACGAGATTGTAAATACACTTTGCGCATTTGCTGATGGGTGTCAGTGTCTCATGTTTGGCAAAGTGCAAGGAGATTCCTGTTAGGTTACAGGGACTGAGAGCTGTGCCTGCCACGGATGTTAATCCTCAGCTGTAACTTAATTCAGTACGTGTATTCAAGGACAATTGTGGCAATCAGGCTATTTCCACATGCAAACTCATTTGCATGTCATTGTTGTCTCTTTTAGAGCCCCCAAAAATGTTGGTTTGGAAGCTAGAAAAACAGGTTGAGGAGCATTTTGGATCTTCCTTGTAAACTAGAAGAAACTCTCTAGAGACAGCCTTCTAAAAAAGGTTGATGAGTTTGAGAACAAGAAATAAAGCCTCTATTTGTCATTTTAAATTTTTGTTGGCGATCTTCCAGGTCCTCAAAGAAAATTCTCTTCTTGCCTTGTGTCTTTGTCCTTAAGCAGAGGCCACTTAAGGATAAAATTATACCCATATAATTTTCAAGTGATTATGATGCATGAGCCCAGTAAGATGACACACTTTTCCCCTGGAAGGTTTCAGCAAAGTGAGGACTGACTTTCCTTCCCTTTGCTTCTTCCTTCCTGCACGTTCCCTTTCCCATTCCATCTTCATTTTTATATACCACATACAGCACTGACAAAGGACATTCTAGTTGAAAACATTGGTTTGGCTTTACCTCATGTTTCCAAATAGGTACCGTATACACTACATAAGACCGGGGTTGATTTGTGAGGCTATATATGTTATTTGCTAAATGATATCGGATTTCGGTCAAGATAAATGATGATATTTGAGAATCAGCAAATATTTACTCAGTCTCCACATTTGCATAGAACTCTCCAGGTATATTATATATTTCAGGGGTAATATGACAATCAGAAGAAAATCGCTTTTAAAATATTTTTTCACGCTCTTCATTTTGCCACATCCAATTCAGTCAGTTTATTGTGTTCAGCTGTTAGAAATGTAGGACAGATGATAAGTAAGAATGCACTCCCTTATCTCTGTACAACCTATTTCAGCAGTAGAATTTTGAAGCCCGTTATGTAATGCATTTTATTTTTACTCATTAGTCATGATCTGGATGACATCTCAAGGAGCAGCATCAGAGAGTCATGCCTGGGAAATGAGGGTGTTTGACTTCCATGCCTGTCACCCTGTGGGTTGGTCTGTGGAATTGACTCAGGCTGATGTAGGCGGCTAAGGGGAGGTTCCTTTCTTCCCTGCCATTCTTGTATCTGCACCTTCAGGTGAAGAGGGTGACCTCGCAGAGAGAGGAAGTGAGTTCTTCAGTCATGTCATGACCGGCTTGTAAAAACAAACGTGATCTTTTCCCCTGGCCATACACTTTCTGTAAATAGCCCAGGAAGAAAGCCCAGGGCTTCAGAGCTGGCCAGAGTGGCCTTCCCATGTTTCCATTCATAAATCCTGCCTGTAAGTGATCGCAGTCAAAAACCATTTCACTTAATGCATCATACTACTTCAGGGGAATCATTTTGAAGAATGCAAAATTTGAGGATGGAGGTGATTTTTATAACTTTTTCTGATTCGGTGCTGAATCTGAGAGCTCACAGCAATAACAAACAGGGATTTTAATCTTCAGATCTCTTCACAACTTGATCTAATCTGCACAAAGCTATAGTGGGGGCCAGGTAGGCGTTATCTCCACTTTAAGGTTATACCGTTGGTCCAAGGTGGCAGAATTAGAACGTGGAGACGGTTGTGTGCTCAGTTGTGAGTGTTACTAGTTTGCATGGCTATGATGCCTGGCCTAGCACACCGACACTAATTGGATATCTATACATTTTCCCCCTTTCATTGATTACCTTATAATTGTAAAACAGCGAGATTAGAGATGACTATCCTTGAATTTAGGTTATAAAATTTTAAACAAAATGTTATCAGCTGCTTAAGTACTTTCTGTCATCTTGCATTGTTCTTCATCTGCTGAAGTCTGCCACTGCCGACTTCTCTCTGAGTTGATTTTCACTTGCTTGTTCATGGAATCCGTTTAGTGATCATTAGCAACCTTCTGCATGTAAGATGCTGGGCAAGGAACCAGCCATATTATTATAGCCATTACCCTTTTATCTGCTGGTGGAACAGAGGTGGGAGCACCAGAAAGGCCCTCTGGCCAGGGATCCCTGTCCCAAGCCTCTGAGTTTGGTTCTTTTCTCCTATTAGCCTAAGAGCCATGCATAGAATCTTATTTCAATTCACATGCTAATTCACCCACAATCGATTTCATTCCTTTTTTTTTTTTTTTCTGTCTGCTCCTAAGCCTATGTGAATTTTCTTGGTAAAAATAACTAGAAAGTTTAATGCATAATCCAGGTGAAGGGAGAGCAGGCATATGTACAAAGAGTTGAAAAATTTATCATCACTGCTAATTCATAAAGATCACTTTTGGAAGTTTCATGGTTTTAAACCACTGTGAAGCAAGGTTCATCCAAAGTGCCTAAACCGTGATATCATTAAGTGTCTGCATTTCACAGATAGCATATTTAAGTTTTTTAAAATGTCAGCTTAAATGCTTATATCTCCAAAGATTAGCTGAGATTACCTAATGTTCTTTAGCCTTTTTCCTCTTTTCAGGTCATTGTGTTGTAACCTATGAAACCTGTTTTAGAAAAAAATTAATCTGGAGAAAGCTACATAGAAAAAATACCAGATGTGAAAAAGATAGGAAGCAGGCATGGGAGAAGGGAGAACAAGGAGGATTAGCTTCACACAGTTAGAATGGGGCAAGTTGAACTATGGACAGTTTTGCCTGAGTTTTGCATTTTGTCCCTACAAAAGCGTGTGCACTCCCAGGGCATTAGTGCTCAGATAGGCAGGCGAGGAATTCTGTTTGGCAGCATGACCACATCCTGTAGCTTATGACCTGAGCACAAGTGCCTAGGTATATTTTGAGTAGCAGATGTACTCCTGGTTTACCGTCTTTAATTTGTCTCCATAAAATTAGGGCATAAGGCAAAAAGGCATGAGGGGATAGCATCAGCCAATTGTAAATCACCTTTTTTTTTTTTTTTTTTGCGGTACGCGGGCCTCTCATTGTTGTGGCTTCTCCCGTTGCGGAGTACAGGCTCGGGATGCGCAGGCTCAGCGGCCATGGCTCACGGGCCCAGCCGCTCCGCGGCATGTGGGATCTTCCCGGACCGGGGCACGAACCCGTGTCCCCTGCATCGGCAGGCGGACTCTCAACCAGTGCGCCACCAGGGAAGCCCTGTAAATCACCTTTTGATCATTTTCTTGAAGGATTGCCAATATTCTCTGACATATATCATCTGACAAAAAGCGAACAAGTCTAGACAAACTAAAAAAGGCAGCAATCATTGGTGGAAGCTGAGTACTGCTGTATTCTGTTGTGATAGGCTGCATGTCTTCCTACTGAAGATTTTATTCCTTCAATATTATGAATAATTATTCTTAATTGTGAAAATGGGTGTCCACTTTTTAAAAAAAAATTATTTATTTATTTTTGGCTGCGTTGGGGTCTTTGTTGCAGCACTCCGGCTACTCTGTTGTGGTGCGCAGGCTTCTCATTGCAGTGGCTTCTCTTGTTGCGGAGCATGGGCTCTAGGCGCGTAGGCTTCAGTAGTTGTGGCTCATGGGCTCAGTAGTTGTGACTCATAGGCTCTAGAGCGCAGACGCAGTAGTTGTGGCACATGGGCTTAGTTGCTCCGAGGCACCGGACCAGGGCTCGAACCTGTGTCCCCTGCATTGGCAGGCGGATTCTTAACCACTGCACCACCGGGGAAGCCCCTGGTCGTCTACTCTTCTTGGTCACTATTCCAAAAGCCAACACAAATTTTTGTCATTGTTAAAAAAAAGGACAAATGTATTGCATTTCTGGTTTGCAGATTTCTAACCGGGTTCGTGGGCTTCTTTTGTTTCCAAACAGCTTCTTCAGAGCCTGTGAGTGAGTTGCAGAATTAGCGTTTACGGATAGGTCAGAGGCCGGGAATGCTCATTTGGCTGTTAATTGTGGCAGGATGTGACTTTTGAAAGCTCTGAACACATACCTAGAGGCAGCAAAATGCTCATTTATTGACTATTGAACTCAGTGGAACACAGCTTTGCGTTTGAGCTTTTGAAAATGTTCTCCGATGTATTGTGCTTCTAAATGTAACGCACGACCTTTAATACGTTTTGTTCTTGAACAATCTCTGAAAGCTGTTCCAACCGTGGCATTTCTTGAATGTGCAGCGTTATTCTCCAGCGTGTAAAAGTGGCTGGCCACCTTTCTCATGCCTTATACTCCACCTAAAATATGCAATAAGCACTCAAGCAGGAGTGGAGGGGTCTTCGGTTGGGTTTTTAACCGTGCTGTAGAGATGGCCCTGCCCCTCACAGCTCACCACAACATTGAGAAAGGACCCCGTGTAAATAACCCTTGTTTCCAGATGGAGTACAGGGACGCATTAACATCATTTCTCCTTTTAGGTCCATCTCTAGTTAGAAAGCATGATCTGTTTGTAATATGCTGGATGCAAAAATGAAAACTAATAGGCAAAATTTTTAGAGAAGAATTCTAATTTTATATTTTAAAAGTTTATAATAGCAATTTGTTTGTAAAAACCGGCCTTTGCACATAGATGAGAACCAGCGCTTTTTGGAAAGCCTCATCTTTGTCCTGGGAGTTTAATCACCTGGAGCTCTTACCCAAATGATAAAGACCTACAAGGTCTTGAAAAATGTAAATAGTGTATAGTTTAAAAAAGGATAAAACAATTTTTTTAAAAGAAGAAAACAGGTCAGCTATGTTATAGGTGTGTCACAAGGCTAAATTTAAGTCTTTTTAAAATTCTAGTTAGAAACATCATTAAATTCACTCTCCCAGCAAGGCTTAGCGCAGAAGGTCTACTTTTCTACCAGGTTGGTCTTTTATGGAGGCTATGAGCAAAATTGTTCCAACTAAGCAACTGAGTACCAAGGCAGTAAAGAAATGAGGCCCAGTTGAGTTTGATGAGGGTTCACTCACAGTGGATAACATAGCCAGTAAAATGTATAGCCCTGGACACTCCACTCCTAGTTTCTCTGGAGCGGAAAGAAGCGTAAAGCCTCATGCCATCAATCCACAGACCAGGAAAAGGCTGTGTTTCAGGGCTGGGGGAGGACGCTGTGGCCGCTCTCTTCTCTAAATAAAGCACGTGGTAGCTCTGAACTCTCTTCGTATCAGCCTTCTCCCAGGCCATGGCCATCACCCCTGAAGCCTTCACTTTCCAACTCAGCCTTGAAGACAAAAGGTTTCTAAAAAGATTCCATGTGTATTTAGGCCATCTCAAACCATCTGCCTTAGGAGGTTCATCCATTTCTAAACTGAGGATTTAAATACAATGACTGTGCTCAGATTTACAAGAATGTACAACCAGCAGGTCCCCTTTTGCGGTCAAGGGCATTAATTGAAGGGCCATACTCACTTTTTCCTCAGGTCAGAGGCAGACGGAGGATTTAACAGTGACCAAATAGAGCCCTCGTTGTGTCAGTATTTTTTAAGTTCATTTAATGGTGATAATGGAGGAAGAAGGGAGTAAAGGAAAATGCAGGCATGAAAAAAGAAACTAATAGTTTCTAGTTTTTCCACTGCTTGCTAAATGAATTCTTCTTAGGCTACCTTAACTCCAGTCACCACCTAGATCTTAAACAGCTGTGTTTAGCTAGCCGGCGAGGTTTTCTCAGGATGTGTGGACGGGGGCTACGATGTGGTTTCAAATCATTGGTGTATTCTGCCAGAAAAGGATTATTTAATCATAATCCCCTGTTACCTGATAAATTAAGCAAAATAATCCATAGAAATAACTATCACTTGGTCAGTTCTGTGCATGTAGCTGAACAAAATTGTGACTCTTTTCTGTTGTATCATGATTTGGGTTTTCTGAGACATTTGTTCCCTATGATCTTGAACATGAACATCTGTATAAATAACTATTCATTTTTTGCTGAAAAACAAATGTATGAAATAAGAATAAATTATTTGTAAGCATCGTGTTTAGGACTGCATTTGTACGCCTCTCTGCATGTCCAGAAGATATCCTTCAGCAAACAGATTATCCCTAAATTAATAGTATGTATGACACAAGCATCAGCAGGCAGAAGGGAAGAATGTTAAGTTTGTCCTGAAGAAGTACCCTTAGTATATTACATTTACAATTTTAGTTAAATGAAAAAGAAAATTCATGGGAATTCCCTGGAGGTCCAGTGGTTAGGACTCTGTGCTTTCACTACCAAGGACCTGGGTTCAGTCCCTGGTTGGGGACCTGAAATCCCACAAGCAGCTCAACAAGGCATCCCCCCCAACAGAAAGAGAAAATTCATGACTTACTTTGAAACCATATCTTCTAAGAAAATACTCATATAACCCAGGTAATGAAGTTTTTCCTTACACCTCACTATTTTTCAAGGGCACATGTGGTCCATGGACTTCTCTGCAAATACAGCCTGTTCCAGAACCCTGTGATCTGTGTAACTTTGCATCATCTCTGTCCTAAATAATACTAGCAAGGGAGATTCAACTTCAGTTCTTAAGCTGCTAAGTCTTTAACTCATGTTGACTCTTGTTTCAGGGGTTGTTAGGAACAGAAAAAATCAATTAAGCACGAAAAGGTTTGTAGGAAGAATACTAGGGAGTTCCCAGAATGCACAGAGCTGACCACCCACACCTCAGGAAGGAAAAAGAGTAGGACAGAGCTTGAGATTCCAGCTGGGAACTCCTGCCCCAAGCCAGCGTCTTTCCAGGGTACTGCTACCAGAGAGAGGCAACTTCAGCTGTTTTCTGGCCCTGTTATATCTGTCCCCAGTTCAGATTCCTGGGAGCGAGTATCTGATTGGCTTAGCTTAGATCACATGGACTCTTCTGATGTCAGGGTATGGTGCTTGTGATTTACAGCCCTTTTCAGAACTGCAGGGAGGGGAAGAGTCATTCCCCAAAGGAAGGGATGATGGGCAGACAAAAACAACTGCTGTCCACCTCATCATGCGTCCCTTGGTTGTCTGGTACACAGGCATACCTCTGTAATCCCAACTCCTGGGGAGTGTGAGGACAAGGGCAATGGGAGACCGAAGGTTTGGGCCAATGGGCACTATGTAAGGCACTTGTCTAAGCCAAGTGTCTTACCAATGTGGGGTTCCCGTCCAAATTCTGGAGCCCCCGGTTACAGAAGGAAGGAAGAAAATGCATGCCAGCAGCCCCAAACAGTAACAACCACAGCCCAGCACCTGGCTGGCTAGCCCACACTCTCCTTTCCATATATGCTTGCCTTATGCAGTAGAACCGTTACATGTATAATCTAAGTGTTTTTGCCCCCTTTCCCCAAATCAACCCAAAGTCCTGGCTTAGAACTGCAGCCAGCTCCCAGCACCTAGGATCTCCATGTGATAGGAGTTCCTCTCGGTGAGACATTCAGCTACACCCCAACTCACTGTAGGCGGAGAAGAATTGGATCACTGAGAGGCCAACTCCCGCTCACAATATTGTACCACTTATAATAGCACACTGTGCCACCAGTAACTGGCAGCCGTCACCTCCCATGATCTAGGAAGGCCAAGCCCTCCATGAGCTGGTTGTAGGATGAGTTCCTCAGGTTCTGTGTGCTGGGAGGATTTCTGTCCACCTTGGGCCTGTGCCAGATATCTGCCTGTTTGCCTTCAGATCCATTTCTCCATCCCTCCCCTCATTTGTTCTGTATTGGAGCTGATTCTAGGCCCCCTTCTCTCTGGCTTTTGTTAGGTCCTGCCAAGGAGAGAAATGGTGGGAGATTGGATGGAAGGGAGATGGCAGAAGGCAGGTATTTTTTTCCCTTTCCCTCCCCACTCTTCCTTTATGGTTCCAATTTCTTCTGGGATCCTTAACCCTGGCAGCTGTTGGCAGTCTAAGTGTAACCTGAGGGAAGCCAGCATAAGAATACAGCTGGCACATGGAGTGGGGTCAAATAGAGTAAATCACAAAAGGAGACTTGATCAATCTATGCCTGAAGCCTACACATTTTTGGACTTTTCCTTATAAACCTTCATTATATAATCTAGTTTAAGTTGTATTTATTGCATGTAATCAGAAACATCTTAACTGATCCGTAAGGTTTGCTAGTGTCCCAGTTCTATATAATAGGACTTGCACAGCCCCCATCCCACCTTCACTCAGCCAGTCCCCCATTCTAGGATCTGCATGTTAGGTATTTGAAATATCTTCTTAAAGTACAGATTTCTGTTGATATGTTAGGACTCGGGGCTGCCCAGTGACCCTCCTGTTCTCCATTGGAGGTATTTCATCTCTTTCATCTTCCCACTCCTGCTCTTTCCTCAAATCTCTCATCCTACCCCTTCCCATCTCTTCAGGAACCACACTCCACGTATTGCACATTGTTCTCCTGTATGTTCAACTACTTCTACTCAATAGGATTCTCCCTATAAGCATTTTAAAATGTGCTACTAGTCTTTCCCATCTTCTAAAAAAAGAGTCACCCTCTCCCCACTATGTCACACTCTAACAACCACTCCCCTCTCTCTTCTCCTTCACAGCTAGGCTTTTTGCAAGAGTGGTGTACACTTGTCTTTGTTTTCATACTTCCCACTCACTCCTTCACTCACTGCATTCTGGCTTCATTAATTTCACCAAAATGGTTTTTACAAGATTTCTAACAACCTCCTTATTGTGTCCTGGACATTTCTTAGATCCTCTTTTCCATTGCCTTCTGCTGAAAGTCTTCCCTCCGCCTCTGTGACCCTGTACTTCCTGGATTTCCTCCTACCTCTCTGGCTACTCTTTCATAATCTCCTTTGCTGACTTCTCTTCCCCTGTTGACGCCTGACGTCGATGTTCTCAAAGTGTGATTGCAGACCCTCTACTATGTATAGTATAAGTTAAGGACTCGGTGAGCGGCTTGATTCTGCCACTTCCTGTCAGCTCTCTGACTCACCAAGGCATTGGAATGCTAGTTCCAGGAAGCTCAACCTTGAGCCTACTCCTCCAGCCCTTTCAGTGGGTGTCTAAGCCAACCAATGCCTGTTAACAAATCCCCTTCAGCCCCAGCTAGTTTGAGTGGACTCTGTTGTCTGCAACTGATTCCAAATTGATAAACTAGCTAAGCAGAAAAAGATGGTGATCAGGAGTGCTGGAAATGGGAAGACGTAGCTCTTTATTCCCCAAACCAATCATTAGCAAGTAGTCAATTAGGCCTCTGATTTTTCACGCTTAATTCTCCTTGGAAGGCAAAGCAGACTCTGGATCAGGCAGAGACTGAACTCTCTTCAGAGATTTGGTTCTACTTCAAAGGAAAAAAGAAACATTAGGAACAGAATTACCTAAGATTTCTTTCCCTTAATGTTGACTTTAAATAGATGAAGGGAGATATAACATGGATACTTAGAACATATGTCAAGTGAAAGAAATCTAAAATAACAAAACTCACAAATAATAAGCGACATTCCCATGTATCAGCATAGTGTTTATAATTTTCATATTGAGACTCAGCCCCTAATAACCAAAAATCCATTAAATATAAAGAATATACAGAATTATAACATTGGAAAGGAATTCCATGAGTCTCTGATCTAAAAAATTAATTGTGGTCCTCTATCCCAGTGAAAGGCCATCGGAAGTGAGCTGGAACTTCAGCAGGTGCTTGGTTTCCTCTTTCCCTTGGTTTCCTTGTATCCCTATAATGCATCCCCCAGCTTCTTCTAGCAGTACCCTAAATTTCCTTTTAGGAAGAACCCCTCCCACTCAACCTTGGTGGGACTGCTCTCCCTGGCAGTGGGGGGGGGGGGCATGTGACCCAAGGTAGGCCTGTGAGCCCAAAGTGTCTCTGGATTCTGTACTTTCCATGACTTGCCTGCATATGACTTTATGTAATCCTGTGAGGCACCCATAGCCTTCAATATATTACTTCTTTTTAAATTTTTTTTCCCCTTAAGTTAGCCAGAAGGTTTCCATTTCCTGCAACTAAAGAACATTGACTGAGGACTTCCAGTTTCTGGTCTGGCATGTAAAAAGCTTACAAATTGTCACTCTATCCTAACAACAACTAAAACTCTGAATAAACCAAAAAATCAACAACTCTTCTTGGATCCATCAGAGAAGTGAGATCACAGAGCAAACCATTGTCCTCAAAATTAGAGATCCAGACAGGTGGATGCAGAGAATTATAACTTGCCACGTTAGGCATCCATGAGCAGAAACCTCTGCAGGAACAAGTACTGGGTTCCTTTAACCTGATATGCATCACGTCTAGCTTTAAATAAAAAAACTACAAGGCTACTAAAAGGCCAAAAACATAGTTTGAAGAGACAGAGCAAGCAGCAGAACCAGACTCAGATAAGGCAGGGATACTGGGATTATCAGACGAGGAATTTAGGACAACAATGCTAAAGGCTCTAATAGAAAAAGCAGACAACATGCAAGAACAGATGGCTAATTGTAAGCAAAACAATGGGAATTTTAAGAAAGAATCAAAAATAAATGCTAGAAATCAAAAACATGGTGACAGAAATGAAGAATGACTTTGATGACTCATTAGTAGACTAGACACTCAGGAAAGAACCAAGGAGCTTGAGGATACATCAATAGAAACTTCCAAAACTGAAACGCAAAGAGAAAAAAGACTGGGGAAGAATGGAACTGAATATTCAAGAACTGTGGGACAGTTACAAAAAGTATAACATATGCGTAACAGGAAGGCCAGAGAAAAAAGAAAGAAAGGAACAGAGCATAGCGAATGATACAACACCCATGCAAAATCTGTACAAAGGAAATTCTACACGTAGACATGACATGACTTTTTAAAAAAAATTTTTATTGGAGTATAGTTGATTTACAATGTTATGTTAGTTTCAGGTGTACAGCAAAGTGAATCAGTTATACATATACATATATTCACTCTTTTTTAGATTCTTTTCCCATATAGGCCATTACAGAGTATTGAGTAGACTTCCTGTGCTATACAGTAGGTCCTTATTAGTTACCTATTTTATATATAGTAGCATATATATGTCAATCCCAATCTCCCAATTTATTCCCCCCACCCCCCCAAAAACCATAAGTTTGCTTCTACATCCGTGACTCTATTTCTGTTTTGTAAATAAGTCCATTTGTACCATTATTTTTAGATTCCACATATAAGCGATATCACATGATTGTCTGACTTATTATACTTCACTCAGTATGACAATCTCTGGGTCCATCCATGTTGCTGCAAATGGCATTATTTCATTCTTTTTTTTTTTTCTATGGCTGAGTCATGATGACTTCTGAAGCATTTGTAAATAATTTCTTTCTGTCTGAGGAGTCCACTCACAGTTTCTGACCTCCAATTTTTTTTTTTCTCCAAGAGCTGAAGGCATTCCTAAAAGAAGGTAGAATTTAAGAAATTGGATTACCTTTGCAAATATAAGTACTTCTTAAAATCATAGGACTAATAAAAGAGGTCCCATATCCTGCCTGCTCACATAGTACCCAACCTTCCTATCCTGAACCTATATAATGGTAAAAATATATGTAGAAAACTAAGAGGTAGGGAGAAGGCACATGAGCATTTATTGGTACAAAATGTAATTCTCTGAGAGCTACATTATTAATTGAAGGTGCTCTGAGTGGGTTTTTACTCCTGCTCTTAATTCACTGGTTCACTGTATTATTTCATCCTTACCATCTATAAATCTGTTTTGATGGTAATCTATAAATATCAGTTTAGAATTCTTTCATATTCTTATTTTAGTTACACAGAAATTTCAAAAAGTACAAAAAGAAACGAGCTTAAGGAAATAAATATTTCTACAGATATACGCATATAATACACCAACTATAAGAAGATCCTGATCATATCTTGCGTATAAATAAGGTAAGAAAAAGGTGCCTGTCCTCATTTTCTCTTGTTGTTTGTTTTGGTTTGATTTTTTTGGTTTTCATCTGAATTTTTGCTTTTGGTTATGGTGTTTTCTTTTTGTCACTTTTAGATCCTAGGAAAGGGTCACATATAAAAAATGGTAGATGTGAAATCCTGTCAGAAGCCCCTCATTTTGATCTCCGATGTTACCTATGTCTTGCCAAATGTAAAGCTTGTTAATTTATAGGCGCCTGTGTATCCCATGAACGCATAAGGAGATCCAGGGCAAGTCATATAAATCATGGTGCCTCCCTTTAATTTGGTTACACAGATGGAATCCAGCTAAAATGAATTTAAAGAGAATAAAAAGGCAACGTGAGGGCTATTCTTAGCACCAGGTGGCAATTCTACCCTGTCTCCCCGTCATACTGGTTCACAGAATCGTTTCAGCCCTGGGGCCATCATCATTTGCTTCTTCGTGGCTGGAGAAGTAGTCCTGGAAGAATGAGTCACAGCTATGCTGTGAGTCAGACTCAGGTCTGGTGAAGATGAAGTTCTCCCTTTCTTCCTGTGCGTAACAACACGGGGCCCGTCATGTGAGTAGCAGAGTACTTTAAAAACTAAACCTTTTCCTCCCTGTCCTTGCTGTTCGATGCCATAAGTAGGTCTGACAAAGACACCTAGTGTTGCTTGACTCCACCACCCCACCCCGAGGTGCTAGTGACTCTTCACAGCCCCTCCTAAGATGCCCCAAAGAGGAAACCAGTACCCTCCTGTACAACGGGAAGCCGCTTCTGGAATCGCTGCCCAGGTGTTTGGGGCCTTTTAGCGTCCAGCCTGCTTGTTGTGTCTGGAACGATGTCCCCACTGTCCCCGCTGCGGCCATGGAGCTGGATGACTGCACACTCAGGCAACTTTGTGGAGGCGCAGCCTGAAGTTCTGGACACTCGGAAAGAAAAAGCTGGACCCCCAAGTTGGAGGTGGGGTGGGGATCCTGCCTCTCCAGAGAATGGTATCTAAAGAGCTGTGGACAAATATACACACACCAAACACCCTGGTCACTCCAGATGGCGAGATGACCCTCGAGCGATAAAGGTCCCCACAAAGGCCTCTTTCAGAACCACGGCCGGCGAAGCAGATGGGGAGATGCATGCAGTAGGGGAAGGGGGAGGAAATCGGCTCTCGCTGGATTTTTTGCAGGAATTCCTGCAGGGCCGACGCTGGCTCGGGAAATACATTTCGAGCAGCCAGAGGGATGCGGGGTGCTCTCCGAGTGTGCTCGGGGAGTAGTCGCCAGGGGATAGGGGTTGGAGCGGCAGCGGGGCGAGGGCCGAGGGTCATCGGGGCGCGCGGGGCGGGTGGGTCCCAGAGGACGAGGGCGGCGGGGTCGGCTTGGGGAGGTCGGAGCCTCGCCCTTGGCCTTGGCCTGTGGGAGCTGCTGGGAGGGCGGCCGGAGCCGGCGCAGGGGCGCGGGGCGCGGGCTGGACGGTGGGACGGCGGTGGGGGTCAGGGGACCCGCACTCGAGGACCCGGGAGGCTGCAGGAAAACCCGCGGTGGTCCCGACCCTGTTCGTGCTCTGAACTCCGGCCTCCTCCCACTGCAACTCCTGGCCTCTCGCTCATCAGACCTGGATGTGGGTCTGACTTCTCACGCCACGATTTCGTTGTCATCTCAGGAAGTTACTTGGCCCCTGCAGACCTCCATTTCCTCATCTGTAAAATCGAGTTGGAAATATTTCTTATGTCCTAGTAGTGTGAGAATTCAAGGAATGAATGTAAAGCAATTTTACTAAGTGCCTGCTACATGCTAACTGTTCAGTACATTTTAGCTAGGGTTATATTAGCTCAAACTCTTAGGAACTCATAACATCCCCAATCCATAAGGATCCTTGAGGGCATGTGTGCAGTCTGGGAAAAAAATGGAATTGAATTAACTTTCTTTCTAGATCAATGCCGTCCAATAGAAATATAACACAAACCATATATGTAATTTTCTAATAACCACGTTAAAAGGGTCAAAAAATCAAGTAAAATTAAATTTAATGATATATTTTGTTTAAGCCACTATATGCAAAGTACTATCATTTCAACCTGTGGCACCAGCCCAATTTCAGGAGCTTCAATCTCCCATGTGCTGGACAGCACAGCTCAGACGCCTTGTCACTATTTGAGTCTCAGCTCAAACGTCACCACCACCTTTGACTATGTAAGTAGTGGCCCCTGTTTCCTCCCTCCCTTCACACTCACACATTCACCATGGCTTTACCTTATTTTATTTTCTACACATTATTTATCACCATGTGAAATTCCCTTGTTTACTGTTTCTGTCTCCCCATCAGAATCTAAGCTCCAAGGCTGCAGGTTTGGGTCCTCAGCACCCAGCACAGTGCCTAGCATACTGTAGGCAGTTGTTTAATACCTGTTGAATGTATGAGTTAATGAGTTAAATGAATAAATGACTGGATGTGGTAGTATCTACCTCCTCTACAGACAGAACTACCCAATTCTGACTAAGAAGATCCCTCAGCATCATGGAGATAATATTATATTTGAAGAATAAAGAATGCATTATACTCACAGGAATATGAAAACAGGCTTCTATAAATCTGACGATTCATCAGGCAATGACAAGTGACTTAGCTACCACCTTGTGCCTGAGGTTATAAACGAACTCTCCCAACTGTGATGACATAAGTTTCAGATGTTCTTCAACTGCCGTTTATTTACTTCATAGATTATCTGAAATGTAATGCCAGCTCAAAGATAAAAGACTTTTAAAAAGAGTTTTAAAATTAAAGATTAATATATAAAAATATTAGACTGAGTCTAAATGGTGAAGAGCCAATCCACTATGGATGGGTTAACCTTCACTAAAAAGAGAGTGGATGGCGTGGCCTAAGAGTATGTATATCTGCTCTGCTGACACCATTTAACACACGAGCTTTCTGGATAAAACTAAATGTTTGGGCTATGGGTCAATAACAATGGTTAAAACCTACTTCTGGACAGGCTACACAATTAAGGCAACAAATGTGTTTGTGGTACTGGTTCTAATGGACTCATATGCTATTATAAATTGGTTAGTAAAATAGTAGTCTCCAAACCTAGCTGCACAGTAGAATTGCCTGGGAGTTTCACAAGACAGAGATTCTAATTCAGGCACTCTGTTGGGGCTTCGCAACCTGTCGTTAGAAAATTCTCTTGGTGTCTTGAATAATCAGCCAGGTCTGGGAACCTCACAGCAGAATTGTCCAAGTGTCACCAGAGGCAGATTCACCAGGACACCAAGGAGACTCCATTTTCAAGGGTCTCTCACCCGCACGGGTCCCTCCCAAAGCCTTGTGTCTAATTTCGTATTTGTAACTTTATATAATTTTTTTAAAAAGGAGGACCCCTTAAGCTAAAGAGATGTGCAGACTTTACTTATTACATGACCTGGATGGCATCCTGTACTGAAAACAGTCCTACATAGGACATTATTGGCACAATTGAATAAAATGGAGTGGGGGTTGTAGGTTAGAAAGTATGGTATTACTGTTAAATTTCATAAATTTATTAGTTTTACTGATGTTACTTAAGAAAATATCCTTGTCCTTAGTAAATGCAAATTGAAACATTAAAATGGTAAACTGTTAAAAAAAAAAAAGAAGAAGAAGGTCCCCTTGTAAAGAGTTCTCTCCTCACAAAACCTGGATCTGCTTCTGGCTTTAAACTATACTGTCCCAGAAAACCACAGCTACAGAGCAAATCCAGCCCTCTGCCTGTTTTTGTACAGGCCATAAGAATGGTTTTTACATTTTTAATGGTTGAAAAGAAAAGTAATACTTTATGACCTGTGAAAATTATATGAAATGCAAATTTCAGTATCTATAGGTAAAGTTATATTGTTCACAGCCATGCTCATCACATTTATAAATTGTCTGTGACTGCTACACACCAGAGCTGAGTAGTTGCAACAGCAATTGCGTGGCCTGCAAAGCTTAAAATATTTACTATCTGACCCTCCAAATATTTACTATCTGACCCTCCAAAAAGTTGGCCAACCCTGACCGATACCATCGAATGATTACATCATAGATACAATAGAAAATTGATTTGAAAGGGTTACTTTATTTAATGTGAAAAGCATGATAGGGGAACTGTTTAACATAAGCAACTTATAAACACTCCCATTGTAGAGAGATTTATTCTATGAATCTACAAGTGATTGCATTCAGATGTGAATATCAAAGACTTTACAGAACCATAGCATCTTATTCAACATTATTTCGAGTAAGCTGTGCTTGGTCTGTAGGTTAGGAGCAATGTAATATAAGACAGAAGCGTTTGTAAGATGATTCAGGATAGGATGATTATAAGTAAAAACCTTCCCAGATAGAAAATACTGGAAAAATCTTGGAGGATAGTTGCAAAAGATGTATGCCATTAATGATTAACCATTAAGCATAAAATAGTATGTGCTCTGGGTTGTGGAAAAGTATAGTAAAATGTTGCTAAAGTTCTACTTCAAAGTTTAGCTCAGAGGTAGCTTATGAAACCACCTAACCCAATACTTTAAACAAAGCTAAAAACATTTGAACAATAACGATTAGACGAATTGGGCAAGAACTGTGACAGATCATCGAATTCTGGCAGCAAAGGAGAGCAAAAATATTGATTTAGCTGTCCCTCTTCAAAGTCGTATGATGGACACCTATGCAGAGCAGTGAGCATAGCTCTGAAGATCTGAGATGGAGGAGAGGAGTCTTTGAAAGGACAGCCAGTGTAGCAGCCTGAGTTGGTGTGAATGCTGACTGGTCAGGTTCTGTAGACATAGCAGATTTCCCAGTCAGACAAACAGCAGGTGGAAAACTAGACCGAAGGACAAATCAATTGGGAAGGTTAGTAGGTGAAATGTTACTAGGTTGGGAGGTCAATGATAAAGGCAGAGCTTTTTTTTTATCAGTCAGTTGACTTTACAGAATTTATGATTGGATCATACAAAAGAGAACAAGAAATCTTCCTTAACTGATTCAGGGGCCCAGGTACTTTGAAGATCCAAGTAGTCTGCTACTCCAGCTTCTGATGGAATCTTGGCTGTTTGAAGACAATTGCTTCTGTGTCTTTTGGAAGGAGCACAGTCCTCTGCATTCCAAAGACTACCTGGGAATAATATCCCAAATGTAGTCCAACCTTTCCATTTTCATGATAAGAGAAGGGTCGTGAGAGCTGGAAGGTAAGAGGTTTGTTGAGTCAGTCTGAAGGATGAGTGATTTACCGGGCAGACATAGGGAAACTGGAAGTAAAGCAACATTTTGGAGCATCTGCCATGTGCTAGGTACTTTGCATATGTTACTTCATTATCTCCACATCCCCTCAGTATAATTATCATTGATTCCACTGAACCCCTGAGGAAACAGAGAGGATCAGTTTCACACTTGCAACCAGCCAGCCAGTAACTGTAGAGCTGAAATATGAACACAGATCTGTCTGTCTGCCTGGCCCTGAGTCCTTACTCCTTCCTTCCTTCCTTCACCATCCTGTTCCTGGCAGGCTCTTCAAGCAGAGAAAGCAACAGCAGAAAAGCACAGTATCATAAATATGTTTTCCCACTCTAAATGACCACTAAGACATTCCTTTAAGTTTATTAGAGTTATAAAAATAAAACTAAACTAATACACTTCATCAATTAATAATACTGTCTCTAAGGTGGAAGGTCACATTACCCATTGTAGTCTTTCTTAAACCAAGTGTCAAATTCTAAATCTCAGAAATGTCCTCAATTTGGTCCCTTTGAGAGTTTCTACAATATAACCCCCCAAATTGACCGCAAAAATTGTCTCATATGCTGATGCAAAGCTTTGCTGACTATTGGTTGCAAGACAGGGCAAGCAGCCATCCTGGCCCCTTGTTCCAGTTGTAACTAGTGTCTTTTTCACCACACTCCAATGAGAAATGAGGCTGTACAGGACATGGAAGCAACCTAAATGTCCATCAACAGATGAATGGATAAAGAAGATGTGGCACATATATACAATGGAATATTACTCAGCCATAAAAAAGAATGAAATTAAGTTATTAGTAATGAGGTGGGTGGACCTTGAGTCTGTCATACAGAGTGAAGTAAGTCAGAAAGAGAAAAACAAATACCATATGCTAACACACATATATGGAATCTAAAAAAACGGTACTGGTGAACCTAGCAGCAGGGCAGGAAAGAAGACGCAGACATAGAGAATGGACTTGAGGATGTGGGGAGGGGGAAGGGGAAGCTGGGACGAAGTGAGAGAGTGGCATGGACATTTATACACCACCGAATGTAAAATAGATATAGCTAGTGGGAAGCAGTCGCATAGCACAAGGAGATCAGCTCCGTGCTTTGTGACGACCTAGAGGGATGGGATAGGGAGGGTGGAAGGGAGGCTCAAGAGGGAGGGGATATGGGGACATATGTATACATATAGCTGATTCACTTTGTTGTACAACAGAAACAAAGCAACATTGTAAAGCAATTATACTCCAATCAAGATATAAAAAATTTTTTTAAAAAAGAAGTGAGGCTGTAGTTCTAAGTCTTTCCTCCCACGGGGGTTTCTTTATCTGAGCCATTACAGTAAAGAGTCACATGATCTTTCTTCCCTTAGGTAATGGTCAGTGGTAAAAATACATTCAGTAAATCATTAGAGGAATTATTACCAGCTCCTTTAAAAAATGGCATATGCCGGCATTTAGAAGTCCTTTAGTATGTTATTTGATCAATTTGTAGATATTTCGATTCCCTCTCAAACTGCATCCTCCAATTTGTCAAAGCTTATTTACATTTTGTTGCCCATTCACGAACCACTCAGAAGAGGCTGTAGGAAGAAACTCCTACCAACTAATGCTGTCTTAAAGCCTTCTGTCTACTCTAAATTTAGTAAATTTTTTGTAAACCTAGGCCTAATCTCAGATTAAACAAAACAAATGGTAACTAAGTCGATGGCCTCTTGAAGTCTGCTTGCTCTACCACAGACGAGCAAGCCAAGGCTATCTTAATTTGCAGTTCAGAAAGCTCTCTTCCCAACTTAGAAGTAGAGGGAGAAAGAAGACCCAGCATCAACTTAAAACAGACATTTCATAATTATAGGATTTAGGTTTGGAATCACTTCACTTAATCTTTGCATGATCCAGAACTCAACCCAGAAGATTAAAAGAACAGTATTTTCAATTCCATTCATGAAAATTAAGGACTTGGCTAGAGTTAATAAAGCTGAGAAAAAAAATATATAAGCTGTTAGTCAAGGCAATGTAATCCTTATCCCAATGCCAAGTGAAAAAATTTTAGTCATTTATTTCCATTATAATAGGTAATACTTTTGCTTATAGATTTGTAAAAGAGGACAGATAATATCCTGAAGGTGAGTCCCTCCATGTGGGAGAACCATATTAAGATACCACTGCTGGAGCAACCCCAGAAGCTTATCAGATCTAAATAAAAGATTGATGGTGATTCTGAGTTTAAAATTTAATGTCCAAGGCTAGCTACTAAATGTTACATTACAAGAACGTTGACGGTACTGTAAATCAATAAAGTCAATTATGCTCTCTTATGGGATTAATTTTATAAGATAAAAATTATTTACATATTACTGTGTTTTTTTCCAAGGACATTATTTATTTATTTCACTTACTGTCATTTGTCAAGATTTTCATTTTGATGGATTTAATGGATAATATTTAATATATGGTACATTAGAAGTTCCTACCTATAAACATGGCATACTGGGTTTGCAGATACAACATAATAACCTGATATACCCAAATTCGAGGAAATAATTACCAACTTTTAATTATATTTAAACTGATCCTCTCCTTGGGAAAAGGAGCTCTAAGACAGCTATGTTGTGCTCTGAAGACACAATCAAAATAATACTCATAGCTATGAGGCGTCTTTGTAAATAAATGGTAACTGTCTGTTTATCCAACACCTTAGTTACTATGTAAGTCTTTTCCCAAAACCAGGTTACCAATTCACAGGGGCTTTACCTTTGACTAAACCCATCTCTGAAGTGGGTTAGAGGCTTGTGTGAGAAAGTAGATGACCTTTGCAGGTTTAAAAAAGGCTGTGAGGTTAAGACCTGTGAAATGCCACTCAAAGGTAAGAGCTGGCAGTGTTTTCTCCTGGCTCTGTCATTAATGTTCTCACTGATCTCCCTTCCCTAGCTTCCAGGAGGGAAAAAACCATCTTACTAAATAATGCAAATGTAAATACTGTAACAACATATGCCTCGAATTGTGTTTTCATAAAATTATAAGATTTAGTTGTTTTTTTTAGATAAATTTATTTATTTTATTTATTTGTTTTTGGCTGCATTGGGTCTTCGTTGCTGCGCGCGGGCTTTCTCTAGTTATACAGGGAGTGGGGGCTTCTCTTCGTTGTGGTGAGCGGCCTCCTCGCTGCAGTGGCTTCTCTTGTTGTGGAGCATGGGCTCTAGGCGCGAGGGCCTCAGTAGTTGTGGCTCGCGGGCTCTAGAGTGCAGGCTCAGTAGTTGTGGCGCACAAGCTTAGTCGCTCTGTGGCATGTACGATCTTCCTGGACCAGGGCTCGAACCCGTGTCCCCTGCATTGGCAGGAGGATTCTTAACCACTGGGCCACCAGGGAAGCCCCAAGATCTAGGATTTTGATTTAGGTTGATCAGACCCTTGGTTACATTTCTAATCAAGAAATAAAAGATGCCAGTGTGAATAAAAGTCTCAAACATTATCAGAAGGCATCATTCAAAGCATATTTCATAAGTTATAAGAAGTTATAATTAGTTTTTTAACTCAGAATTCAAATCTGAGAAAGACAAATTTCCAGGACAATAGTGAAATACTTTATTATTTTGTTTTCTTAATATAGGGGTGGGTATATTTTAATCGTGGAGGAGAAATCCTGTTTCCTATTCCTAAATATATTGGATTAAAGCCATATGTGCATCAGGTTAACTAGGAATAAGGACATTTTTAAAAAGCTTTAATCATGTGCATTCAAAGTAAGGATAAAAAAAGCAATAATCAATTATATTTAAGTTCTGGAATCAAGAATTAACTCAGAAAAGTTTTACTAAGTTTTCATCAGCTGATATGATTATTTGTTTTAAAATGTTTCTAGTATCAACTTTAAGCTTTTTTTTCTTTTTCTGGGTAATTTGCATCATTTCCCCTTTTATAAATTCCCGTATTTGAAAAAACACAAAACATATGAAAATTTATAGGGTTTTAAAAATTGCAAAAGATACAAACACCTGTGTGAAAGTCAAACATTACAGATATGTATAAAGAAAAAGTTATTAATCTTCCCTTCACTGCCTCCAATTCCATCCCCCTGAGAAGCACAATGATAACAGTTTAGTGTATATTCTCCTCAGTAAACAAATATGTACATTTATTCAAACACAAATGCATAATTGTAAAGGCTCATTTTATAAAGTCAGAATCAAATCATTCACATCATTCTACATATTAATCAGGACTCTTGGTTGCAAGTAACAGAAACAGAAAGTTGTTTAACTAAAACGGGGGATTTATTGGTTCACTAAACTGAGAAGGTTTCAAGAATAGCTGGATCTAGGGACTTAATTTGCTTTGTCTTGGTGCTGGTCTTCTCTATACTGGTCCATTCTTGGGCAAATCTTCCCTTGTGGTGGCAATAGCTTACATCTTCACAGCTCCAAAACCAGGGAAAAAAAGAGTATGTTTCTCTTTCAACAGAATCAACGAAAGTTCTGAGGTTTTGCACTCACTGCCTCTGATTGGATCGATGAAATGTCCATTCCTGAGGCCAGAGGAATACTCTCGTTGTGATCTTCCAGTCATGTGTCATGGGTACACATGGACTGAGAATAGGCTCCCTGTCTTAGTTTGGACTTCCATAACAAAAATATACTAGACCGGGTGGCTTGAATAACAAGTATTTACTTCTCACAGTTCTGGAGGTTGGAAATCCAAGATCAAGAGTTGGATTTGATCTGGTGTCTGGTGAGGATACTCTTACTGGTTTGCAGACTCTGAGAGAGAGTCTCAGAGAGAGTCTGTCTCTGACAGAGACAGAGAAAGAGATGGAGATAAAGGAGGAGGAAGAGGGGGAAGAAGGGGAGGAGGAGGAAATGGAGAAAGCTCTCATATCTCTTCTTATAAAGGCACTGATCCGATTCGTGAGGCTCCACCCTCATGAACTAATATCCAAAGTACCCAAAACATCCCACCTTCTAATATCATCACATTGGTAGTTACAATTTCAACACATGAATTTGGCGGAGTGGGAGCCATGGGCATAAACATCCAGTTCATAATACTCCCAAAAGGAAAACCACATTTACCAGAAAGGTTAATGAATCCTGGGTCAGCAAAAACAACACATTGTTCATTACTTCCTGTATCTCTCTTTCTTCACTTAATAGTACATTATGGACATCCCTCCATATAAAGTAATCGATGTAATATAATGTCAATAATGGAAAAAAACCACCTCATTTTTGTAAATTCCTATAAAGTATACCATGTCACTACTGATGAATGTTCAGCTGTCTCTGCTCCCCCCACTTCCCATAAAGTTTTATATTATAAGCAGTGCCGCAAGAAACTTCCTTGTATTGGCTAGTTCATTTCTTTTTGCAATATGGATTCCTCAAAGCAGGATTGCAAGTTCTAAAGATGAACATATTTAATGTTTTAATATTTGTTACCTGATGTTGGGGGACAGAAGGAATGAAAAGTGCCCACAAAAGTGAGAAGGCATCTTGAGACTGAAGAAATTAGCGGGCAGCTCCGTCTAATCAATGGATCCATTTATTCCAGGGTAACTTACAGGGTGTAATGGGGATCGGGCAGACAACCATCCAGCATTCGCAGCTGCACTCAGCACCACCCAGGGGCCACTGAAACCACTTTATAATTAACCTAGGGTATGGGGGTTGGTGCTTGGAAACAGGACATCCATTCCTAAGTCAAGATTTAGGAATGGGTGACTAGTCTCATGGGCACCAGGAATACGTCAGTGAAGGTCTTCATCATTGTTTGGAGACTAACAGAGCATAGAGGCCACCTGGTCCTAATAATTATTAAACAATATCTTAACTCCAAAGCCCTTGACGACGGAGAAGTGATTTACCACACAGTATAGTCCTAGGTAGCATCAGTGATGGGACAGGATGAACTAAAACAGGTCCAAGAAGGTGTTAGTTATGCTAGCAGTCATATAGCTGATTATATTTCAAAATCTGTTGTTTGCATTCCCATCCACAACATGGGATGAGAATGTTGGTTTCCTCACGTCCCTGACAATGTTATTATATATGTTATTATAACCTATATGTTATTATAATCTCTTCCGTTTTTTCAAATCTCAAGGGTAAAAATGATATCACACTCATAAGAAGAATGACAAATCTGCATACATGAGAAACATTTAAAATCTGCATGTCAATAAAAAGACAACTTTAAAAAAATTTGAAAACCAGATTCAGAGAATATTTGCTGCAGATGTGACAACTGAAGGTCTCTAACTTGTGTTTCCTTAACAATTTAATGACTATTTATTGTTCTTTCATATTTAGACTGGCCACTTAACCTCTTCAGGTTGTTGGCTTATTTTGTAATTGATTGCTGATATTTTTTTTCACCAACTTTAGAAGTTCTTTATATGTTAGGAATGGTTTTTGAATTTTATCAATTCCTATTCTAGGGACGTATGTTTATTCTAACATAGGATTCTTTACTTTTAATTAGTTGATGCAGTATATTGAATAATGTTGATATATTTCTTAAGACTGAGTCATCTTTGCATGTGACTGCAGGACATTTTTCTCAATCCACTTTTAGATTCAATTTCCAGTTATTTTATTTTGAATATCTCTATATAGAGATATATGGTTTTTCTTTGTTTATGCATTTTATTTTTAAGCTTTTTTCTACATATATACATTTATAAAAATACCTAAACATAATCATAAATTTTTGCATCTTTTGTTCCTTTTTTGCTTTGCTATTCGCAACCTCCTTCTCCTCATCACCCACATCGTTCTTTCTCCACCCTCACCTCTACCTCCATGCCCATATGGCCAGGTTAAAAATATATTGTGCATCCTTCCATATTTGTTCTTCAAGCTGATGTAATCTTATAAAGGAGGATGTGTGTATATGTATATATTTTTAAATTTTATTGAAATATAGTTGATTTACATTTTGAGTTTATTTTTGTGTATGGTGTTAGGGAGTGTTCTAATTTCATTCTTTTACATGTAGCTGTCTAGTTTTCCCAGCTCCACTTATTGAAGAGGCTGTCTTTTCTCCATTGTATATTCTTGCCTCCTTTGTCAAAGATAAGGTGACCATATGTGTGTGAGTTTATCTCTGGGCTTTCTATCCTGTTCCATTGACCTATATTTCTGTTTTTGTGCCAGTACCATACTGTCTTGATTACTGTAGTTTTGTAGTATAGTCTGAAGTCAGGGAGCCTGATTCCTCCAGCTCCGTTTTTCTTTCTCAATATTGCTGTGGCTATTCGGGGTCTTTTGTGTTTCCATACAAATTGTGAACTTTTTTTTTGTTCTAGTTCTGTGAAAAATGCCATTGGTAATTTGATAGAGATTGCATTGAATCTGTAGATTGCTTTGGGTAGTATAGTTATTTTCACAATGTTGATTCTTCCAATCCAAGAACATGGTATATCTCTGCATCTGTTTGTATCATCTTTGATTTCTTTCATCAGTGCTTATAGTTTTCTGCATACAGGTCTTTTGCCTCCTTAGGTAGGTTTATTCCTAGGTATTTTATTCTTTTTGTTGCAATGGTAAATGAGAGTGTGTCCTTGATTTCTCTTTCTGAGTTTTTGTTGTAGGTGTATAGGAATGCAAGAGATTTCTGTGCATTAATTTTTTTTTTTTTTTTTTTTTTATAAATTTATTTATTTATTTATTTTTGGCTGTGTTGGGTCTTCGTTTCTGTGCGCAGGCTTTCTCTAGTTGCAGCGAGTGGGGGCTACTCTTCATTGCGGTGCGCGGGCTTCTCATTGTCGTGGCTTCTCTTGTGGAGCACAGGCTCTAGACACGCAGGCTCAGTAGTTGTAGCTCACGGGCTTAGTTGCTCCGCGGCATGTGGGGTATTCCCAGAGCAGGGCTCGAACCCGTGTCCCCTGCATTGGCAGGCAGATTCTTAACCACTGCGCCACCAGGGAAGCCCTGTGCATTAATTTTGTATCCTGCTACTTTACCAAATTCATTGATTAGCTCTAGTAGTTTTCTGGTGGCATGTTTAGGATTTTCTATGTATATCATGTCATCTGCAATCAATGGCAGTATTAGTTCTTCTTTTCCAATTTAGATTCCTTTTATTTCTCTTTCTTCTCTGATTGCTGTGGTTAAAACTTCCAAAACTATGTTGAATAATAGTGGTGAGAGTGGGCACCCTTGTCTTGTTCCTGATCTTAGAGGAAATGCTTTCAGTTTTTCACCATTGAGAATGATGTTGGCTGTGGGTTTGTCATATACAACTTTTATTATGTTTAGGTAGGTTCCCTCTATGCCTACTTTCTGGAGAGTTTTTATCATAAATGGGTGTTGAATTTTGTCAAAAGCTTTCTCTGCATTTATTGAGATTATCATATGGTTTTTATCCTTCGGTTCATTAATATGGTGTATCACGTTGATGGATTTGCATATATTGAAGAATCGTTGCATTCCTGGGATAAACCCCACTTGATCATGGTGTGTGATCCTTTTAATGTGCTGTTGGATTCTGTTTGCTAGTATTTTGTTAAGGATTTTTGCATCTATGTTCATCAGTGATATTTCAGGTGTACAGCAAAGTGATTCAGTTATACATACATGTATATATATATAGGTAATAACCTTTTCCATTATAGGTTATTACAAGATGTTGAGTATAGTTTCCTGCGCTGTATGGTAGATCCTTGTTGGTTATCTTTTTTTTTTTAACATATTTATTTATTTGGCTGGGCAGGGTCTTAGTTGCAGCATGTGGGCTTTTTTTTTTTTTGGTTGCAACTCTTGGGATCTAGTTCCCTGACCAGGGATCACCACTAGACCACCAGGGAAGTCCCTCGGTTACCTATTTTATATATAGTAGTATATATTATATATATATATATATATATATATATATATATATATATATATTTTTTTTTTGCGGTATGCGGGGCTCTCACTGTTGTGGCCTCTCCCATTGTGGAGCACAGGCTCTGGACGTGCAGTCTCAGTGGCCATGGCCCATGGGCCCAGCCGCTCCGCGGCACGTGGGATCCTCGCGGACTGGGGCACGAACCTGTGTCCCTTGCACCGGTAGGTGGACTCTCAACCACTGCGCCACCAGGGAAGCCCAGTAGTGTGTATATTTTAATCCCAAACTCATAATTTATTCCTCCCCACCCCTTCCCCTTTGGTAACCATAAGTTTGTTTTCTATGTCTACAAGTCTATTTCTGTTTTGTAAATAAGTTCGTTTGTACCATTTTTTTTAGATTCCACATATAAGCGATATCATATGATATTCGTCTTTCTCTGCCTGACTTACTTCACTTAGTATGATAATCTCTAGATCCATCCATGTTACTGAAAATGGCATTATTTAATTCTTTTTTTTATGGCTGAGTCGTATTCCACTGTGTGTATATACCACATCTTCTTTATACATTCACTGTCAATGGACACTTAGGTTGCTTCCATGTCTTGGCTATTGTAAACAGTGCTGCTATGAACATTGGGGTGCATGTCTCTCTCTCTTTTTTTTTTTTTTTTGTGGTACGCTGGCCTCTCACTGTTGTGGCCTCTCCCGTTGCGGAGCACAGGCTCCGGACGCACAGGCTCTGCAGCCATGGCTCACGGGCCCAGCCGCTCTGCGGCATGTGGGATCTTCCCGGACCGGGGCACGAACCCGTGTCCCCTGCATCGGCAGGCGGACTCGCAACCACTGCACCACCAGGGAAGCCCACATGTCTCTTTTTGAATTAGAGTTTTCTCCAGATATATGCCCAAGAGTGGGATCGCTGGATCATATGGTAACTACTTTTGGTTTTTTTTTTTTTTAAGATTTATTATTTATTTACTTATTTTATTTTTGGCTGCGTCAGGTCTTAGTTGCGGCATGCAGGATCTTTCATTGTGGCGTGCAGGCTTGTCTCTTGTTGTGGTGTGTGGGTTTTCTCTTCTCTAGTTGTGGTGCACAGGCTCCAGTGTGCATGGGCTCTGTAGTAGTGGCGCACGGGCTTAGTTGCCCCACGGCATGTGGGATCTTAGTTCCCTGACCAGGGATCAAACCCACGTCCCCTGCATCTCAAGGCGGATTCTCTCCCGCCGGGCCACCAGGGAAGTCCCTATTTTTAGTTTTTTAAGGAACCTCCATACTGTTTTCCATAGTGGCTGCAGCAATTTATATTCCCACTATATGTTTTTAAATTTGTCTTCCTAGGGATTTTTCTTTGTTGGGGGAAGCAGGTTAACGGGAGTGGAGAAGGCTCTTTGAATCTATGGATTTTTTTTATTAGTTCTGGAATTTCACACAAACACACCAATTCCAAGAAACAGACAACCATCAGGCAAAAATAGTAAATATACTAGGAAATAAGGCACCATGAGCAAGATCCAGCAGAAAGAGTAGATGTCACTAAAGGACTCCAAAGACCTCCTATTGGATATATCAAACACAAAATATGAAATAACTACTTTTAACTATTTTAGAAAAATACAACAATCTTGAAAAGACGGGCAGGCAATACGAAATCATTTAAAAATGTCAAAGAGACTTAAAGACCATTTGAAACTTATAAGAATGAAAAATATAGTCATGGAATTAAAAAATCAATGGAAGATTTCCATTTATGACAATATGGTTACCAAGATATTTTGGACCACTCTCCCACTGAAAATAACAAAAAAATACTGGCTAAATTAGCAACAAAAATTATGTCTTAAGGACATCAAAGAGCTAACAAAGTAGTAAGACATGATCAAGCCAAAATCTAGGTCCAAGTGGAAACACAGAAAAATAAGCATAGTTATGAAACCAGTAGTTATTTATTCAAGGTCATTTCTAAATGTACTCTTACTTTGCGTGAGGGCATTGCCTCATAATCTGATGTCGTGATGACCCTATGAACAAGGACTCAACACTGAATAGCTGTCCCTTACACCCTGGGGATTCTCAACAAGTGTGCTTATCTGGAAAGGGGCCAATTGGGAGGGTGCTTTCCTGGGCATCTTAGAATTAGACCTATCACTTGAAAGTCTAGACCACAGACAGCCAACCTTGCTGAACCAGCACAATGATAGGCATGCAAACCCTTAGCTAACAATATCAAAGTTGAATGGGATTGGGGTAAGGAGAACACACGATAATTGGAAAGGATAAGCTAGGCTGTCATTCTTCCTTCATGTTTTACCCGCAACAAAGAGGGCAGTGGAGAGGGCGTGATGCTTATCCTCAGATCCAGGAGGAGCCAGGAGGCAGAGCTAAGTTCAGACCTGCAGTCCTTTCCGTACTATGGTCATCACGTGACTATTGCCTGCCACAATCTCCTTGCCTGCAGCAGATGCACTGGACTAAATTCAACTTTGCACACGCCCCACTCTAACCATCTGTTTGTTATTGCTCAGAGCTCTGATAACACTTATTGCCGGTACTCCTGCATCAGTCAGGGTGCTTCTGGCTTCGAGGAATAGGAAGTCCAGCTCAGATGGGCTTAGACAATAAAAGGGGATGTTCTCGCTAAAATTTTTAGAGAGGATTCTCAGTTTAAGCACTAAAGATGGATTCCAATTGACTTAGGAAATAACAAATTTGTTGACAGGAAAGAATATTGGGTAGTTCAAAGGCCAGGTAGAAAGAACCAAAATTAGGCTACAGAACTCTTTTGGTAATGACAGTGCACTACATCTGACCCAAGTTTCCATTCTGTCCTGGGCTGTTAGCTTCTTATCACCCTGTCAGGTGCTGATGTGCTGATCACTTCCTTCTGAAATAGCAAACAAATAAACAAAACAATAATAAGCCGTTTTCCATGAACAAGAAATCCTCAGGAACAAGGACCTAATTTATCTTGATCTCTAACTATCCTCCTGCCTAGAAAAATGCCAGGCCTAAGGTAGGTGCTTGGTAAAATGGGTTGAGTTCACACACACACACACACACACGAACACACACTTAAAATGATGAAAAAAATCATATGTTCCTTTTATGCTAAAAGCTCCAACTGGAATTTATCTACCTCAAGACAACAAGCATAAATGTAGCTTTGCTCAGCACCAATTTTTGCTCACAAAGAATTGATGTCCCTCATCGGGACTATAATGGGTGATGATGTTCAGTGAGCAATGGGTGCCAGACCCTCAATTATCTCATTTAAAACCCATGACGACTCTATGACTTAGGTACTCTCTTATCCTTATTTAAAAGAAGAGAAAATTGAAGCTTAAACAGGTAGTAACCTTTAAATGATGGCTAAATCTGGATTTTAAATCCCAGGTCACCTGACCCCAGAACTTCTGGATGAACCTTTGAAACTCTGGTCAGTTTCACAAAATAAAATGTATTAAAGTTGTATCTGAAACAACAATTACTCTTCTGAATATTGTTTTTTCTTTTCTAGACTAGTCATTAGCATCCATAGGTTTAAGCAGGTTTTAAGGAACTGAAAGCTTTTCGCTATATTGTAATCATTAAAAAAAATAAGGTTTGGGACTTCCCTGGTGGCGCAGTGGTTAAGAATCCGCCTGCCAATGCAGGGGACATGGGTTCGAGCCCTGGTCCGGGAATATCCCACATGCCGCATAGCAACTAAGCCCGTGTGCCACACACAACTACTGAGCCCGTGTGCTGCAACTACTGAAGCCCGCGTGCCTAGAGCCCGTGCTCCGCAATAAGAGAAGCCACCGCAATGAGAAGCCCGCGCACCACAGCGAAGAGCAGTCCCTGCTCGCCACAACTAGAGAAAGCCCGCACGCAGCAACAAAGACCCAACGCAGCCAATGAATAAATAAATAAAATTTTAAAAAAAAGTTTACAAGAGAGCTTGCTAGTGAGCAGCAGAGAAAAAATAGAAGTGAACTCTTCCAGGTCAGAGGCTATTCTTTGCACTGTGAGTCCATGTTTGTTTTCATTTTAGTTTCCAGCTTTGAAATTCCCTGTTTTCGCTCTAGTTTTCCTTCTTTTTCTCTGTGCTAATGGTTTAATTATGGTTTTGTGTCCATAAAACAATGTCTGAGCGTTGTGACAATTTTGCTGCAGTCAGCATTCTTTGTCTGAGTCTGAGTTCCCTGGAAATTAGAGCCTGCGGCAAATTTTACATTCTGAAGCTTTACTGGAAGAATGCAAACCCGGGGAAGCAAGAGTGAAGGGGAACAGGGCATTGAGGCAGGAGGAAGGGGAAGCAGACAGAAGGTGACCTTTGGCTGAGCTGGCCCCCCACACTTCACTAGAAGGCACAGTTGGTTGCTCAGTCAGGTAGGAAATTTCCAGAGACCACATTGAATCATTTCTTAGAGGACTCCTTTGGGGAGAGGATGGAGAAAAATCACCCATGGATTCTTTTCCATCCTCTCAGTGGTTGAAATGGTTTTTGATTTTTTTATTGAAGTATAATTGATGTACAATATTATCTAAGTTACAGGTGTACAGTATAGTGATCCACAATTTTTAAAGGTTATACTCCATTTACAGTTATTATAAAATGTTAGCTATATTCCCTGTGTTGTACAATATATCCTTGTAGCTTATTTTATACATAATAGTTTGTACCTCTTAATCCCCTACCCCTATATTGCCCCTCCCCACTTCCCTCTCCCCACTGGTAACCAATAGTTTGTTCTCTATAAGATGTGGTATATATACACACACACACACGCACACACATACAATGGAATACTACTCAGCCATCAAAAAGAATGAAATTTTGCCATTTGCAACAATATGGATGGACTTGGAGGGTTTTATGCTAAGTGAAATATGTCAGACAGAGAAAGACAAATACTGTATGATATCACTTATATGTGGAATTTAAAAAAATAATGCTAGTGTATAATAACACTAAATATAACAACAAAGAATCAGTGGTTAACACTTACTTCATTGGGTATTAATATCCTGCACTTCCGGCATTGTTTGCAGGCTCCTCCTGGCAGCCATGAAGAAACAGCCCTGGCATCTGCCACCTGTGAGCAGGCACAAGCCAGGGACATCCCCTTTCTGCCTGCAGCCTGCAGCATCTGGGCCCCCTCAAGCCAGTGTGCCTCCAGTGGTTCTGTTGTATCTTGTACCTCCGTGGTGACAGGTAGGGTCCAAGGTGGGAAAGAAGGGGCTGCAGTGCAAGGTTTGAGGCAGGGTGATAACTGGGCTGGCTGTACCACGGTGACCTGGGAGACCCGGAGCAGCTATATGATGGGCTCAGCTGGCTGAGCAGGAAGAAAGTGACGACGGCATGGCTTCTGCAGAGGTGGAGGTTCATGAGCCTCCCTACCACAATGGTCAAAATGACCTCTCTGTGGCTCCAAAGAAGGTGATTTTCCTGGGGGGTCTTGAGAAAACCACGGCTGAGCCTAAGAAACTCAGTCTGTCCGAAACATCCTGACACGTCTTCTTGTGCACATACAGGAGATTTCCCTGGGGTGTATATTTAGAAGTGAATGGCTAATTTAAAAAAACAAAACAAAATTTTGCCATTTGCAAACATGGATGGACTTTGGAGGGCATTATGCTAAGGAAAATAAGTCAGACAGAGAAAGACAAATACTCTATGATATCACTTATATGTGGAACCTAAAAAATATGACAAACTAGTGAATATAACAAAAAAGAAGCAGACTCACAGTTACAGAGAACAAAGTCGTGGTTACCGGTGGGGAGGAGGGGGAGGGGAATGCAGAAATGGATGAGGGGGAGGGGCAAGCTACCGGGTGTAAGATAGGCTGCAGGGATGTATTGTACAACACGGGGAAAATAGCCAATATTTTGTAATAACTGTAAATAGAGTGTAACCTTTAAAATTGTATAAAATAATTTTTTTTAAAAAGAGAAGTGAATGGCTGCATCATTGGGAATGTCTATCTTCAACTGTACCAGGTATTGTCATATTACGCTCCTAAATAATTACTTCTTACTGATTTGGTCTCATTCTTTTCCTTTCCTATGTATATGTCTAAACTCATCTACCGTTTGATAAATTCACCCTGGAGTGAGGGGAATCACTGAATATACCTTCTACAATTTCCCCCTGCTTACAGAAATCTCTTGCCAAACTCAGAGGGAAACTGAAAATATGAATTAAATGATGTCTGTGAGGTATTTTGGACTCGGAGAAGCTGTTTAAATCCACATTAATTTTCAAACCAAAATTTCCCATTGTTTCCAGGAGAGGGCACAAATTCGTTTTATGTTTATTCTTAGTGCTTTTCACCAGCCTCTCTAACCTCACGTCACAGGCAAACACGCCCGTCTGCAAGCATACACACCCTAACTCCTATTTCGCACTCACCCAATAGACACACAGCCTCTGCTATCATTTCAGAGTCTATGATAGGCAGCCTTGAGCAGGCGCCTCACCCGGCTGCAAGATCCAGAGGGTGTGCAGGGGCTTCTTGAGGCTCCCACGGCTGGGAACTGGCCTGGAACAGAGAGGCAGGGAGGGTCTTACCAATTAAATACATGTGGCTTTAAGTTATAGTTCCTATATTAATTTTCCTCACTTCCTCTGCCATTGGTGTTCCAAGAGTAGTCACGTGAATCGTCCCAGGCAATAAGGGAGTGAACAGTCTGTAGAGAGATTTAAAACAATCATAAGACAGACTAAGTTGGTCTGCGTTCACATAGTCCCACACTGGCAATTCTACACAATGTCAGATACAACGTGAAATACGCTTCCTCTCTCCACATCTTTTGTTTGTCTACATTCTGCAAAAGTTCTGTGGTAACTATTCAACTTTGTAATACGTAAAATTAGCTCATTTTGTCACTTATCGTTCAATAAACATTGTATTCTGCATGGAAGTTAACTCACAGAAGCCTTCGCGTAACTAGACTAATCTACACGAGTTTGTTTGATAGCTTAGTTCCTAATGGTTTGGAATCGTTCATGCTTGCTTTGAGCACGTTTCATGTCTCCAGTTCTGGTTCTGCTTGTTCTCTGCTTTTGCATTTACACGCTAGATTTGAAATAAGAGGCAGTCTTGAGTATAACAGAACTTGAGCTACTTCGATTCTCTCATTCAATGTAATTCTCTCATTTTTCTGCGACCACTTGGAGCTTTAATTGGTGATTAAAATTTTAAAGTGAAACAGTGCAAACTGCAAGGTGGAACATTTTTGTCTGATAAAAATAGAAATTAGTTCATACGTGAGATTTAACAGCATTTGAACAATACCTTTAAAAATTGAAATTGGGGCTTCCCTGGTGGTGCAGTGGTTGAGAGTCCGCCTGCCGATGCAGGGGACACGGGTTCGTGCCCTGGTCCGGGAGGATCCCACATGCCGCGGAGCAGCAAGGCCCGTGAGCCATGGTCGCTGAGCCTGCGCGTCTGGAGGCTGTGCTCCGCAACGGGAGAGGCCACAACGGTGAGAGGCCCGCGTACCGCAAAAAAACAAAAAAAATGAAATTGATTCCTTTTTAGTTGTCATTTTCCTTATTTGCTGTTTAATTACTATTCACCTGCCATGTTGTTAGTTTCTGTGGCAGACTAATATGTAGGTATATTTTCCCCCTCCGTTAGAAAAATAGTAATGTAATTAAAAAGTGGTAATCCATTACTTTTCCCCATTTTTTGATCCTGGAATCCTTTATTTTATTACTTATTTATTTTTATTGGCATGATTATACATACAAAGTTCAATAAAAGAAAAATGTCATGGTGGATTCTTTTCTGTTCATATTATTTTTCTCATTTTATTACTATTACTGAAAATAAGATATAAAGGAGGATCTGTAAACCAATGCCATGCTCTGTGTGTCAGATACACAGGGCACACCACTGCCCCCCAGAGCTAAGAGCCAGGGTTGGGGGAGAGCTGCCAGGGGTGGGGGAGAGCTGCCCTGGCTGACAAGGCTTTCCCCTGCCGCTCGGCTGTGAATCTGCCCACAAGGGTGATGGACGTTAACCCTCACTTCTCCCTCAATCTACTTCTTTGATTCAGAGATATATAGTCAGCTGAAATGACAACTCCATAAGGACCAGAACTTTGTCTTGTTAGCACTGACCCCAAAGAACAGAGCGGGCAGTCAACACATTCTTGTTAAATGAAGGAAGGAACGTGGTGTCACTTTGCACACATGTGAGTGTGCGCGTGTTGCTGTTTCTGAGCGTTTAGCTTGAGCGTTCCCAGCATAAGATGGGACCCCATCGAGAGCAGACATCGTGTATTTTGCTTCTTTTGCATCCTCCCCATGGCTACCCCCAGCAGTGCCAGCGTCTCCACAGTGGCAGACTGACCAATTGACTACAAGGTCAAGACTCAAAACACTATTCTGAGGAAATTTAAAATGGCCAAGGAGTTAAAATTCAATAAAACAAAATAGCATTTTTTATTCTCTTCTTACCCTCTTTCTGATTTCTTTTGGTAGGGAGGGCTACTCATTAGAAAATAAAATGCTTAACTTATCAAAAGATACTATACCTGGGCTTCCCTGGTGGCGCAGTGGTTGGAAGTCCACCTGCCGATGCAGGGGACACGGGTTCGTGCCCCGGTCCGCGAAGATCCCACATGCCGCGGAGCAGCTCGGCCCCTGAGCCATGGCCGCTGAGCCTGCGCGTCCGGAGCCTGTGCTCCGCAACGGGAGAGGCCACAACAGTGAGAGGCCCGCGTACCGCAAAAAAAAAAAAAAAAAAAAAAGATACTATACCTGATACTAATCTTTGCCAAATTTTAATAATGTATGGCTCATTTATATAACTGATGGAAGGGGGGTGGGGAATACATCTAACTATGTGTTAGAATTACCAAAGGTTCTATTCAAAGTAGGAAAAGAGGGAAAAATGTAACTTTTAAAGGGTCTGAGTAGCTCAGATAAGATGTTCTTTCATCTAAAGATTACATAATCCAGACTCGGTCTGTAAATAAAGGCTTCAGAGCCCAGAGAACACAAGACTTCTGTCCAGTGTCACAGAAGGGCGAGAGCCAGGACAAGAAGTCAGCAACACTGACTTTTATTCCAGCCTCTTCTTCTATATGACTGAGCTTCTAAAGTACAAGAAAATAGCTCTTTACCTGTTTATTGTATCAACTTGCTTAAAGTAAGATAGGTGCTCCAGAATTATAGCTGTTTATGGTAGCCACTGACTAAACAATGAAAAAGAAACTTATAATGATATCCTTACATTGGCAAATAACAAGACACTGATTAAAGAAGATTTGAGGATACTTTTAAGAACAACTTATTATAGCACATAACATTTACAAAGTAGAATTAATAAATATTAATTGATCATCCACCACGTACATGACCTGAATTATTTCCTATAGAGACTACTGAATGAATAAATAATAGACACACTTGCATAACACTCACCATACGCCAGCCTCTGCTTTAAATGCTTTACGTTCATTAACACATCAATCTTCACAGCAACCTGCTATTATCATCACCCATTCTACAGATGAGGAAATTGAGACACAGTGAACTTCACCAAGATCAAGCAGCTAGTAAGTAGGTCCTCTATTAATCTGATCACCTGGCACCATAGGCTGTACAAACTGTGATCCGCTTCTTGCCTCAAGGGACATAAATATAGGAAAGGTGAAGGGCAGTGCAGATTTAAAGAACAGTTAAGGAAGAATCTGATGTGCCCCAGGCAGTACACAGAGCTGAGGGAATGGTCAATCAGAGCTCTTTGGGTCCAAGTGGCAGAAACTAAATTAGAAATAGCTTTTAAAGAACGAAATAATGCCATTTGCAGCAACATGGATGCAGCTAGAGATTGTCATACTATAAAGTCAGAAAGAGAAAGACAAATACCATATGATATTACTTATATGTGGAATCTAAACTATGACACAAATGAACTTACCTTGAAACAGAAACAGAATCACGGACATAGAGAAAGACTGGTGGTTGCCAAGGGGGAGGGGGCTTGGGGAGGGATGGAGTGAGAGATTGGGGTTAGCAGCTGTAAGCTTTTATATATAGAATGGATAAACAACAAGGTCCTACTGTATAGCACAGAGAACTATATTCAATATGCTATGACAGGGACTTCCCTGGTGGCGCAGTGGTTAAGAATCCGTCTGCCAATGCAGGGGACACGGGTTCGAGCCCTGGTCCAGGAAGATCCCACATGCTGCGGAGCAACTAAGTCCGTGCGTCACAACTACTGAGCCTGCTCTCTAGAGCCCGCAAGCCACAACTACTGAAGCCTGTGCGCCTAAAGCCCGTGCTCCGCAACAAGAGAAGCCACCGCAATGAGAAGCCCGTGCACAGCAACGAAGAGTAGCCCCCGCTCGCAGCAACAAGAGGAAGCCCACGTGCAGCAACGAAGACCCAACACAGCCAAAAATAAATAAAAATAAATAAATTAAAAAAAAACTCTATGACAAACTGTAATGGAAAAGAATATATTTAAAAAAAGAATATACATATATATCTGAATCACTGCTGTACGGCAGTAATAACACAACATTGTAAATCAACTATACTTCAATTTAAAAAAGCGAAAGGAATAGCTTTTATAAAAAGGAAGAAAGAAAAGGAAATGCTATTTATTCAATACTTGCTGTCCATACATGTTGTTATGGGCTAAATCTGGGGTCCCTACCCCACCCCAAAATTCATATATTGAAGACTTAACACCCAGTACCTCAGAATGTGACTGTGTCTGAAGAGAGGGGCTTTAAAGAGGTAATTAAGGTAAAATGAGGCCTTTAGGGTAGGCCCTCATCCAATCTGACTGGTGTCCTTATAAGAAGAGGAGATTCTGACACAGACAGACACAGAGGGAAGACCACGTGAAGACACTGGAAGAAGACAGCCATCTCTAAGCCAAGGAGAGAGGCTTCCGAAGGAACCAACTCTGCTGACATCTTTAGCTCAGACTTTCTAGGCTCCAGAACCATGAGGAAATACATTTCTGATGTTTAAGCTAGGTACTTTTTTATGGCAGCCATAGCTAACTAATATAGAAGGATACTGGGTAGCGTATAGAATTGAAGGAAGAGTTACCGGAACCAGTCAAAGCCAGTAACCTCCAGGACTAGATCCAGGGCCTCAACACACACACACACACACACACACACACACACACACAATCTCTCTCATCTGTGTTTGACTTCATTCTTTTCTTCTAACTACTTTTCTCTCCCAGCTTCAGAATAGAAAAGTGTCAAGGATGGACACACCTGACCCAATTTGGGTTGCGTGTCTAACACTAGACCAATCAGTTAATTCTCCTCTTTCAGGGAGGAGTCTCTGTACACCCCTGGCTGGTCCTTACCCCTGAGTCTGGAGCCTCCTCTAGTTTGCTTTCCCCAAAGAGTAAACCTGCTTTCTGCCGGGGTGGGAGGAAGGCAGTCATTTGGCTGTGGAGAGAAGGAATTTGGGGATCTGACTGCCCCTTCAAAAGACTTTCCATGAACCTCCTGTTTGCAGCCCTGCCTCCTACCCTCTCTTTCAGAAGATCTGTGCCCCCAGTCCCAGGGCCTTTCTGGGGCGCAGCGCCATGAACGGGCTTCCTTCTTAGCAGTTCCCCATCTGCAGATGCCGGGGTTGCCATTTTCTCAGCTCTGCTGGGCTACTCACCACTCACCTGGTCCCTGTTCCTGTTCCCATAGAGCTGACATTGACCCCGCCTCTTCCCTCTGTCCTTGTGGACTTGGGCCATTTTAGCTTGCTTGCTGTCATTTTAGTGGCGTTTTGGAAGGGATCAAAGAAAAGTGCATGTTTTTAAATGGCAATGTTTAACCAGAAGTCTATTCTGGGGATTTTCAAATAATCCTCTCTGAACATGCCACAGTGGCTGGCTGCCTTCAGGCTTGGGAGTAGGGGTGGAGGTGGTGGGATAGAGGACAGAGAGGAGGAGGGAAGCGTGGGCAGGCTCTGGACCCCACTCCTGTATCAAGCAGAAAATCTCTGCCTTCTTCTGTTTTATATTTTGGGGCTTCTCAGATTTCATTTGGACAAAAAGCCTTTAACTAAAAACAGAAAACCTTTAAAACCACTGCACAAAACAAAGCCGTCTCCTACATATTTTACAGAGTTGTAATCATAGTGTACACCCAGTTTGGTATTCCGGTTTTATTTATTTATTTCACATTATATTGCATTATAAACATGTATTCATATTTCTGTAGCTTTTTCATTACCAGTTTCTTAACCCAGTGCCGGGCACGTGATAAATCCTTAGTAAATAGTGATTGAATGAGTGAATGAATGAATGGTAATATTTAATAGCTGCTGTTTCTAATTTTTTCGTTATTGTACTAATAACTTCTGCTGAGTTCATGCATTCATTCACCTAACACGTATTTGTTGAATACCTACTATGTGCCATGCACTGGCGAATGGTGCTGGGAATAAGGCAATGAATAAGATAGACATGGTCCTTTCCACACCAAGCTTACAGTCCAAAAGAGGAACATGGCAAGTGAGTTGACAATCACAGTACAGAAGCATAAGCAATATAGCAAACGAAAAGGACTAACCAAAAACTGGAGCACTTAATAGGGGCCACTAACCTAGACTTGAAAGCCTGAGAAGGCTCCCTGGAGGAAGAGACCCAGGAAATCATTTAAAAAGCAAGCAGGGGGCTTCCCTGGTGGCACAGTTGTTGAGAGTCCACCTGCCGATGCAGGGGACACGGGTTCGTGTCCCGGTCTGGGAAGATCCCACATGCCGCGGAGCGGCTGGGCCCGTGAGCCATGGCCGCTGAGCCTGCACGTCCGGAGCCTGTGCTCTGCAACAGGAGAGGCCACAACAGTGAGAGGCACACGTACTGCAAAAAAAAAAAAAAGCAAACAGGACGTGACAGGTGCAGAAGGGACGATAAATGCTCCATGCAGAGGAAGCAGCAGGTGCATGGCTGGGCACACAGGAGACCATGGCACATCCCAGAACCTGGAAGAGGTTCAAGGTGACGGGAGGGCAGGGTGCACGTATGTGAAAGCCCAGGGATGAAAGGAAAGGCAGACAGCAGCCAGAGAATGAAAGATCTGATGGACTCCCTGCATTTGGCCTGCATCCCGAGGCATTAAGCACTCTTAGGGTAAAACCCACTTGCTGTTTCAGGGTCATATCTGCAGATCCTGTAGGGCCTATAAGCTGTGATGAGTCTGCAACTCATCCCTAAGAGTAATGGGTACCATTAAGGGGACAATATTTTCACTGCAAAACAAAAACAAAAAAACCCAATATGATGGCAACATGAAGAATGGACACAGGGAAAAGGAAGACCACTTAGGACTAGCAGAGAATATAAGAAAACGGCAATGGGGACGAAGAGAGGTAGATGGGTTCAAGGAACAGGCACAGGTAGAAGCAATAAGCCTTGGTGGCAGAATGTGGGACATAAAGAAGAGGAAAGAGGCTCAGATGACGCCGGATTTCCGGCTTCGGTAACGTGTGGGTTGAGGCGCCATTTATTAAGACAGAGATCACAGGATAGGGGTAACCAATGAGTTCAGTTGGGCACATTGGGATTAAGGTGCCTGAAGAGCCTCCAAGAGGAGTTGTCTGTAAAGTAAGTGGAAATGTAGCTCAGAAGCAGATGCGGATCTGGGTACCCATCCTCAGCACGGAAGTGGTAAGGGGTGTGGAAATGGAGAGGAGCGGTGAGATCCCTCCGGAAGAGACGCGGAGGAGAAGGGAGGAGGCGTGTGGTCAGATCCCCAAGGTGTCCTGATAGTTCGGGATGGGCAGAGGGAGATGAGCCTGCTAAGGAGCTGAGAAAGAGCAGCTCGAGGTGTTAGCTGAAGTCCAAGGAGGTGCTGGTTTATGGAGGCCGAGCGAAGACAGTGCAGGAGGAAGGGTCAGTGTGTCGACGCCATAGGGACTGCAAAATGGCATCAAGAATGTCACTGGTAGCACGGGGAATGATAGTCAATATCCTGAGATAAACCATAATGGAAAAGAATATGAAAAAGAATGTATATGTATGTATAACTGACTCACTGTGCAGCTGTGAGCTTTGTGTGCAGCAGAAATTGACACGATGTTGTAGATCAACTATACTTCAATAAAAAAAAAAAAAAAAAGGATGTCACTGGTGCACTCAATAAGGCAGTTCCAAGCAGAATGACAGGACAGAAGCCAGGCTGCAGTGGTTCAGAGCATCTGAATTTCAGACAAAGTATTTAGGCAAGACTTTCAAGAAATATGGCTGAAAGGGAGAAGAGAGAGATAAGACCTATCTGGAGGGGAAAAGAAGGTAAAAGAGACGAGCATGTTTGAATGCTACCATTGGCTCCCTATTACTATCTATTTAAAACCAAAACCAACCAACCAACCACCAAGACTCCCTCATCTACTTGCTATTCAGGGCTCTCCAAAGTTTGATTCCAACCAGCTTTATTTTCTACTATCCCCTCACCATCACCCAGTGCTTCAGCCAAATAGGTTAGTTCCCCAAACGAATTGCACAATTCACCGCCTCTTTTTCTGGCTTTATATTGTTTCCTCCCCTGAAATGTCCCTGTCACCTGGTCCAACCCTACCCACCTGTACCGCCTACCCCTGGCTCTCAGGAAAGCCACGATGCTCCACCCTGAGACTCTCCACAGCTCACACTGCTTGTCCCACACTCAAGTCCCTTCTTTTCTTCTGTCCCTAAGTTGTTTGGATATTTCCCTCATGCCCCAACTTGACTATAAATTTCTTGAAAGCATGGGTTGTAGCCTACTTAGCACTTTGTAAGCTCTTTTTTATACAGTATGGGTTCAACAAATATGAATGAGTAAAAGTTCCAATGAACCTCATGGAAGTGTTTCTCATACACAGTTGATGCCCTACCAAGAGGTAACCCTCACTCCAATCCTGTTCTGAGCCCCTGCATTTTCATTAAATAGTAACGCCCTGGGCATACACGATGTGCCGGGCATATCATCTGTTTTACTCATCAATCCTATGAGGTGGCCACTATCATCACCCCATGTTATAGATGAGGAAATTAAGGCTCAGAGAGGTTAGGTAACTTGCCCAAAGGTCACACAGCTAGTGAATAGCTGAAGCTAAACTCCAAATTCTGATCTCTTGACCCTTGGAGTTTGTGATCTTATCCAGGACAGCACATTGACCTTGCTGTGTTCTCTCTGCTGACTTGAAGAATGGAGAAAGACAATTTTAAGAAATGTTTTAAAAGTGCTCTCAGTAACAGTCATATAAAAGATTGTAAAATATGTTACTTTAGAAAGCCCTTTCAGACTGGTAGAAAAGTCCGTGGATTCTGTCATTTTTTCCTTCTTTAAAATTTGGTAAAGAGTAAATAGCATAAACAGTAGGAACCTCCAAAAAATAGCCAAGTAGAATATAGTCGGTGAGAAAGCAAGATATTGGAATATTAGAAAGAAGGGAAGTAGCTAGATAGGAGAAATATTCACTTATCTTGGCTTTTATCTGGCAACACTTAATATTTAATAAATTCTGAATGTTCAACTCCCTGGTATGATTCTGAAAACAATTTTTTTATAAAAAATATATTTGTCAGTGAATTTCCTAGGAACATTCTTTGGTGATGACACAAAATTTTGTGGCTTTAGTTTTCCAAACTTGTAAAAATGACTCTTTGCTTACATGATTTTGTTTTTCTAGTAGAGAAACATCAAACATAACAACTTATCACTGCCTGGAATGAGAACCCTGCCCTCATTCCTAGGTAGTGATCCAGAAGTTGGATTGTATTTTCTGTTTTCACCAACATGTTGAGGTCAGCCTTTTCCATTCATCTAGTAACATTACTCATTATTTCTTGACAATAATTATTTAACAATTCATTTGTTTTTCTTTGAGCTACGATTTCTAATTAGATATTCATTATAATAAAATTAAAACATTGTTCAATTTCTGCTAATGGACTGTGGCATTCTTCATATTAGGAAAAAGCTTCTATCTCTATGGCGTTATAAAGATATTGAGTCCCAGGAATATTCTGAACAAAGTCAGAAACAGCCAGTAATAGTTCCTCCTTTGGCCAGATTCCCAGGAATGTCACTGTGTCTTTTCCCCAAATAATCCATTAGAATGCTGGTTCCTCATCTTTTAAAGATGTGCAGTCCATCCTTGTTTGATGTGAAAGATTTCTCTTTCGGTCTAGCTCCCTTTCTTCTTTCTGACCACCTGTCCTCCATCAAAAAGTGCTTCAGGAAACACTTCTAAAAATAAAAGTGAAATTAAAATAGCTGTGTTTCGAGAATTTTTTTCCCCACAAAATTCTAGGTCAGGCTTAGAGAATCAATTTTGGTCAAGATAATTTTATAACCCTTAGTGAATCCTTTTAGATTCACTAGCAACTAAAATTTTTATAACTGATTTACTATTTATCCCTGTTCACTTAATGAGAAATTTAGAAGTTGGTCAAAATAATTTTTTTTAAATACAGAATTTTAGTGAGGCACTCAATGTCCCATGTTTAGCCATGCAGCAGCTGGACTTTATTCTCAGTTCCAAGCCCCAGGGTAGTGGGTGGAGTACATCCCATCACGCAACTGGGTGAGGCCAAGGCAGGGATGAAAATCTGAGGGTGACCTGGAGTGGGTGCAACGTGGCTTACTTTAGCTGTGTCATATCATGTAGAATATGCCACTGCAGTGCCGGCCAAAGGCAGACCAGGATTCAAACCCCAAAGAACCACTCTGTGACCTTGGGAAATTCCTTAACCAACACGAACCCCTGTTTTCTCATTCATAAAATGGAAAAGCTGCTATATCCATCACGGTCCAGTCAGGAGACAAGAAACCATACCAGTTATCTGAACAGTGAGAATTTAATATATACACACATATAAAAAAGCTGTTAAGTAGGTATAATGTTGTTAACTAGGAGACTGAAAAGGTAGAAAGAAGACACTAAGAAATCACAGCAGAAGCAACTATGGGAAACATCCACCTCCCCTAGAGGTGGGGAAGAGAGGAGGAGGGTGCAGGTGGGACCTAGGACCTCTGAGGATAGTGCACGAGGATGGGGCTGGTGTCTCCAAGGGGGTGTGATGAGGCTGCTTCTGCAAGTAAGGGGGGAAGTGCAACCTGGATTCAGACTGCCTCTGGAAGGGATGAATAAGCATTGCTGATGTGAGCCGCACAGGAACAAGAAGTAGATCCCAGACCCCAGGGGAGGAGCACGTTCCTTCTCCCTCCTGCAGCCTTGTAGTCTCCCTCTGGTTTCCCCATGGGCGGAGCCCAACAAGGAATAGCGGGTAAACAGAACTGTGGTTTGCAGAGTCCCAGACCCTCAAAGCAGAGCAGACAGCGGTAGGTTTAGAACTGAGAGACAAAAGCCAAGTAACTGGCACAAATATCATGTATGCAGCACACACTTCATGCCACACACAATGCCAAGTGCTTTACACGCATTACCTTATTTATCTCAACAACTTAGTGAAGTATCCCCATTTTACAGATGGGATGTTAGGAAGCTGGGTTTATCTGACTTCATAACTCCTCTGCTGTACACAACAAGGTATTGTCTGGATCGTATCTCAGTAAGCAGACGTCCCTCCCACGTTACCCTCCCTCCCTGTCCTAATATATTCAATTTTCTCAGAGCTTGCTGGTTCCTGGGGAGAGGCAAGGGGTATGGACAGTCAGAACTTACAGAGGAGCCAGGGGGAGGAAGTGGACCCATTTCCATTTCGTGCTTCAGGTGTGCATAATGTGGCCCTGACAATAGGCAGATGGAAAAAGGAAGAGCAAGAGACTCCAAGGAAATTCACCTGGCAGGAAGGAGCAGACCGAACTCATGGGGAACAGTGGTGCTAGTAAGGGATGCCTTGGCGGCTGGTCTGACCCAAGAGGGTTGCCAGGGTGGAGGGTTCATAGGAAGGTCTGTGAAGCTGGGGTGGAGCTCCTGAGAGAATCTCCAAGGGTAGAAGCTTTCTTCCCTGTGTCTTGAGCTATCACTGTGGCCTGGGGCACTGGGACAAGAGAGCCATCTCTGGGCTCATCAGGGCTGAACAAAGAGTTCCAGCTTCAGTGAGAGCAGCTGTGATGAGAGGTGGCATCTTCCTGAACTGTGAAAGTTTCAGGGAGGAAGGCAGAGGCTTCTGCAGCGCCCATGGCCACGTCACCTCAAACAGCTCTAGAAAAAGAGCCAGTCTCTAGAGAGGATTGTTGAGGTGAGAGCCACAAGGCTGAGCGAAGGACACATTCCATCCGCCTTGGATCAAGCTGCCTGGAGAAAAACTCAGATAGAGATTTGCATGCAGGTGGTTCACTGAGGGGTGTAGTCGACAATAACAGCCATAAAGAAGTGAGGAAAGCGAGCAATTATACTCCAATAAAGGTGTTAAAAAAAAAAAAAGAAGCGAGGAAAGCAAGACTGGGTAGAGAGAGAGACTGAACTGCAATGGAGATGCAGCAGAGGCTAGCTGATTCCATCTGCAGCGGGGCCTGGGACGGCCCTTCAAATCGGGACTGATCTTTTAACTCCCACATAGACCAGCCACTGGGTGCCATCCTTGGGGGAGGGGCTGTAAATCTTGTCCTGTGGGAAATTCCTAGACATGTGCCAATTGGAAGGTGTTAGCAGCTGACAGTCAGCAACTGGGGGAATGAACGCCTTGGTCCTAAATGAGAGATCAAGGAGGCCCACCACAGCATCCCCTGCATATCCATCAATTTTAAAAGTATTTGTTGAATAACTCCTCTAAGTCAGGCACTGTGCTGAGCACCGGAAACACAACAGTGACCAAGACAGACAGATATCCAGCTCAAGGTATAGGTACATCTACTAAAGCTTTCTTTGCCTCGATGCCCTCATCTATAAACTGTGGATTATAATAGTTCCTAACTCAGGGGATTGTTGTTACAAGCGAGGAAGGTAGCACACACAGAGCCCTGCCTGGTACATAGCAAGCTCTCAATTAGTATTAGATGTTGTTATCATTATGTATAATGCCCACTCTACAGTGTTTGAGGACTGCCGGGAGGACCAGCAGGGCCATCAACTCCACTGCTATACCATCCTTTGCAGGCATGGATTTGCATGAAGAAGAGGACATACCTTAAGGGAGAAAGAGTTGGAACCCTGGGATTGGTCCAAGTGCAATAGTAAGCAACTCCTGCAGAAAAAATATGGTTCTCAGTAATCTACCCTGTCGACTGATGGCCAGCCCAGCCCCCAGGGACTCACAGTGGGAGAGGACTGCAGGGAAGAGTAAGTGATAACATACAGGGTGGTTTGACTAATCTCTGTTATCAAATAAGCACAGTCTAGCCCAGCCAGCAACTCTGGGAGAGGGGATACTCATCAGGCAATCAACTCAAGCTCAAGTCCATTTCTCCACGTCGGTGCTCCTCAGCTATCTGCCCACCTGTGTCCCTGGACTTGGGCTCTGAACTGGGACTTGAACAGGGCACTGCATCCAGGAATTTCCCTGGGCTCCATTCCCTTGGCTTTATAACCACAGATAGTTGTGTTCCAGCTCCATCCTCCGGCTTACTTGTTGGCTGGGCACGCACCACCTGAGCCCTGTCTGCCAGGTAAGAGGGGCTGAATGGCAAAAATGGGAGTGAAGGGTATTGTCTTCACATGGCGTCCCTGTTGGAGAAGTGAGAAGAGGCACCAGTTTTTAAAGGGTTTGATCCTTTCAGCAACATGCACACCATTTCTGCTGCCCCTGGAGGGCATTGTGCACTGCAGAAGCAACACTGTGCTTTGCATACCTTGGCCTTGGCAGCCACAGAAAACATCACAAGAGGCCACAGCAAAGGGGGAAGAGGTTACAGGTCCTGAGCAATACCCAGAAGAACTCTTTCACAAGTGTACATGCGACTCCTTGCTAAAGTCTCCAGGGACTCCTTAAATAATAGGGGAGGAAGCTGAGGGTCTGGAGTTCTCACAGAGCAGGTGGGGATAAAACCAGAGAAATTCTACTTTGTATGCTCTTGTGACCCCCTTTGTCCCTCCCATCTGCCTCAAGCTGCTATCACCACTCTTGTGTGGCCTGAGGTCTTAAGAGTTACATATGGGTAATTGACATCTGTTGTCTTGTCACTTAACCTCCGTGCTCCCTACTGGTAACCACAGCACAATTTCCCTTGGGGAATCACCAACTCTTCCTCTCTCAGTTCATGAAGTAAGGGTGGGGTTGATTGTAGCCTTGGCTCAAGGTATGGGCATGTGACTCAGCCTCACCAATCAGAAAAAATATGATATTTCTTTAGGTCACAATGATTGGTTTGGGGATGGGCACATGATCCAAACAGTCACTAAAACTCAATGACATTTTTACCGGGACTCTTAAGGAAAGGATAATTACTCCTTTCCAACAGACTTGAATGAGGTCTGCTGCTCCTGGAAGCATCTTGTGACCCCAAGGGACAGTAATATTTGGAAACTGAGCCAACACTGAGGAGAACAGAGGCGAGAGAGATTGGTTGGGTTCCAGTGATGCCGTTGGAGCCCAGATCTCTCTGGGGATCTTTCAGTTATGAGTGTCAGTGTCTCTTGTTTTCGCTTAAGGCTGTTTGGCTTGTTTTTCTCTGTCACTTGTCACCAAGAAAATCAAGATAGATGCAGTCTGTAATATGTGCAGTATAGGATAGGGAACTTCAAAGGCGTCCAATCTCACTTCAGTTTCCGTTTCTCCCTTCGTTTAATCCTCATTTCAACTATGAGAGGTAGGTAGGGGTGATGGTTTTATTGTCCCACTGAAAAGGTGATAAAATTATACCCTTGATATGCTGAATGACTGGCCCAAGGTTTTCTAGCTAGTAGATTACAGAGCTTGGGGTTGGTGACCTTCTGATTTGGGAAACAGGAAATGTCAACAAGATCAGTACACCAAACGAGTGGTGATCGGACCTACTTACTGATAGTAATGTCTTGAGGATACGTTTGGTGCTTTAAATGATGCTTCAAACATTTTCTGTTTACATTCACTAATGTCATTTTTTTATTTTGCCATTGGTCATATTTGCACCTCCAAGTGGCTTCTCATATTAATGGGGACAAAAGAAGTTCCTATAGTAAACGAATTCAATGGAGCAATAAGAACTTATTAAATGCTTCAAAACTGTTCTATCACCTTCCACCTCATTCCCTCAGCTTTTGTGCCCTTGGTTCTCCAGAGCTGCTCACCAAGATGCCCACCTGAGAGAGAGAGAGCAGAGTTGGGCAAGGATTGTCACAAAAATCAGTGCTGGGCATAGGTGACATTTAAACAGCCCTGAATTTCCTATTCCCAAGCATGAGTCACTGCCCCAGCCTGGGAACCCCAGTTGTGAGTGATGCCTAAGGAGATTCAGATAGATAGACAGACTGACTGAATGACTGACCAATGGACAGATTGGTTCCTTCCATTGTGTATCCCAAATTCTCCATGGCCTTACTCTGTCCACCTGCTGAGACGTGAATATCACTTATAGGAAAACTTGGGTGCAGACTTTTGCGCTATGCACTCATTCATTCATTCACGTAACAAATGCTAGTTATGTACCTACTCTGTGTCCAACACTGGGCTAGACTCTGAGGATACAAAGCCCACAGATAGACAGTTCCTGCCCTCGACAGCTTTACAGCCTCGTCGAGAGAGAGCCACAATGATAAGAATAAGTGTTCTAAGGCAATTTAGGTGCGATGATACAAATGTGTACAGTGTACAGTGGAGGAAAATAAAGGAAGGGTCAGTTCCCCCTGAGGCAGGAGAGCCAGAAGAGGCTCATAGATGATTGGTGCATAAACTGAGTCTTGAAAGAGAAGGAGATAGCTGCCAGTCGATGGGGGTGGGTGGAGGTATTCCTGGCAGGGGAAGCAGCAGGAGTTTGCCATTCCAGTTGCATGAGACAGAAAACCTGAGCCCAGCTGGTTTAAAGAAGGAGGGAATTTACTAGGGAACTGAGTGAGCAAACAAAAAGGCCAAGGATGGACTCCTCAGGCATGGCTGGATTCCGGGCCCAACCACTGTCTCCAGGACTTGTTCTCTATCTGTATCTCATCTAATTTGCTCGGAGATAGCTCCAGAAGTATCAAGATGGTGACAGCAGGTCCGACCCTACATCCTCTCAGGTTTCAGCTTCAAAGCAAAAAGACTGCACATCCCACGCTTCTCAGAAATGTCTCCTCCAAAAATGTTTCATGGCAACCCATGGGCTCTGGGGAGGAAGCGATCCTAGGCCCATCCCTGAAGTGAGCGCTGCGGCCAGGGGAATGTGAAGCTCTGATTTACTGAGGTCTGAGTCACTGCTTTCCCCAGAGAGTCAGGGTGGAGCCGTCCTCATCAGGACAACTTGGACTAAGAGTGGGGAAGGGGCTTCCCTGGTGGTGCAGTGGTTGAGAGTCTGCCTGCAGATGCAGGGGACACGGGTTCGTGCCCCGGTCCGGGAGGATCGCACATGCCGCGGAGCAGCTGGGCCCGTGAGCCATGGCCGCTGAGCCTGCATGTCCAGAGCCTGTGCTCCGCAACGGGAGAAGCTACAGCAGTGAGAGGCCCGTGTACCGCAAAAAAAAAAAAGAAAAAGAAAGAAAAAAAGAGTGGGGAAGGACAATCCAGGCACTATGATCACAGGAATGGAGAGCTGACCACGAGCGTCCGTTTCAGCTCTAGTCCTGCCGACCTCCACGGCTCCATGTCATTCTGACCAGGAACCTGGAACCAAGCAATTCAACACCACAGAGTCCCAGGTGACTAGCACCAAGTCAGAGTCTCCAAAAGGACCGATTTCTGGTCATCTCTTTTGTAAGCATTGTCTTCTCTGGAGCCCACACTTTGGGAAAGGTTTTTATTTCCTTCCCACCAGAGACCCCCAGCCCCTGGGGGGAGCCAGAGAGCAGCCGCAGTCTGGAGAGGCCCCTGGAGTCTCAGGGGAGCCCTGGCTGCCCGCCAGGACCTACCAAGGCCAGGCCACAGGTAGTGCCATGTCAGTTTTCTACTTTCTTTTTTTTTAGTTTTAAAAAAACTAAAGTGAATGAATGTTTTTACTCATGTAAAGATTACTCTATTCAAAGTTAGCGTCTGATTTGATAGGCAAGATTTTATTTGATAGGCAAGACTTTTACTAGTTGACACTAGTAAAATAAATAAATAAACTTAAATAGCCATATGTGGCTAGTGGCCGTCTTACTGAACAACACAGATCTAGATACTTAGCTAAATTATACCGTGTTTTCATTTACTGTTTCTTAGAATAACATTAAAGACATCATAGTTACGTTTCAAAATTAGCTAATGTAAGGAGCTAGTATCTTGGATAAGTGGAGATCCAACCACAAAAATGTCGAGGAGCAGCAATAATTAGAGACGATCTCCCAATCACCTTCTCATTGTGTCTAATGTTCTCATATTTCCTTTTCTGGAAGCCAAGAAACAAGTCTCTCCTGTTTCTCTAGTGCTTTTTGCAGAGATAAAAAAAAAAAAAAAGTCCAACCACCAGATATTCATCTGAAATACTACCCATCTGGACACTTACTATTCGGCTGTTTGTTTTTGCCCTGAAGAGTCCAGATGACTGCTGATTTGGGTATTTCCAATTTTCCTTGGTGCTAATCTTTTTGAAGGCGGAGAGTTGTTGGCCTGGTATGTTGTTGGTTAAAATCCTTTGGGCTGCCTAAGTTTTCAGACCCACTAGAGCTATCTGATGAGAGGGCAAGCTGGAGGAGGGTTCAACTGAAGTGTAGTTGGGTATAATTATTCTGGATATAATCATGTCGTTTTGTAGCTTTTCTTTCTTTCTTTTTTTTTTTTGCGGTACGCGGGCCTCTCACTGCTGTGGCCTCTCCCGTTGCGGAGTACAGGCTCCGGACGCGCAGACTCAGCGGCCATGGCTCACGGGCTCAGCCGCTCTGCGGCATGTGGGATCTTCCCGGACCGGGGTACGAACCCGCGTCCACTGCATCGGCAGGCGGACTCTCAACCACTGCGCCACCAGGGAAGCCCTGTAGCTTTTCTTTTTTCATCGATTTTTCTTGTTTGGTCTTTCTTTTCCTCAGCTACAAGTGTTTTGGTGGTGGTGATGGTATGGGATGGTGTGGTTTGGGCTTTATCTTGCTTTAAAACAAGAGGAAAGGCAATCCAAGATGTCCTAGACTTGTAGGTGACACAAGCAATCTAGAAGAGATAGGTGTTACAGGATGCCTTTTGCGTATCTAATTCTACACCTTACTGCTGGAAGGTGTCTGTTGTGGGACAAGAGTGAAATACAGGATTTGGAGCCCTAGGCATCTGAAGAAATGCACCTTTACAAAATAGCCCTATATGTATTTTCAATGGAGTTGGACCATATAATGACCTCTCTGCTAAAACTGGGAAGGACACAGGTATGTCCTCGTTTGGGTGTCACAAAGTTAAATTCTTTCTTTTTTTCACACAAAACTATTTTTATTAAATTTCACCTTTTAAATTTTGTACCATCATTGCCAATTCATAATCTGAACTTTTAATTCACATTATTTCTTCTTCTTTTTAAAAAAAATTTTATTGAAGTATAGTTGATTTACAATGTGTTAATTTCTACTGTACAGCAAAGTGACTCAGTTATACATATATAGATTCTTTTTCATATTCTTTTCCATCGTGGTTTATCACAGGATATTGAATATAGGTCCCTGTGCTATACAGTAGGACCTTGTTGCTACAAAGTTAAATTCTTGATATCACAATCTTTACATGGAGGCAGCAGTGAAATGTTTCTTCTGCTCGCACTCCCACCTCTTCCAAGAACTTGAAAATAAAGTTGCCTCTGCATATAAAACCCTAAAATGCACCCATGTGGTAGCCATGGAGTACACCATATAGATGTCCCTTCAGGAGAGAACCTGGCGTAAGGACTGTCATTAGTTGTCAGCCTCCAGCTCCTGTACTTTAGAGATCTACTACAGGATACCTGCCAAGGCCACCCAGGCTGTTCCCAGCCAATGGCAGAAGTACTAGAGCCAACACAGGTCTCCTCTAACAGGCTCCTTGCTAGAGGTCCTTGTTGCCCTGGCCCAGCTTTTACTCAGGGCTGCACTGTCACCTAAAGTTCTTCCAACCCAATCCCACTTCTTTCCCTAACTCCTTTCACAGGTGCCAGACCTGCATTGCAGTCTGAGGCTCCCTACCTACTCATGCCTCCTTATCCCTTTATCCTCCACAGGTGTTTCCCTCAATATATCTGTGGACATCTAAGTCTGTACTAGTGACTGTCTCTCAGAGGACCGGAACCAACACAATACAAAATGAATGAGATTAATTAATTAATTAATAACTAAACTTGAAGGACATTCTCAACGGTGAGGATACAAACTGGATCGTTCTATTCAACACTATATCTGCAGGGCCTAGTGAAGCAGTTGGCATAAAGTAGCCTCTCAAAAACTTATGAAAGGAAGAGAGGGAGAGAAGAAGGGAAGATTTTGGATGAGCTGAGATTAAAAATCTAACTAAGCTTTAGTGAATGTTAAAAAAAAAACAAACCCGCAGCATTAGAAGGAAAAGCATGTAGACAGGAGAGGATGGTCAGTTTTGAATTTAGAAAAGGGAACGTCAAAGAGTAAAACTTTGTTATTACTTCCTCAGCACTGTCTGGAGAAGATACACACACACACAGATGCATACACACATTCCAACCTGCATCCATATCTATATATGCATGAATAATAATGTGTAGGAAATAATGGATATATTATACATCTATTCATATACCTATTACCTTGCTCAGAATTCTCAATATATACCCAGAATATACCACAAGGGTCAAAGGAAAATGGAACAAACAAAAAAATCTCCTCGAGATACTGCCAATGGAGACATTACCAATTGAGAAAACGGACGATCGCCAGCTGCAGGCACAGTCACAGCACTTCTGTTGCTACAACTTCCCATTTGTGCAATTAGTTCTACACAGCAGGCCAGAGTACTCCTGTCATTAGCGTCTGGCAAACATCGCTCAGTTAAGATGTGGAAATTGCAGTGTCCCTGAGAAAAGGCTCTGGACTCCATCAAGAGCTGTAATCCTATTAAATTCCATCAAACAAGTCTCAGGCTAATTTTTAAAATTAATAACCGTTTAATGTCCACAATAAATATATGTTGATGTTCAAGCATTTTGGCTTTATTTAAATTTACCGAAAGTGATGTTTTCCCACATATATCTTCTTTTGCAATTATCTTAGTGGAAAAATGTGTATGCAGAGTTTGACTTGTTTCTTAGGAAAAATGAAGTTTTTGTTTGGATTATTCAAAAGTGTTTACAAGACAATAAAGTGTTTTTAGAACTCTGACGGCAAAGGACTCAGGACACATACTTGAAACAGTTTTATTAATATCATGGATTTAGGACTGTGTTCATAGCCATAATTTCATGTTTATTTATATATAAACATATATTCATATACTACAGTATATATAAATCCTTGACATATAATTTTTTATATTTATAAATTCTTTATATATAAAGCTTTTAGAGAAATTCTTAAATTTTAATTTCGTTTAATTTTAGTTAATTCTTAAATTGCAAATTCTCTACAGAAACTCTTAAAAGAAAACCAACTGCAAAATTCACAGAACTCTGAAGAATCTCGTAATGATTCAGTCTCATAGTTTTAATGTCTTTGTTCGCATATAATATTTATTTGGATAATGCCTTTTAGGTAGCTCTCTTACCTTTTCAAAAGCAATAACATTTAGCAATCTTGAAACTCATAACAAACCAGACTCAAATTGGAAATACAAATTCTTTTATTCCAGATGTTTAATGAGCAATGAATGTGAATCTTTTCCTTGAGGAACAAATAAAAGGCAATTGAATTGAGGTAGATTTGTTGGTTCTGCCTGTGTTTAGAATCGGTTTCTCCAGACCGTAGTTTAGAAGACCAATGAGTGCAGGAAGTGACTTGTGAATGGAGAACATAGAAAAAGATCCACTACCATTCCTCTCAGGAAATCATGTTCAGTCTGTCACTGCAGTAATGTTGGCACTATAAGATCATTATCATTGATTATCTTTATTGGTAACTTTCCCAAAATCGAAGAAGGACTGGAATGAAAACAAACTCTTTAAATCCCTAGATATAATTTCATAGTAGAAGAGGCACATCAGAAAGGACGGGAAACTAAAGGGACACTAGTGTCATCTTTGGTGGCAAAGTTAATGGTGATTTTCTTCTTTCTCTTTTAAAATATTTTCCAGAGTTTATATAATGAGTATGTATTTCCTTTCTACTCAGGGACATTTTTTCTTAAAAAATAAAAAGAACAAGAGATGGTGACCAAAGATGGAAACCCACGCAGCTTAAGAGACAGCTTCAGTTTTCATTCCTTGGTGTTGGTTAGGGTTGGGTGCTGACACCAAATGCTTGCCTCGAGCTTTGAGAATCAGTGAGGAGGACACAGGAAACGCAGGGTCGTCTGGGGCAAAGGGATCTGGGCTAATATGCTCTGGTGCTCTGGCATTTCTTGTTCCAGACTCCTGGTTCCTTGTTAGTGGGCAGTCATGGCGGCATTCCTCTCACCATTGGGGTCCCAGCACTTTCCTCCAAGTAACCCCATCTTCCTTGAAGACAGCTACCATCTTGGCACGACTCATGATTATGAGTAATATTGAGTCTTGGTGAGAGAACCAGATGGGTTAATTGCAAAAAGCACCCATATCTGGATCAATTTATTGAGGTTATTTAATTATGGGAAGTATACCTAACAAACAAAATTAAGATATTTCTTACCTACAGTTAATACTAATCTATCTTATAGACAAAGACTTATCACCCAAAGTCAACATAATAAAGTAATTCCAAGGTGTTTTGGTTTGATTTGATGGTGTTAATTATACTCTTCACTTCATGGCCCCCATTATCATCAATGGTCCACACACTGAGGATATTTTAGGATCAAGTTCTTTTTTTTGTTAACACTGGTGCTTACATCTTTTCTCATGGCCAGGTCTCCATAGTATGTGGTAGAATCCTGTGTTCTCAACAGAATCTTTTTCAAATTCTCGGAGGGCCATCTTCACGTGGAAGTTGGGTGTCCAGTTGTTCTGAATCATTCACCTCAGGCTCGCTCTTCCTTTCCCGTAATGTTTGCTTACACGCTGCTTCCAGAGGAAGAAACAGGGTAGCAGAACCTTTTCCTCAATACCAACGATAGAAAAGTCCTGGGAGAGCTCTCTGATTGGACAGTCCTAGGTCACATGCCCCACAGGGCAGGTGAGGCGGGGGCCGGTAGGAGCAGTGAATGGAATCGGTGATCCTTGGTGCACACACAGCTTAAATCCATCCACTCCAGGCACCATCTCCATCTACACTGAACTCATGGGTCCCAAATGAGGCTCTGCTGGATTGGCGTGCAGTATTGATGAAGAGCTTGGGTTTTCCAGTCAACCAGGGTTCAAATCCCAGCATTTCATTTACATATGGCAGGTTTGGGATTAGCGGTTAACCTCTATAAATCTCAGAATCTTCACCTGTAAAATAGTGATTATCACTCTTACCTTATAGGGTTTTTGGCAGAGTTAAATGAAATATTATTGTAAAGCATTTATATCACAGTTCCTGGTGTATAATAAGTGCTCAGTAAAAGTTAGGGATGATGATGAGGAGGAGGAGGAGGATTTATCGCAAAGTGCTTCCATTGGACAAAGTTTCATCCCAAACCAGCAAAGGCCTGCTGACTTTTGTCCAGCGTTGGCAGATGAGTGGAGTTGGTTTCATTCAACACACATTACGTTGCCTTGGGACCCTTATACATAAAGACTACCTTGGAGCCGTTTTCCTCAACAGAGACAGGCTAATTGAACTTTGTATATCCCTGTCATGGACATTAATCATACTTGTGCCTGCCATTATTTTTTGAGTAGCTCTTTAATATTTGGGGAAATTTCTACAGCATGCAGACCTTATTCCCCACAAAGAGTTGTGTTCCTAGCCTCTGTTGCAGCTGAGATGCCGGCATGTGACACAGACATTACCATATGTAATATGCACATATGCACTTGCATGAGACTGATTCAAGAGATCCATCTGAGCAAAGAGGGTCAGTGATGAGCTTTCATTCTGTAGGTGGCAGCAGAGCTGTCTGGCCTTTGGGGTACTGGTATTGAGAGATTGAATTTCTCGGGGCAGAAATGCATCTGCTGTGCTCACAGATGTCACAGTGTCGGCAAGTTGAAGTACCTGCGTTTAGTACTTAGCCTTGGTGGCAGTAGTGGCAACAGATTTCTCACGGGGACATTTCTGAAGCAAGGTTTTGGCCACTATTCTGGGAAAAATAGCCTTGGAATAAGTTTCTCCAGTTCTCTTAATGGTAATGTGAACTACCTTGTGTTTTAAAATACATCCCTTATACTGCTTGAATCAGCCAGTGTGGACTCAATTGCTTGTAACTAAGAAGCCTAACCAGTACAATTCCCCTCCAATGTTCTATTCTCAGGAGGAATAGTATGCTTCCAAACATCAAAAAAATTGAACTAGGGCTTCCCTGGTGGCACAGTGGTTAAGAATCCGCCTGCCAATGCAGGGGACATGGGTTCGAGCCCTGGTCCAGGAATATCCCACATGCCACAGGGCAACTAAGCCCGTGCGCCACAACTACTGAGCCTGCGCTCTAGAGCCAGCGAGCCACAACTACTGAGCCCACGTGCCACAACTACTGAAGCCCGCATGCCTAGAGCCCGTGCTTCACAGCAAGAGAAGCCACCGCAATGAGAAGCCCGTGCACCGCAACGAACAGTAGCCCCAGCCCGCCGCAAATAGAGAAAGGCCGCGCGCAGCAACGAAGAACCAACTCAGCCAAAAATAAATAAATAAAATAAATAAAGTTATAAAAAAAATTGAACTTTTTTTTTCGAACTAACTTCTAATTCTAAAAATCCTTGTTCACAAGAGTATCTGCTGATAGACCTGTGCACAAGAATTCAAAGATTACAGAGTTCCTAAAAGTTGATAGTATCTGAAAAGCTGAATTCAGAAAAGACACTTCATCAGTAAAGTATTAATATCATAACTCTACACTATTATATTTTCCTAGGTAAAAGAATATGGGGATATTCCAGTTTGATAGTTTTGCAGAATGACAGATGTTATGGAAATGTCATGAACAGTATTGTCACTAAGTTGGGCTGCATAAAAGAATTTCCACACTATTTGCTTTCCAGATACTTTTCATTCCTTTTATACATTTGGAGCACTTATAAATCTAGAGACACATGTGGTGCAGCTGGAGCAGTGTCACGTTCAAGGAAGCACAGACCACACCTGAGTTCCAGATATGGCTCATGCCTCTAAAAGAACAATGGGAGGGATCCAGGGATAGAGCCCAGCCTGCCATTATGTCCTCTCCCGGCCTCTCCCCCTCAACCTGATGCAGTCCCTGGATTGTTGCTCAGGTACTTTTCAAGATAGTTGGAAAAATTATCTGAGATTTTGAATGAATCCATACCTGAGATTTACTGTACTGGAAAAGGCCACTTACTTAAAACAGGTTCCAAAGTTTCATAGCAGATATTAAAAAAGTGTTTAGGGTTTTACCTTCAAAAATGAAGCTGAAATTTTTTAAGTTAAATTTATTTTGTATTTAACAAAATTTCATCTATATTTGCAGCTATGTGCCAATTCTCATAATAAACAAAGAATGAATCAAATCTGGAATTTTTAGCACAATTTTCCCTACGAAATTACAGTCGAGCAAAATATAAGCATTCTTCCCTTCACCTTTGATTTTCACAACATCATAAAGTAGAATGTTACTTTTGAAAAAGTAGCATAGGGAATCAATTGTTCGCGTGGGCATCTCTTGAATATTTTTGGCATTAAAAATCATTCTTTTTTGGTCAGCGACCTTTAGTTTTTTTCCTTCAGTTGTTCACTGGAGTAATTCATCCAGGTGTTCATTTGTCAAAGAAGTCCATCATTCCTCCACTTCTTTCAATATCACTTGCATCCATCTTACGAGATTCTGCATCTTTTACAAGATCAGTACCGCACCATGGATTAAATGTGCATTGTATTTCTGTTGCACTTTCAGATGTTTACAAGGTTGATGAATTGACCAGTGACTAACCAACAAAGATGTTGACATACTGGGCCCAGCTAGGTGCTAATATTATGCAACAAAGTACTATGAGCGGGGTCTAATTTTATAAGTGGTCAGTTCATTGGTGAGTATTCTCGTATTCCCATGATTTTGAGTCTCTGTGCAACTTGGTTAACTGCAGAGACTGGGTAATATATACTTTGGACAACAAGGATCACTTCACCAAACACTCTGCACCCGCAGGGGTTTGGTTCTCTCCACCTCTCTCCTTTCCTAGTGCCTGGAGTTTTAGCGGCTCCCCACCATTATACCAACGCTGCATCTCTGAAGTCCAGAAATCGGTCTCACAGAAATGGACCTTACACAAACCTTCAGAGTCCACTTGGGTGTGTCTCAATTTTGACACATTAAGCTTCTCAGGACATTTAAGCTTTATAATTTTGGTCAGAACTGTACCAAAATGTTCAATGCAGCTCTATTTACAATAGCCAGGACATGGAAGCAACCTAAGTGTCCATCAACAGATGAATGGATAAAGAAGATGTGGCACATATATACAATGGAATATTACTCAGCCAGAAAAAGAAACGAAATTGAGTTATTCGTAGTGAGGTGGATGGACCTGGAGTCTGTCATACACAGTGAAGTAAGTCAGAAAGAGAAAGACAAATACTGTATGCTAACACATATATATGGAATCTAAGAAAAAAAAATGTCACGAAGAGCCTAGGGGTAGGATGGGAATAAAGACACAGACCTACTAGAGCATGGACTTGAGGATATGGGGAGGGGGAAGGGTAAGCTGTGACGAAGTGAGAGAGTGGCATGAACATATATACACTACCAAACGTAAGGTAGATAGCTAGTGGGAAGCAGCCGCATAGCACAGGGAGATCAGCTCAGTGCTTTGTGACCACCTAGAGGGGTGGGATAGGGAGGGTGGGAGGGAGGGAGACGCAAGAGGGAAGAGATATGGGAACATATGTATATGTATAACTGATTCACTTTGTTGTAAAGCAGAAACTAACACACCATTGTAAAGCAATTATACTCCAATAAAGATGTTAAAAAAAAAAGAACTGTAGTTCCAAGTTAAATATGCGTTTCTAAGAGCAAATAATAATGTCTTAGTAAATTTTTAAAATCACATGGTAACATCAGTGTCTTTCTACATGTCTCAACAACAGAACTATCAGTGTTGGAACCCTAACTTTTTAGTGAGGATATAAACGCAGTTATCAGTCTGTAAATTAAGAAAAGAGTTGTTGCATATTTATGTCCAAATAGTTTTCTATCCATTTAGTCATATTTCACACTTTGTTTTTTAATTTTAAATTTTGAAAACTTAGTTTTGAAGAATGAAGTATTTTCTGGCTATGATCACTTCAAATCATTACCAGAAAGTGAATTAAGCAATATTTTCACTTCATAATTTAAAACTATGATTTTTAATAAAATATCATCTAAAATACGTATGCTGTTGGACAGCATATTCTTGAAATGTGTGCAAAATAAACAATCATTTATTTTCCTATTTGCTCTTTTAAAACAATTTTATTGGGTTGAGGGTGTAGGTTTCAGCATATAATGTAGTTTGCCAAGTTCTGTAATCCTTTTTTTTTTTTTTTTTTAAGTCATACAGGGTGTGGTGCCTTCAGAAAATTTTTAACAAGTTGTAATTCTTGGTGTTTTTTTCCTTCGCATTTTCAAAAATAGTAAGAAAATCTAAACCACACAGGGAAATTCTGGTTCCTACTATTGACTCCTGGATTCCCCTCCTCTAAAAAGTGAGATTATTCTCTGCTGCCATTCTCTGTTGCTTATTTCCTTGCCTGGAGTATTTATGTTCTTAACACTGTAGGCTCATTATTAGAAATGAAGTCTTGGGACTTCTCTGGTGGCACAGCGGTTAAGAATCTGCCGGCTAATGCAGGGGAAACGGGTTCAAGCCCTGGCCCAGGAAGATACCGCATGCCGTGGAGTAACTAAGCCTGTGTGCCACAACTACTGAAGCCCATGTGCCTAGAGCCCGTGCTCCGCAACAAGAGAAGGCACCGCAATGAGAAGCCCCCGCTCCCCAACAAAGAGTAGCCCCCGTCGGCCGCAACTAGAGAAAGTCTGCATGCGCCTAGCAATGAAGACCCAATGCAGCCAAGAATAAAAGAATTAATTAATTAATTTAAAAAAAGAAAAAAATGAAGTCTTGATAAGGATTATTTTAAGGCTTAATTTTTTTGCTTAGAATGGTGAAAATACTTTAGGAGGAACAACACCAATGAGGCATCTGAATTCAGCTATATCCCCTTGTGGTGATGTGGTCATTGAAAAACCCAATGACTCCATTCCATTCTTGTTTTTCTTTTATTAATCCCTGGTTATTGGGAAGCACTTAGCAAAATAAATATTTTAAATTATTTTTAATTAAAATTAATTAAAAGTAATAAAGAAAGCCTTGATTCCATAAGACTGCAATTGTTCTTAGAAAAACAAATTCTCTGTACATCTCAACTAATCAATACTACAGAAAAAGGCATCGTTGGAAAAGATCTTTGAAGAAGAGAGAGGCGCCAGCAAAGAAGCGCTATTCTCAGGACGTAATATGGGGTGGTGAGGGCTGAAGATCCGGAGTTTGTCTCCGTTATTTGTCACGGTAATGACAAGTCACTCACTAATCACACGTCTGAAAACTCACTTCTACACCGCCCCCCGCCTCCCGGACAGAACCTATCTCCCTGTTCTCACACACCAGTAAAAGCGAAAAGAATCTACTGAGATTCTGTGTGTGTAAAGTAAGAGAATTAGAGAAGGAGTTAAAATATAGTAGAATCTCTCTTCTATTTTTTCTTTCTTTGGATCTAGATGTCGGAAGGAGGAACCCTCTTTTCCAGCAATCAGCAAGCGCGAATACTTTTTATTTGGAAGCAACTAGAGAAAAACACTCCCCAAAGCAAACCAAACCAAGGCTACCCCCCTCCAACCCCCCTCCCACCCCATCATCTGTGGATCAGGGCGCCAGGTCCCATTTGGGTACCACGCGGCAGGGGATTCCCTTTCATCCTTCTCTCCACAGCCCCTGCCCGAGGGATGTGAGCGGGGTGCGGGTCCCGGGGTGCCAGCGAGGAGCCGCCCGCCACCCCGCCCGCCCCTAGAGAGGAGGCGGCTCCCGCCTGGGAGCCGCCCCCTCTCGCCGCCAGAGAACAAACGGGATATTCAGCAGTAGCCTGTGGCTGCCAGAGCAACTCCTCAGGGGAAATTAAGCGGCGAGGCAGACTGCACCGTAATCGCCTCTAGAAAAGCGCCCGGCCCAGCCTGCCGTGCACGCCCGGCTACCTGGGCTGCTCCGCGGCGGCGCGTGCGAGAGAGCGGGAGAGGGCTCGCCGGGGTGCGGGGCGCGCCGGGGCGAGAGTCCGGGCCGGTGCAGAGCGCGCGGTGCTCCGGGGTGCGCGCCGGGGTGGGGCGAGCCCCGAGCGTCTCCACCGGCCATGAGGGGCGCGGGCGCCTGGGCCCCGCTCTGCCTGCTGCTGGCCGCCGCCGCCCAGCACTCGCGGCCGCAGCCCCCGGAGAGGTAACGCGACCCCCGCCCGCGCTCCCTCCCTTCCGCCCTCTCTTTCCCTCGCCCACGGCTTGGCTTTACCCACTCCGCTTCGGGGCGCCGGGGGACCCACACGCCACCAGGACCCCGGGATGGCGCCCGTCCTCGGGGCTCCTTCCGGCGCCCCCCAGCTCCGCCCGCCCCACGGCCCCGCAGCTGGCCGGCCACCACCTCTCCTCTCCCCGAAAGTTCAGGCGGGCGCTGGGAAGCACTGGGACCCAAATGTGTGGACTTTGCTTTACTCCTGTTTTCTTCCCCGGAGAGGCTTTGCCCAGAGACAGAAGCCTAGGGAAAAACGCGAGTTGCCTGGCGCCCGGGGAGCGGCTCTTGGCAAGTTTAACTCTTCAACCTCTGAGCTGCCAGATGGCTCCAGGACCTGGGCCGGGAGACCCGCCCTATGGCCAACTTTGCCTTCTCCTTTTCAATGGAAGGTTCTGCCAATGGCCAACGATTTTCAAACAAAGAGAGAATTAGGTATCTCTCCAAATCCAGGAAATTAAAACTTTTTCATATTAACCAATTACTTGTCTAGCTTTAAAACCATGCACTTCACTGAGCCTAGCTCTCACTCTCTCTCTCCCCCCCTCCCCCCCCCCCCCCCCCCCCCGCAGTTAAAATTTCCATTTACCATTTTCCTGTAAGATCTTACCACTTACGTGGAGGACTTGACTGCATACGGATGGATGGATAGATTGATCTTGTTACTATGGTGGAGACAGATGGCAGCTGGACTGAATGTTTTAGCAGGCTAGAATTTATTCTAAGAGCTAACAAGTATTTCAAATCCCGTCTATGATGCAGGCAGTCAATTGTCAGTATTCACTTGATCCATATTAATAGACTGCATCTTTCTGAAATTGACATTAAATTGGTAGACAGTGTTTCAAATTTCTTTTCTTCTTTTATTTTCCCAGACCTGTTTTCACATGTGGCGGCATTCTTACTGGAGAGTCTGGCTTTATTGGCAGCGAAGGTTTTCCTGGAGTGTACCCTCCAAATAGCAAATGTACCTGGAAAATCACAGTAAGCATTTTTTAAGAGGGTATTCTCCAAAAGTGAATACCGGAAACAGTGGAAGAGCTGCTGCTTTTTTCCTCTGCTGTCAGAATTTCGGTTGGGGGCAAATGTCTGTAATAGTGAAATGTTGGATTTATCTCTACTATTTGGGAGATTTTTAATAGAACTAGTGGTGCCCTGCATTAACAGTTAGAAAGGGCTCGAGATAATGCTTGCAGGGATAAATTCTTAAAGCAGATGTGTGTCTGAAAACCCAGTCTGACTCAGCTGAGTTTCATGGATTCAAAATTAAGGCTATCTTCAGGCAAAGGCCCATCATAGAGACTTCTAGAAGCTATTTGTTGCCTATGCCTTTCATAAATGTCTCCCAGTGGCGGATAGAAGATCAAAGGTAGTACTCACCTCTGACTACTTTATAACCATTAGGGGGAAGAAAAGGGGAAAGAAAAAGAAAAAAACAATCCCACTTAATGTCTCTGACTTAAAACCACCACTAAAAGCAATCTAAGAATAGAGAATAACAATAACTTAGGGGAGAAAAAGCCTAAAAACAAAAACTAACAAAATACCCAGGTTGGTTACTAATGGCATAGATTATGCTGAGTCAAGGTAAGAAATCAGATTTAGAGACAGCCAGCCTTAAAAAAATAAGTCTGGATTTAGTCAGCTAGAGTGAGTCATCTTTCCAAGTGAGCATAGTAGTGACCATTATCTTCTTCATGTTTTTCAATTTTGGGAAGTTGTTTGGTACTTGAACACATTAGTTCACTGAAAGCTTCATTCAGTCAGATTGTACCACCCATGAATTAATGATTTTTAAAAGTAGGTACCTCTTATTGAGCACTTACTGGGTGCCAGGCACTGTGCCAAGTAGGTAACAAGCATAATCTCACTGAATCTTTGAAATCACTGTGAGGAAGTATGATTATCCCCATTTTATAGATGAGGAAGCTGAGGTCTAGAACAGTCATATAAACTGACTTGATCAAGCATTGGGTAAGTCCAACTTTCTATGAAGTAAAGCCTATTTTGCAGTGAGGCCTTCCCACCAAGAAGGTCCTTTGACAGGCAGATATGAGGGGGTCTCCTTCTTTAAATAAAAGTCAGTTCCTATATGCATTGATGCTCTCCTGTAAAATATCGGCTATCTAATGAATTGGTACAGATTTCATTATGTTATTGCAACACATGGGGCCAGGAGAGGATGGTCATGAAAACTAGCTCTGCAATATTGATATTAGCATAAATGTGAAATAAGGCTCCGAAACAAACATGTAACTTGGTTTTTATGTTATAGTTGTGTTTCAGTTATGATTAAATGGCTGTAAGTTAAAAATGACCCAAGGAAATTAGTGACTGAGAGGCACCATGTGCCTAGCAAGTAGACTCCATGGTTAGCCCAGTGTTTTGGGTCTTCGGGGCAATGTTAGTTCTGGAGGTGGGGAAGGGTGTCCAGTGAAAGTTGTCCTTGGTAAAGGAGGGATGTGCCCTCGCAGAGGCCTGACTACCTTATTTTTATGTGTGGGAAAGAGGAAGTATAACGGATGCTCCTTATGGGTACAATGTCAAGGTGAGGCATGCTGGCTCTCAGTCCATCACTCGTAAGCCGTGTGATGGATTTATCTTTAAACCTCAGGACTGTTGTGAAGATAACATGAGATGGTATGTATAAAGCTCTTTGGCTGAGTGTCTGCGATACAGGAAGTGCTCACTAAACGTTAGCTACCACCGTTACCGTTGTTGCTAGTATTGACTCATCCTTTCTTCTGACTGGTAGGCAGTATGGCAGATCACTGCCACCCCCTTAGTATATTGGCTAAGCTGGGCTTGGCATCAGCTTTAAAGCAGCTCAGACTTTGATGGAACAATAGACTTTGTTATGTGTATCTAGGAAGCACTTATTTCTGTGCTTGGGTTCTCCTGTGATCTTACTGGAGAGATTCTGTGTGCGTTAGGACTAGGTTGGCTCCTAGTAACAGAGATGCAAAGTAACAATCGCTCAACCAGAAGCTTGGTTCTCTCCCATGTAAAGGAATCTGGAGGTAGGCAATCCAAGATGGGTGTGGCAGCCTCAAATCATTAGGCACTCAGTCTCTGCTTAGATGTGTGCTCAAGTTCCAGCCATCAGGTTCATGGTTTAGCCAACAAAAAGGAAGAGAGGAAGGGCACAGATCCTCCCTTTAAGGACATTGTGCAGAATTACCTGCACCTTGCTGTTTACATTGCACTGGTTAGTTATTAGTTACATGGCCACTTCTAGCTGCAGGGAAGCCCTGAAATGAAGTCTTCATGTCAGGAATCCATGTGCTCCGCTAAAATTCAAGAGTCTTCTTTTGAATAAAAGTCTTCTATCAACTGTGGAAAGAAGGGAAAACAAGCAAACAACAAGCAGTCTCTGTGACGTATTTATTTGTGGTTTGCCCAGGCTGCCTGAACTAATGCTCAAAAGTTGAGTAAAAAAGTTGAGCAAATGCCAGCCTTTTTGAAAAATATATATTTTTAGAAAGCATAGGTAATACACAAGAAAGGACTGCACAATTTGCTTTTCTAGTGAAAAGCTTTATAGTTTTCACTCTTAGTCATTTGATTCTGTTTCAAGGGACTGCCTCTTTTATGTTTGCATGTGAGTAGCACCAAGAACTTCCAGAGGAGCCCAGTACATTCTCCTGGTTATAATTACAGCCTCAGCAGAATGTTCCCAAAGGCCTTGGATGCTCTCAAGATCTCAGTTTCAAAATATCTTCATTTCTTTGTATTTCACAAGGAAAAGCACTGAATCGTTGGAAAAAATATTCCCAGTTCTTCTTCATGGTCCTCTGGTGTGTCAGAGTAGAAGAAGGGGGCTCCCTAGCTTCTGTATATCCTTGGGTTGATAAAAGAAGGAGGACTGTGGTAGCACTAAAGCTTGTAGAAGCTGGTAGCCCTAAGGTCTGTCATTCATTCAGCAAATGTGTGTTGGGTCTTGGGTACTACTGGAGTTTTGGTGAACAAGGCAGCCAAGCTCCTTGCCCTCATGCAGCTAGCATCTTAGTTTGGAGAGACAGGCAGTTAATATTTAAACAAACAAGTAAACAAGAAAATATTACATAGTGATAACTGAATTATAAAAATAAAATAGATACCACTTCATATCCATCAGGATGGCTACTATTGAAAAAACAGAAAATAATAAGTGTTGGCAAAGATGTGAAGACACTGGAATCCTTGTGCATTGCTGGTAGGAGTGTAACATGGTGCAACTGCTGTGGAAAACAATAGGATACTTTCTCAAGGAATTAAACTTAGAATTACCATATTACCCAGAAATCCCACTTCAGGGTATATACCCCAAAGAAGTTAAAGCTGGGATTTGAACAGATATTTATACGTCCATATTCATGGCAGCATTATTCACAATAGCCAAAAGGTGGAAGCAACCCAAGTATCTATCCATAGATGAATGGACAAACACAATATGGTATACAAAAGAACATTACTCAGCTTTAAAAAGTAAGGAAATTCTGAAACATGCCACAACGTTGGTGGACCTTGAAGACATTATGCTAAGTGAAATAAGCCAGTGACAAAAGAACAAATATTGTGTGATTCTGCTTACATGAGGCACCTACAGTAATCAAAATCATAGAGACAGGAAGTAGAATGGTAGTTTCCACGGGCTGGGGGAGTAGAGGAATGAGAGTTAGTATTTAATGGATACAGAGTTTCAGTTGGGAAAGATGAGAAGGTTCTGGAGATGGATGGTGGTGATCGTTGCACAACTTAATGCCACTGACCCATACACTTCAAAATGGTAAAAACGGTACATTTTATGTTATGTATATTTTACCACAATAAAAAATTTTTGAAAATAAAATAAAACAGAGCAGTGGAATATTAGATAATAACCAGATTCCAATTCCAAAAGGGCAAATCTGTAGAGACAGAGAGTAGATTAGTGGTTGCCTGGGGCAGGGGATAGGTATGGAGATGAACAGTTAATGGTCATGAGGGATCTCAAAGGTGGAAATGACCTATGGTTGTACAACTTGGTATAGTTACTAAAAGTTGTTTAATTGTGCCGTTAAAATGGGTGAGTTTTATAATATGTTAAATATACCTCAAGAAATATGTAGAAAAAACCAACAAACATAACATAGTGGTGGGATAGAAGCAGCTATGGATGAGGTGGTTGGGAATGGCCACTCTGAGGAAGTGACATTTGAGCTGAGGCCTGAGTGATAAGGATCCAGCCACGTGAAAGTCTGGGGAAGAGCATTTTAGGCAGAGGGACCGGTGGGTGCAAAGGCCCTGAGGTACAGACAAGCTTGATTTGTCTGAGGAACAGCCAGGAGGTCACTGTGGCTGGAACAGAATGAGTTAGCGGGACGATGGGAGAAGTAAAAAAGGTGAGCAGGGGCCTGTAGGCCATGGTGAAGAAGAGTAGGAAGCCACTGGAGAATCTTAAGCAAAGGAGTGAGATGTTCTGATTTTAAAAGATCATTCTGGCTGCTGTGTGGAAGATGAATTGTAGGGCATTAAGAGTGGAAACAGGGAGACCGATTAGGAAGCTGTGTGGCCTCCAGGAGAGAGAAGATGGTAGAATGGACAAGAGGGATAACCAAGGAGATGAAGAAATGTGGACTCTTCTCCCTAAAGCAGTTGTCTTAGTAGTTCTGAATGCAGCTAGGGTGGAGTGGCACCGGCCAAGAGGCCCAACGCACCAGGCTCTGGACCCTTGCTTGACATCTGCTCCAGACAGGGCTGTGCTCTGGTGTGACCTCATCCAAGGCAGTCCATTAAAGGCTTTCTGGAAACCAGTGGATCCAGTCCATTTTCCAGCTCCTGCAGTCAGTAAACCAAGAGTAGAATTCTCACTGGCTATTCAACATCATAGAGACCCCTCAAGACGGAAGAGTCTCAGAGTAGCCCCCAAACTCAAGTTCCCATAGCTAGAAAGATCCTGCTTCTCACCACTCATCTGCTTTGCAGTCCATTCTTCCAGACTGGAGATGTGTCCCAGCAAGGTGGCTTTCACCACCAAATCCTCTTCATCAAACTCTATCTTATCAGTGGGGGCGTGGAGGTGGGAAAAGCCTAATGTTAACGTCTGTATACTTTGAGAAAGGTGAAGGCTAGTGGTCACAAGCAAACTTTCTAGCCATTTGTATTGGACTTTCTGAGACGGAAGTACAGCTTGCAGATTGGAAATTTAGATTTGCCCTTAAATTATAGGACTTTAAAATTTTCCTTGCTATTTCTTGGACGGCTGCACTGTCTAAATACACTATCAACATTGGCTATTTAAATTTAAACTAATTAAAATTAAGTTAAAAATTAAAACTCCAGTTCCTCAGTCACCCTGGCCATATTTCAGATGCTCAGTGGCCACATGTAGATGGCAGCCACCGTATTGGACAGTATATAATATGAGTATTTCCATCATCACAAAAAGTTCCTTTGGACAGTGCTGTTCTAGAAAAATTTCGAGGTTAATTTTACTCATGTGAAGATATGTTGAGGAGGCACGTGCTCCATGCTGCTTAGTTGTACTTCTGCTTTGCAAACGAGGAAGCTGATGCTTGTTCTGTGTAGTGCCAAAGCTGTGACTGGAACTCAAGCCTCTTGACTCAACTATATCTTTCTGGCCACCAACTCTTGGTGACCTCAACTATGCTTAGGTTTTACTAATTAATTTTGCTGAGTGTGTTCTAAAAAACGTATGGCTAGAGTTCAAATCAGAGAATTTGAGGGTTAAGAAATTGTTAAATATTTTGTTACTAATGATGGAGTTGAGGGTTTCTTAGTTTCTCATAAGAGTTGAGGTTCAGGACTGTAACCTAAGGGGCATCTGCATAAAATACCAAGTCTGCATACATGGGGGGTGGGTAGGACTTAAGTATGATTTGACAGCTAAGGGAAGTATAATTTTTGGAAAATGGTGGCTGGTCTTCTAAGCAGGCTTGGAAGGACAACATGACTGGGTTGAGGCAAAAGTCACCCAAAGTGATTGAACAATGAGAACTGCGCCTGTACCAAGCCCGGCAACAAGAAATGAAACTCCAAGTATTGACATACCACCACCCGGACCGCTCTATCACAGTGGTCCCCCTGCTGGGTACATGTGCCCAAAGGGGCAAGACTGTGCAGGAGACAGTAAGAGACCTCTGAGATCCCTAAAACAAGTCAGGGAGAGTGGACCAGTGTCAAAGAGCACAGCCGGTGGGATGTGGCTCACTGCTACGCTGGCAAGGCACATTTACCAAGAGCCCACGAAGCATGGCTGTAAGTGCTGGAGACACACAGATGAACACCTGGGAGATATGAGCATGGGAGGCTGCCTGGGATGACGCATTCCCCAGGCTCTGGGTGGGAAGGGAAATAAAACCCAACAGGCACCTTGCTTTCTTGGGTCCACCAGCACAAAGATCACCATTCTATTAACGGTTTCCTTATAAATTCATTGCAAACTTGGCATGTCACCCAATCCTTCGGTTCCTTGATCTTTTCATCGATAACTTGTTCATTTTATAATCCCAGTAGAATTGGAGATTCATATTGATAATTTGACACAATTTAAAAAAGAAAAAGAAAAGAGGCTTTAGTAGCAAAATAATACCTTGTGAAAGCAACTCTATTCAGAGTTTGACTTGGGCTGCATATGGTATGGCCAACTAAGTGGAACCAGCTGAAACTTGGTTTATAGCAACTATGCAAATTAGAGGAAACTTGAAGCCTAGAACATTCTGGGAACTCTCCTCGAATAGGTATGTAGGAATTGTTATTTTAAATTGGTTCCCAAAGTTAACAACTAAATATTGCATCTGAATTGCTGTTGTTATCTAACAGAAACAGCAGTTGGTATGCAGATGTCAGTGAAAATGATTTTGTTCTTAGATTTAAAGGTGGGCATAATTTACAAAACAGTTTTTAAAAATGAGATTATTCGTGTATGTGGTCTTATTGTTATAAAACATCATCAGAATTACAAGGTATTTGTTTATGATTTATATCTCTTTTTTATTTCCAAAAAAAAGTTTGAAGGTACTGAAATTAGAGAGCAGATTATTGAAGGTTTCAGTTATTATTCTGAGCAGAAATCTGGCTTGGGAAAAAACCAGCAAACATTTGAGCAGTTTAAAATTTGGTGGTTCCTTTAACTCTGAAGTAAATAATGTGGGCTGATCAGAAAGTCACAGACTTATGCCAGAAATGGAAGGAGAATTATAGCAATGAATAGAGTCAGTCCTATTTAAGCCGAAAGTATGTGGCAAAGTTTTCCTTATTTAGCTAATTCATGCAGAGGAAAAAGGCATAAATTGTCATATGTAGAACATCTTCAGATTCCCCAGGTAATACACGTACTGTCATTTTGCTAACTACCTTATTTTTTCTATGCAACTGGAATTAAATATACTCGTTATTATACAGGTCGCAGATCTAAAATAATAACAAATGGTTACTTCATCTGCATCCAATTCTGTGATGTCAGTGGATACATGTTAGTATGTCCATTTCACAAATGGCAAAAGTGAGGTCTAAAGAACTTGTATCTTGCCTCATATCCCTGCAAATGGTTTGAAAAGCCTAACACATTTTCTGACTCGGTGACACAAATGCACTATTATGCACTTATTTAACAAATAAACATTCGCTCAATGCTTATTGTGCATCCGCTATGTACTGAACATTGGGCTGGGCCCCAGGGCTAAAAGGTCAAGGCATAGTTTCTATGCTTACGGAGTTTATAATCTGGTAGGGAGTAGTTAGATAAGAAAATCAGTAGCAATTATGTTGTGTAAATAATTATGCTACTCACTGTAAGTAGTTTTAAGTATTGATAATGTGGAATAAGGCTGATTGACATTTTAAAAATTATTGAAGTTCTTAGATTATTTAAATGAAAACAATTATTACCTCATGCAAAGTGTAAAAGATGTTATGACCCACTTTACATCTGTGCTGCTCTAAGACTTGAGAAATGGTTATATGTCCTTTGTTTGACAGCACAGGGCTGTTTTACAACACATGCCTTGGTATTTCCAAATACACCTAATAAACAATTGCGTAAAGGCATTCCTTACCATGGGGTGATTTTGTTATTTATGTGTGTTAAAGTCATCATACTGAATCCATCCTCCAAAAGCCTGATTAAGTTTAAATGGCATTCACATTTACTTTAGAGAAATGATAGATTGAAAATGTGATTGGGGTTTACATCTTCCCACTAACCTTCATATGGCTTCATGAAAAGCAAGTCAGCAGTGGTGGGGCATGGAATTGCATGAAAATTGAAACATATACTGATGTTCTATTTAGATTGGGGCTAGGTATATAATTTGAGAAAACAAATAGTGAATTTAGACAGGAACTCAACATTTAAGTCGCTTAATCATACCTAAGGGTATGGCAAGGGGTTCTAAAATTACTGTAACTGTTATTTGCCTGGTATAACCACAGCAGGACAGATAGCGGAATGGAATTTTGGCCTTAAACACATATTTCCTGGCTTTAAAATACATGTAGGATTTAGAATTATATAGAGATTTAAATTCCAGTCAACTATGGGGTTTGTTTTAAGGTACCTATACATTTGTTAGACTAGGCTTCGTTACTTCAGCTGCCTGAATAGTAATTTAACCCAATGCTTGACTTAATATCATTCATATCTAATTCCTTAGTAAAGATGAGTGCAATTAACAGAGAATGTCTGCATACCCAAACCTGAGCACTCTATGAATGGGAAAAGAACACGATAGCTACATGCTGTCTGTTTTTTAATTAGGAGAGAATAATTCAGAAACTTTGTGATTCTTATGACACTTAAACTGTCCCAGTTAGGTTTCAATTGATAAAATACTGGAAGCATTAAAACATTTTCCATGCTGCCTTCAGTCCTTCTGAGAAGCAGGGGGAATATAAATCCTAAATAAATAAGCAAGTAGGTGACGATTTCCCACTGGGGCCTCAGCCCAATTTTTCTAAATTTGTTTAGTTTCCTGCTTGCTTTTAAGGGCTTCTGTTGCTTGTTTTGTTTTGTTTTTCTTTGCTGTCTCACATGGAAATCAAATATGTTTTTATTGATTGAAAACATGATGTTTTATTAATGTGCTTATTTGTACTGCTTGTATTTTTAGGCCTGGTTGAAGGCAGATGCCTTAGAAAGGGCTTAATGAGTAGAGAAGAAAATGAGAGACCATGAAAATGAAGTCCTCTTTGGGTATTTCTTTTTTCTGAAAGAGATTCTCTTTAATAATATATTAATGACAAAAAGTAATTTTTACTGAAACATCACTATAGTAATAGAGCACAAAGATAACACATTTAAAACCCCTCTATTAAAGAGCTGTATAATGAGAAAGCATTTAACAGAGGTAAAACACCCAGAAATGGTTTTAAAGATTGTATTATTAAAAAGACTGATGGAATTAGTTTCACACTCCTATCCCAGAGTTCAATTTATGATATGAAATTATAGGCAAATTTGAATTGTTCCATAAAATTTGCAGATTCCTTGCAATCTATCAGGTATTGACAGAAAAAAAAAGAAGAGAGTGGTTTCATTGCTTGGTTGCTCTATGCTGGAGACCAGAGAAGCAATTACAGGGCTCCTAATTCTAAGGCTTTCTCTCTTTTTTTTTTTTTTTTCACATTGTCCTGCTTTTAGAGTTTGGAAAGTGTTCCCGTGGTTAGCTGCTGCACAGTCAAGTTTTATCTGTGTGGATCATTATTCCTTGAGCCTATGAAAAACGTAATCACTAAAACACCCCTGCACGTTATAATTTAGCAGCCTTATTGACAGTGGCAGTGGCGCTTTGGGGGTACTCTTGAATTTCTTACTCTAGGGACTTGGGAGAATAGAAGTGTTTTCTTCAGATATAAGAGTCAAGGTGGCAAGTCTCTGTAAAACCAATATAAATATCTAAAAATAAATGGAACCACCACAGAGACGTGGGGAGTTGCAATTAAAGCTGCACAAGCCCTGCCACTAAATATCACCTCTCTTTCACCACCTCAGCCCCAAGACACTCCTGGACATGAAATATAATAAAATAGTGTTTCCCAAAGTGCAGAGGGAGGGAGAGACCTTTTCGTCACAGATGGGCTGTTCTGTGGACCAAGCTGGTAAGAAGCACAGGGAAGCCAGTGGAGATTGGATTGCTGCTTACCGCTCCTAGAAGTGAATTGATAGTGTTATGGACTAGGGTTCTTGACCTTCCTTAATCGATAGAAATTGATAAGAGGCCAGACAAGAAATTCAGGCCGTGCTTTATTGGGGCCCCTGCTGCAGCAGGTGGGGAGCGAAAACAAGTAACAGGTTCCCTTGCTCATTTCTGGGGAGGGGCAGCAAGCTGGTTCCTTATATGGGGTGAGGATAAGGGTGTGTCCAGGGGTCGGGCTGGAGGTGTGGCTTAGGTGGCTTGCCCACCCTTTTGGTGGAGTTGAGTGCAGGTGACGTGCACATTACCCCTGTTTTTGCTCCGGGCTCTTCAGAAGTAGCAGTTGGGTTTTTGATCTCTTTGTATCTTGTTGTCCATAATTTGCCCCAATTGGGCATGCACACAGTTATTTTTAGTCCCTCATAGTTTCTTTATATTTTGTTGATTGAGGAGACATTTTTCCAGGTGCAAGCACTGCAGCAGAGGGTCCCTGGTCCCAGCCTGTCTCAGTAAGGGTCTGATAGAGGTCTGATATAGACTTTCTAAAAGCCCTGGGCTATGATTGACCTTCTGGGAAGAAATCATAATTCATTACAACTATTTTTAAAGTACCTTTCAGAGATCAGATGCTGGGTTGGGCAGGGAGACTGTAATGTTTGGAAAACCATGTCCCAGAATAGGGCTTGGTGTGGCAAGGAGGCTTTCACTAGGCTGGGAGATGTCCCGGAAAAGATCACAGTAGCACAGGGTAACAAGGTTCACGGTGGAGTGTTGTAAGTATGGCATCACTCAGTGACTAGTAGAAAGGGCATTGGTGAGTCATACTGAAATATTTTTCAGCTATTTACTAGGAATGTGATGCACTTTCTAGAACTTTCCAAAGTTGGTTATCATGGCCAGACCTGCGTTGTAAAGGTAGCGTGAGGATTGAAGGAGGTGGTAGATGAGAGGCCCTTGGCACGACGCTTGATGCAAGAAAGTAGTCAATAAATTTTTTTTCAACCTCTCTTCCAGGACTGTAATAAGCCATAAAAGGGTGGTGTTTGTGTAGAACTTGTCTGCAAGCCAACGCATTTCAAGCTGGATGGTAATCCCTTTGGGGCATGGCTAGCTCCCATGGGTATTGGAAATACCCATTCCTACTCACTATGTCCTTTCTTCACTTAAAATATGGTCTTTCATAAGACTTTGTCCACAGAAGTGCTTCCAAACCTTCCCTGATTCTCCTCAAGCTAACCACCTCTCACCCAGCACCAACTGAGAATGCCCCTTAACTTTTAAGACTAGGGTGTTTAGAGGCAGAGAAAGGATTGCCAGTTAAGAATTGCAAATAATTTTCTGTCTTTAGAGATGGGGATTTTAATTTGCTTTTGAAGGCTCAAATCATCAGAATAGTCCCCACTAGTTATACAAATTAAGTAACAAATTTATTCATTTATTCCTAATAGAGATACCCCATGATATATTATTGATAGTTAAGAGTGCAGTTTCTGGAGCCAGACTACCTGGGTTCAAACACCAGCTCTCCTATTATGGTGGTGAATCCCCAAAGATGACCCCTAAATAACCTCACCTCCTGGTATTCACGCCTTTTTCTAGTACCCCCAAACATTGAATCTTGGCTGGCCCTATGAAAAAATAAAATGAGACAGAAGTGATACTACATGACTTCTGGGGTTGGGGCATGAGAAATCTTAAAGCTTTTGCCTTAGTCTCTTAAAACATGAACTCTGGGGGAATCTAGCTGCCATAAAAGGACTGCCATGCTATGAGGAAGCCCAAGCTAGCCTTGTAGCGAGGCTTCATGGAGAGAGAGAGAAAGATGCTCAGACAGCCCCCAGCTGTTCCAGTATTCCCAGCTGGGGTGCCAGACATATGAGTGAGAAAGTCATCTTGGAGGACCAGCCCCAGTTAAGCCTTCAGACAACTTAAGCCCTAGCTGAGAACTGATAGTAATTGCATGAGATAATTCAAGCAAGAATCACCCAGCTGAGACTAGTGAAGTCGCAAAACCATAAGAAATAAGAGTACATTGTTGTTTTAAGCCACCAAATTTTGGGGTTGTTTGTTATGCAGCAGTAGATTACCAAAACAGTTACTTACTAGCTGTATGACCTTGACCTTGAGTTACATACTAGCTGTATGACCTTGAGATGAGTTTCCTCGTCTGTAAAATATGGCTAATAGTACTCTCTACCTCATAGGATCATTTTGGGCATTAAATTAGTTATTGCATGTACAGTATTAAAAACCGTGCTTAGCACATGGTAAGTACTCGAAGAAAAAGTATTATTCATCCATGAAATATTTATTGAATGCTTAATATGTGTCAGGCCTTGTTTTATATTCTGGAGATATAATAGTGAAGGTTCTTGTACTGATGGTGTTTACTCTCTATGGGGAGAAGAGAGACAATAAAATAGATCACAAATAGTAGGGTAGGAATAAGTACCATGAAGACAATAAAACAAGGTGATGTAATAGAGACTGAGGCTGACGATGTGACATTTGAACTGAAACCTGGATGATGCAAAGCATCTCCCCACTGATGGTTCCTGAAGAAACTGTGAGGTCATCACTGCTCTGAATGCAGATGACTAGGTATGTGGCATTAAGCAACTTCTGACATTTCTTGTCCATTACGAGTACAAAATGTCTTCTGGATGATTACGAGTGAAAAGGCCTTGCTCGTGAATTAAGGTTAACTCCTGTGGACAGAGTAGTGGATTTGGTTTGCTTCTTTGCTTCTTTATATTTGGTTTGTTTGGCTTTTACTTTTGAAAGGTGCCTTGGGATGTGGACAGGGGAAGAGCTGAAGGGTCAGTTTTTGTGCGTAATGTTGTCTTGGGTCCCAGGTGACACGGAGTGATGCAGAGTTGGGAGGAAGGTGTTGTCCTCATCCTGGCTCACAAGTCTCTGCAACTTGGGAGCGTGCAGAATCTTAGGAGCATCAGAAAATAACACCCTTGAAACAGATAGATGCTTCCTCTTCATCGGCCCGTTCAGGGGACTTGGTGGGCACTTCCATCACCAGGAACATTCTATTTATCCATTCATCTGTGAATGGACACTTGGGTTATTTCCACTTTTGGGCAATTTTGAATAACGCTGCTGTGAACACTGGTGTTTAAGTGTCTGAGTCCCTGCTTTCAATCCCGTTGGGCATACACCTAGGAGTGGAATTGCTGGATCATGCGGTAATTCTCTGCTTTATGAGGAGCCACCAAACTGCTTTCCAGCAGTAAGAGAGCAAAGACACGTGAACGCTATCACTAGGGAGCCAGACAGCTTTGTGGGCCTGTGTAGACATCCCTTGGAGATACTCCAAAACAACTGAGATTTTAGGGGGGATTCTGGCACAGTCATCAAGCTAATAGGAACTTGCACCATTGTTCTTTAGGGATTACAACTAGGCATTTATTGTGTGGGGGATACATGTATGTGGTAGAAAAAATTTTTCTTTAGTGCAAGGCAATTATCAGGAGCCATACATGTACCCTAGGAATTGCCCAATATACTTGTTTTAATTATTATATTATAATTGTGATTTATAATTTTAATGAACTTGCTTTATTATTCTCCATAAGTCTTATATATATTTATCCCTATAAGTCTGAGCAATGCATATATTGTTTTATTACTCTCTATAAATCTTAGCTATTTATATATCTGAAAATAATGAAACTATATTTCTTAGTAGAGAAATAAATCATAGAATTATTAAGTCAGAAAGGAATTACCAGAAAGCATTCCTGACTGTCTATCCCCCAGTGCAGGCTGGAATCTACTTCCTCTGTGTTCCCATAGCATCCAGGGAGTATCTTTATTGCAACACTGATCACTGATCATCTGTTTACTAATCTGTCTCCTCTACTAAACTGAAAAGCTCTTGAGGACAAGGCCCTTATTTTAGTTTTCTGTTCTCCTAGTAGCTAACATAGTGCTTGACACAGGCAATAGTAGCTGATGAAAGAATGAATGTATAAATGAATGAATGTTCAAATGAATGAGTGAATGAATGAATAGATCAATGACTACACCTCCTTTTAGGCAGAACAGCACAGAAGCTATAGATCTCTGCAGAAGAGTATCAATTTATTGCCAAAGATCTCTAGGGAAGGAGACTTATTCTGAAAATGACTTATTCTGAAAATGTTTGTAATCTGCAGAATGCTACTGTTAAAAGAGATGTTCCCTTCCTGCATCCTCCTTGCTTCTAGCTGTGTGCCATATGTGTGCTGTTTGCACCTCCCCCTGCGTTTGTGCATTACCAGTCACCTTATGGTTGTACTGGGTGACCACCAGTCAGTCAGCATAACATCAGTGACATGAACAGAACAACACACCCTGTGGATTTAATGTCGATTTCTGCATATTTACTTTCCAATATGGGTGAACATTCTTAGATGCATCATTGTGTGAAGTTCTTCTTCTGTGCCTTCTGTTCCACTGCACAGTGTCACTATAAAAACGCATTACACTTCTCATATACGCAAAAGTACAGTGCTGCAATATTAATGTTGACTTTGTAAGCTGTTAGTTTTATGTATAAAACCATTCGGGGTTGGAATTTGTAAATAGTTAAGTAGAGAAATAGATAAAACAGTTAATATGAATTAAGAGTGTGTTCTTTTTTTTGAATTTTATTTTATTAAAAACATTTTTTTTATACAGCAGGTTCTTACTAGTTATCCATTTTATACATATTAGTGTATATATGTCAATCCCAATCTCCCAGTTCATCCCACCACCACCACCACCAAGAGTGTGTTCTGTTAGCTACTTCACTTTGGTAAAAACGTTATATTCTTTTAAAGCCAGCACATCCTTATAAAAATGTAAGTGATAGAAGGCTGAATGAAAGAGATTAGATTATAACATAATTCTCACATTTGTAGAACTGCTTGGTTGAATGAGCATTTATAATATTGAATAATATCACCTTAAGTATTATATTTAAGTTTAGGTATTTCATTCCATTTAGCCAATAAATCTTTTGAAAACAAAAAGTCATTTGGGGGCAATTCTTCACATCTTGTGAGGATGAATTAACAGTAAAATTGTCATCCTGTTGATGAGGACACTTCCCTCTGGCTGAGTAGTGATTTTCACACTTCCCCAAGATATGTATTCAGTGATCCTGGGGGCTTTTATGAGGGAAACAGACATGGTACCTTCTGTTGCAAAGCCAGGCAACAAGAGGCAAGATTTTTCTTCCCACTTAGTGTTATTCTGTGAGCTGTGACAAAGACACAAGATGGAGCACCTATGAGGGATGCAACAAGAAAGGATGTTGGTATGGGAATCAATGAAATTATTTGATTTGATTTAGGCAAAAAGTATTTACTGAGCACCCAGCATGTTCTAGGCAGTGTTTGGGCACCAGGGATATGTCAATGAACCGGGCAGACAGAGATTCTTGCCCTCAAGGAGCTTTGCATGCCTTGCATGTGCTGGGAGCAGCGAAGAAGCCTGTGGAGTGAACAAAGGGGAAGGGAGCAGACGCTGAGGTCAGACAGGGAAGGGTGGGGTAGATCCTATAAGGCCTGGAGACCAGTGTGCGTGAGATAGAGAGCCTATCAGTCAGGGTCTCCATGGAAAACAGCATGCTTGAAATAGCATGTTGGGGATGGGGTGTTGTTTACAGAGAAGCTGTTTAAAAAGGGTAGAGAAGCCTAGAGGAGAGAGAGATTACTAGAACCCAGGAGTCAACCCAAGGGGACCTCACAGAGAAGAAGCCAGGGAAGTTAATATCCTGACCTAATTCTCTTCCGTGTTTTCCGTTTCCTGTTGGGGCTTCCCACAGCCACAGCACCCGAAGACAGTGGTTGATGCATTGATCCAGGTTAACCACCCAGTAAGGGGAGTAGGATGGAGATGGGAGGAGAATGGATCCAGAGGGACAAATGGAAGACATTGGGCACAGGAAGCCTGTATCAGCAGTCTCCAGAGAAACAGGACCAGTAAGACATGGATATACATATACACACATGCATATATACATACAAACATATACACACATGCATATAATGTACATATATGTATACACATAAACACACATATACATATGTATATAAAATATATACACACATATACATACATACATATATAAAGAGATTTGTTTCAAGGAATTGGCTTATGCAATTATGGAGGCTGGCCAATCGGAAATTTGTAGGTCAGGTCAATTGGCTGGATTCTTTCAGTCGGGAGCTGAGATGCTGCAGTCTTGAGGCAGAATTCCTTCTTCCTCAGGGAAAGGTTTTGCTCTTAAGGCCATTCAGCTGATTGGATGACGCCTACCCACATTATCAAGACAGCCTTCTTAGTGAGCTGATTGTAGATGTGAACACATCTATGAAGTACCTTCATGGCCACACCTAGGTTAGTGGTCGATTGAATCATTAGGTGCTACAGCCCAGCCAAGTTGACACGTGAAACTCACCATCCAGCACCACATCAGGGTTCTGGGCCAGGAGTGACATCATGTGACTTGTGCTTGTAAAGGATCACCTGGATGCTGTGTTGAGAATAGAGCATAGGCTGCTGGGGTGGAAGAGGGGAGCCTAAGTAGGAGGGTCTTTCTGTAACTTAGGTGAGAGGAGATGATGGCTTGGACCAGCCATGGAGGAGGTGAGGGCTGGTCAGTGTCTGGAGATACTTTAAAGTAGAGCCAATAAGAATTGTCGATGGACAAAATGTGGGGTGGAAGAGAAACAGAGGAGCCAAGGATGGCTTCAGAATTCTTGGCCTGAGCAAACCGGAAGGAGGAGATCAAGGTGGCACAGAAGCTGGGGTGGAGCGGATTTGCCGGGGTGAGCAGGGGTTCCGTTATGACATGTTAAGCTGGGGTGTACATCAGACCCCACAGCAAAATGTCCTTCCAGATACCGCTTAACCAGCAGAGAGAACAGGCAGCAGGTAACAGATTGCTTCCTATTCTTGATCCAGTGCCTCGGAAAAAGTAATGAAAATGTTACAAACTTGATCAAATGGCAGCAGTGAGCCCCGTCTTTAAAGCGTGAGGTTCAAGGAGCTGCTGCAGTATAGGACTATGCTTAGGTGTGCCGGCAGCTGAAGATAAAGGTGCTCATGAAGCTTTTGAAATGAAGAAGGTATATAGTAAAAAACAAAAAAATCACTTCACTTCACTGTTAATTTCTAGAAAGACATTTCTTCTGCTTCAAATGACCTGGTGTATTATAGCAATAAATCCTATTTCTTGCCTACCCTAAACCTATTATTCAGAGCCATAACGTCACTATTTTACACTGAAAATTAGGAATTGGAATCTTTTGAGTTTGAACTGGGGTACAAAGTGTTTGGTTGCTGAGACTTTGGCATATTCCCAACACCGGATGTTTTCCTTCACCTTTCAGAGAAATAAAGCAATAACTTAACATTGGGCATATTTTCAAGCTACACCCAAATGCTGCAGCAGAAAGTGAAAAAATACTTTCTAGAGCTAAGTATTATCAAGACAGAATCAGGAACCCATTCATTGCTCTTGCCCAAATTGAAACAGTCAGCTTTCTAGGCCTTGAGTGTGATAAATCCATCAGTCTTAACATTTTACAGAATGCTGCCATGTGTAATGAGAAATCACCGTTATTCCGGGTCCTAATTTGATTTGACTCTCCAGAACTTTCTGACAAAGCCAGCAAACACTTGCTGCCATTCTTGACATCCTATGATGCTTAGGATTTTCTAACTTTTAGAGACAAGAATAAAAAATAAAACTGACTGCCTCTGGTACTATTACCAAATGTATTGGCACACTCTAGAATCATCCCTCTTGTTTATGTGAAAATACTATTAATTGCAAGATAGTAAATGAATTTAATTTTAGACTTTTAAAAACAGGCCTAGAGTTGACAAACTGTGTACATTGCCTGTATCTGTTAAATGGTCCTTGGAGGCCAAAAGTTTGAGAAACACTATTCAAGACAGTGCTCTCCTTAAGAGCAGAAGCCACAGTTATGTTTGTCCTTTCCTGCCCAGCAGGTGACCTGACATGTAGTAGGTCCTTGATAAATATTTGATTAATTTATTGAAAAAAATTGGATAGCCTTCCTAGAAGAAACAAAAGAATTATCATTGTTCCCTTGTGTTTTTTGTCCTGCCTGCAAGGAACCTGCATTCGTTTGGGAAGAGTTTACAGCCATTGCATTCCTGTGTTTTACTGATGAGTTATCGTCAACACATTCTGCTGCACTTTCCTCACACGTTTCAGTTACTTTTCTGAGCAGAGACAAAGAACCACAAGTCACAACCCTCTTCAGCAATTCAGCTTTAGCTCCCTTGGGAAACTGTCAAATTAACCACTAATATTTTCTGTTTTTACTCACTTATGAAATGGCTGTTACTTCAGATTAAGAATACAGTTGATATTAATGCTACTGAACTGAACTTGGGTCCACTTGCCTGCCCACTGTGCAGCAAAGCCAATCTGCTGACACTGGTTTGTAGTGAAGGAAAGTACAGTGTTTATTTGCAGGGCACCAAGCAAGGAAAATGGGCAGCTCATGTTCAAAAGACCCAAACTCCCTGATGGCTTTCAGGGAAGGGTTTTTAAAGGCAACATTTGGGATGAGGGTTGCAGATCATGGACTTTCTTCTGATTGGTTGGTGGCGTGGTAACAGGGTGATGTTTTTGGAATCTTAACCATCAACCTTGTGGTTCCAGCCATTCTGGGGTCTACAAGCTTGTGGTCAGCATGTAGTCACTATTTTCCACTTTAGTGTGGGTCTTAGTTTCTGCAGAACAACTGGAAGATATGCATCACCATGTTATGTCTATCCCTTGAGGAGGAACTAGGACTCTGTTTTATCACTGAACTATTGTTTAGGCTATCGCTACTTTTCTTGCTTAACTGCTTTTCCTTTGTTTCTGAATTCCACCACTTCTCTAATTAGTAACTGGTTGAGTCTGTGCTTTGGAACTAAAGGAAGGCCCAAGAGACTAAAGCCTTTCTCTGCACACAAGAAACAGGGGACACGGAGGGGGGTGGCTTTTGTACCTCTGTGGGCTCCACAGGGTCCTGCTCGGTTTCACTCCCCACTTTTCTTTGATACTCTTCAATCCTGAGGGGAACAGGGGCGGGACAAGAACGGAAGTAAAGTTTTGGATAGAGAGGTTAATCGTAAACTTGGCAGGGTAACTCAGTTTTAGGGAGACTGGGTTTCATTAACAGGACAGCATAAATTAGATATGGCTTGTAGTAGGTTGTGAGATTTTTATACTGGATCACGGGGCGATGGACTATGACTAGACTTTATAGCAATTTGTTGTTCAGGTTCATATCAATTTCAAAGTTCCTCAGTAGCAGGTTTCAAGTTTGCACAGTGTTGTGGATGGCACTTAACTAGTGGCTGTGTTATGATACATAATACTTGTAATTTTAGCCAACATTTATTGAGCCTTAAGTAAGCAGCAAGCACTGTTCTAAACTCAGTAGATTGAAAGATACATGTTCGTACCATCTGCATGACATTGTGTATTTCTGCTTATTTTAGTTTTGGAGGGTTTTTTTTAGGTATACTTTACATAGAGTGAAAGGCACAAATTTAATATTTATAATTCAATGTATTTGACAAATGCATCCACCTGTGTAACTGACACCTCCTCCATTTCCAGTACCCAGAACCTTCGCTCTCACTCCTTCCCAGACAATTCAACATCCCTCCACGGTACAAGCACCACAGATTAGTTTTTCTTGTTCTAGAACTTCATAAAAATGGAATAATTTGGAAAGCACTCTTTTTTCTTCTTCAGAATTTACTTGGCATAATGTTTTTGGATTTATCAATACTGTTGTGTCAGTAGTTTGTTTCTTTTATTGCTAAATATTATTCCATTGTAGGAGTACACCACGGTTTGTTTACCCATTCTCCTGTTGATGGACATTTGGGCTATTATGAATAAAGCTGCTGTGAACTTTTTGTGAAGGGCTTTTCAATGCATATGTGTTTTCTTTTCTCTCGTGTAGCTGCCTAGCAGTAGAATTCATGAGTCATGGGATAGGTATACATGTAACTTCATAGGAAACTGCCAGATCAGTTTCCAAAGTGGTGACCCTTTTACACTCCCACCAGCAATGGCAGAAAGTTCTGTGTGCTCCACATTCTAGCATTTGATATCATCATCAATCTTTCATTTTATTTATTTATTATTATTCTTTTAAACAACTTTATTGGAGTATAATTGCTTTAAAATGGTGTGTTAGTTTCTGCTGTATAACAAAGTGAATCAGCTATACATAAACATATATTCCCATATCTCCTCCCTCTTGTATCTCCCTCCCACCCTCCCTATCCCACCCGTCTAGGTGGACACAAAGCACCGAGCTGATCTCCCTGTGCCATGCAGCTGCTTTGCACTAGCTATCTGTTTTACATTTGGTAGTGTATATATGTCCATACCACTCTGTCACTTGGTCCCAGCTTACCCTTCCCCCTCCCCGCATCCTCAAGTCCATTCTCTATGTCTGCATCTTTATTCCTGTCCTGCCCCTGTGTTCATAAGAACCTTTTTTTTTTTTAGATTCCGTGTATATGTGTTAGCATGCAGTATTTGTTTTTCTCTTTCTGACTTACTTCACTCTGTATGACAGTCTCTAGCTCGATCCACCTCACTACAAATAACTCAATTTCGTTTCATTTTATGGCTGACTAATATTCCATTGGATATATATGCCACAACTTCTTTATCCATTCATCTGTTGGTGGACACTTAGGTTGCTTCCATATCCTGGCTATTATAAATAGAGCTGCAATGAACATTGTGAAACATAACTCTTTTTGAATTATGGTTTTCTCAGGGTATATGCCCAGTAGTGGGATTGCTGGGTCGTATGGTAGTTCTATTTTTAGGTTTTAAGGAACCTCCATACTGTTCTCCATAGTGGCTGTATCAATTAACATTCCCACCAACAGTGCAAGAGGGTTCCCTTTTCTCCACACCCTCTCCAGCATTTATTGTTTGTAGATTTTTTGATGATGGCCATTCTGACTGGTGTGAGGTGATACCTCATTGTAGTTTTGATTTGCATTTCTCTAATGATTAGTGATGTTGAGCATCCTTTCATGTGCTTGTTGGCCATCTGTATATCTTCTTTGGAGAAATGTCTATTTAAGTCTTCTGCCCATTTTTGGATTGGGTTGTTTGTTTTTTGATATTAAGCTACATGAGCTGCTATATATTTTGGAGATTAATCCTCTGTCAGTTGCTTCATTTGAAAATAATTTCTCCCATTCTGAGGGTTGTCTTTTTGACTTGTTTATAGTTTCCTTTGCTGTGAAAAAGCTTTTAAGTTTCATTAGATCCCATTTGTTTATTTTTGTTTCCATTTCCATTTCTCTGGGAGGTGGGTCAAAAAGAATCTTGCTGTGATTTATGTAACAGAGTGTTCTGCCTGTGTTTTCCTCTAAGAGTTTTATAGTGTCTGGCCTTACAATTAGGTCTTTAATCCATTTTGAGTTTCTTTTTGTGTATGCTGTTAGGGAGTGTTCTAATTTCATTCTTTTACATGTAGCTGTCCAGTTTCCCCAGCACCACTAATTGAAGAGACTGTCTTTTCTCCGTTGTATGTTCTTGCCTCCTTTATCAAAAATAAGGTGACCATATCTGTGTGGGTTTATCTATGGGCTTTCTATCCTGTTCCAATGATCTATATTTCTGTTTTTGTGCCAGTATCATACTGTCTTGATTACTGTAGCTTTGTAGTATAGTCTGAAGTCAGGGAGCCTGATTCCTCCAGCTCTGTTTTTCTTTCTCAAGATTGCTTTGGCTATTCGGGGTCTTTTGTGTTTCCATACAAATTGTGAAAATTTTTGTTCTAGTTCTGTGAAATATGCCATTGGTAGTTTGATAGGGATTGCATTGAATCTGTAGATTGCTTTGGGTAGTAGAGTCATTTTCACAATGTTGATTCTTCCAATCCAAGAACATGGTATATCTCTGCATCTTTTTGTATATCCTCTTTGATTTCTTTCATCAGTGTCTTATAGTTTTCTGCATACAGGTCTTTAATCTCCTTAGGTAAGTTTATTCCTAGGTATTTTATTCTTTTTGTTGCAGTGGTAAGTGGGAGTGTTTCCTTAATCTCTCTTTCAGATTTTTCATCATCAGTGTATAGGAATGCAAGAGATTTCTGTGCATTAACTTTGTATCCTGCAACTTTACCAAATTCATTGATTAGCTCTAGTAGTTTTCTGGTAGCATCTTTAGGATTCTCTCTGTATAGTATCATGTCATCTGCAAACAGTGACAATTTTACTTCTTCTTTTCCAATTTGTATTCCTTTTATTTTTTTTTCTTCTCTGATTGCTGTGGCTAGGACTTCTAAAACTATTTTGAATAATAGCGCTGAGAGTGGACATCCTTGTCTTTTTCCTGGGCTTAGAGGAAATGCTTTCAGTTTTTCACCGTTGAGAATGATGTTTGCTGTGGGTTTGTCGTATATGGCCTTTATTATGTTGAGGTAGGTTCCCTCTATGCCCACTTTTGGGAGAGTTATCATAAATGGCTGTTGAATATTGTCAAAAGCTTTTCTGCATGTATTGCGATGATCATATGGTTTTTATTCTTCAATTTGTTAATGTGGTGTATCACATTGATTGATTTGCGTATATCGAAGAATCCTTGCAACCCTGGGATAAACCCCACTTGATCATGGTTTATGATCCTTTTAATGTGTTGTTGGATTCTGTTTGCTAGTATTTTGTTGAGGATTTTTGCATCTATATTCATCAGTGATATTGGTGTGTAATTTTCTTTTTTTGTAGTATCTTTGTGTGGTTTGGGTGTCAGGGTGATGGTAGCCTCATAGAATGAGTTTGGGAATGTTCCTCCCTCTGCTATATTTTGGAAGAGTTGGAGAAGGATAGGGGTTAGCTCTTCTCTAAATGTTGGATAGAATTCGCCTGTGAATCCATCTGGTCCTGGGCTTTTGTTTGTTGGAAGATTTTTAATCACATTTCAATTTCAGTGCTTGAGATTGGTCTGTTTATGTTTTCTATTTCTTCCTGGTTCAGTCTTGGGAGGTTGTGGTTTTCTAAGAATTTGTCCATTTCTTCCAGGTTGTCAATTTTACTGGCAAATAGTTGTTTGTAGTAATCTCTCATGATACTTTGTATTTCTACAGTGTCAGTTGTTACTTCTCCTTTTTCATTTCTAATTCTATTGATTTGAGTCTTCTCCCTTTTTTTCTTGATGAGTCTGGCTAGTGGTTTATCAATTTTGTTTATCTTCTCAAAGAACCAGCTTTTAGTTTTATTGATCTTAGCTATCATTTCCTTCATTTCTTTTTCATTTATTTCTGATCTGATCTTTATGATTTCTTTCCTTCTGCTAACCTTGGGGTTTTTTTCTTCTTCTTTCTCTAATTGCTTTAGGTGTAAGGTTAGGTTGTTTATTTGAGATGTTTCTTGAGGTAGGATTGTATTGCTATAGACTTCCCCCTTAGCACTGCTTTTGCTGTATCCCATAGGTTTTGGGTCGTCCTGTTTTCATTGTCATTTGTTTCTATGTATTTTTTTATTTCCTCTTTGATTTCTTCAGTGATCTCTTGGTTATTTAGTAGGGTATTGTTTAGCCTCCATGTGTTGTAATTTTTACATATTTTCTCCTATAATTGATATCTAGTCTCATAGCATTGTGGTCAGAAAAGATACTTGATACAACTTCAATTTTCTTAAATTTACCAAGGCTTGATTTGTGACCAAGATATGATCTATCCTGCAGAATGTTCCATGAGCATTGGAGAAGAAAGTGTATTCTTTTGCTTTTGGATGGAATGTCCTATAAATATCAATTAAGGCCATCTTGTTTAATGTGTGATTTAAAGCGTCTGTTTCCTTATTTATTTTCATTTTGGATGATCTGTCCATTGGTGAAAGTGAGGCATTAAAGTCCCCTACTATGATTTTGTTACTGTCTATTTCCCCTTTTATGGCTCTTAGCATTTGCCTTAAGTATTGAGGTGCTCCTATATTGAGTGCATACATATTTACAATTGTTATATCTTCTTCTTGGATTGATCCTTTGATCGTTATGTAGTGTCCTTCTTTGTCTCTTGTAATAGTCTTTATTTTAAAGTCTATTTTGTCTGATATGAGAATTGCTACTTCAGCTTTCTTTTGATTTCCATTTGCATGGAATATCTTTTTCCATCCCCTCACTTTCAGTCTGTATGTGTCCCTAGGTATGAAGTGGGTCTCTTGTAGACAGCATATATATGGGTCTTGTTTTTGTATCCATTCAGCCAGTCTGTCTCTTTTGGTAGGCACATTTAATCCATTTACATTTAAGGTAGTTATCGATATGTGTGTTCCTTTTACCACTTTCTTAATTGTTTTAGGTTTGTTATTGTAGGTCTTTCCTTCTCTTGTGTTTCCTGCCTAGAGAAGTTCCTTTAGCATTTGTTGTAAAGCTGGTTTGGTGGTGCTGAATTCTCTTATCCTTTGTTTATCTGTAAAGGTTTTAATTTCTCCATCAAATCTGAATGAGATCCTTGCTGGGTAGAGTAATCTTGGTTGTAGGTTTTCTCTTTCATCACTTTAAATATGTCCTGCCACTCCCTTCTGGCTTGCAGAGTTTCTGCTAAAAGATCAGCTGTTAACCTTATGGGGCTTCCCTTGTGTGTTATTTGTTACTCTTCCCTTGCTGCTTTTAATATTTTTTCTTTGTATTTAATTTTTGATAGTTTGATTAATATGTGTCTTGGCATGTTTCTCCTTGGATTTATCCTGTATGGGACTCTCTGCGCTTCCTGGACTTGATTGACTGTTTCCTTTCCCATATTAGGGAAGTTTTCAACTATAATCTCTTCAAATATTTTCTCCCCTTTCTTTTTCTCTTCTTCTTCTGGGACACCTATAATTCGAATGTTGGTACTTTTAATGTTGTCCCAGAGGTCTCTAAGACTGTCCTCAATTCTTTTCATTCTTTTTTCTTTATTCTGCTCTGTGGTAGTTATTTCCTCTATTTTATCTTCCACGTCACTTATGCATTCTTCTGCCTCAGTTATTGTGCTATTGATTCCTTCTAGAGAATTTTTAATTTCGTTTATTGTGTTGTTCATCATTGCTTTTTGCTCAATAGTTCTTCTTCGTCCTTGTTAAATGTTTGTTGTATTTTTTCCATTCCATTTCCAAGATTTTGGATCATCTTCACCATCATTACTCTGAATTCTTTTTCAGGTAGACTGCCTATTTCTTCTTCATTTGTTTGGTCTGGTGGGTTTTTACCTTGCTCCTTCCTCTGCTGTGTATTTCTCTGTCTTCTCATTTTGCTTAACTCACTGTGTTTGAGGTCTCCTTTTCACAGGGTGCAGGTTCGTAGTTCCTGTTGTTTTTGGTGTCTGCCCCCAGTGGGTAAGGTTGGCTCAGCAGGTTGTGTAGGCTTCCCGGTGGAGGGAACTCGTGCCTGTGTTCTGATGGATAAGGCTGGATCTTGTCTTTCTGGTGGCAGGACTGCGTCTGGTGGTGTGTTTTGGGGTGTCTGTGAACTTATTATGATTTTAGGCAGCCTCTCTGCTAATGGGTGGGGTTGTGTTCCTGTCTTGCTTGTTGTTTGACATAGGGTGTCCAGAACTGTAGCTTGCTCGTTGTTGTGTGGAACTGGGTCTTAGCATTGAGATGGAGGTCTCCGACAGGGCTTTCACCGCTTTATATTACATGAGGCCAGGAGGTCTCTGGTGGACCAATTTCCTGAACTCGACTCTCCCACCTCTGAGGCTCAGGCCTGACACCTGGCTGGAGCACCAAGACTCTGTCAGCCACACGGCATTGGAACCCATATTGAATCTCTAGTCCAGGATCTTTTGGAGTGAAAACGTGATGAGCTCTGGAGCAGCACCAACACACCACTGAGGTGCGCACCATAGATGAACCTTAGATGATCATCAATCTTTCTAATCTTAGTTATTCTGGAGGATGTATAGTAATGTCTCATTGTGATTTTAGTTTGCATTTCCCTGATGACTAATGAGGTTGAAAGCTTTTCATGTGCATATTGGTCTTTCTTTATGAAATGCCTGTTCAAGTCTTGTGCCCATGTTTCTTATTGGATTATTTGTATTTTATCATTAAGTTATAGGAGTTCTCTGTTTATTCTGAATATAAGTTATTTGTTAGATATACGTATTGCAAATATTTTCTTACCATCTGTGGTTTATCTACTCATTTTATGAGTTTCTTTGGATGCCCAGAAATTTAACATTTCTTGAAGTCCATTTATCAGTTTTTACTCGTGTAGTTAGTGCTTTCTTGCTACCCAGTGTTGTAAAGATACTCTTCTATATTTTCTTCTAGAAGTTTGTAGGTTTAGCTTTTGCACTTATGTCTATGATCCATCTCAAATTAATTTGTGTACGGTGTGAGGTGGGAGTCAAGCTTCATATTTTTCTGTGTGGGTTTCCAGTTTTCCCAACATGTTTTGTAGAAATTGTTGCGGTTTGAGAAATTAAGGTGAGAAACGAGTGTTCTTAACAATGCATTCTTTGAAGGATACTGTTGTCAACTCACAGCTCTTTTGTGGAGAGTAACTTCATCAAACAAACTTGTTAGGGGTGCCTTGCCCCTCCCTCTTGGCATGAAATGGATGTGTGAAACCAGATTTTGCGGTGTGACTCAGACGCTCATCTTTATTACAAGTTAAGTTTTGATGCTTTTCTTTCTATTTGTAATTTGAAATTAGGGTTGACAATTAAAAAAAAATGGGCAAAAGATCTGAATGGACATTTCACCAAAGAAGATATATGAATAGCCAATAAGCACATGAAGAGATGTTCAGCATCATTAGTCATTAGGGAAATGCAGCCCCAAACCACAATGAGATACCACTTCACCTCCACTAGGATGACTATCATCAAAAAACAGAATAATAAGTGTTGTTGAAGATGTGGAGAAATTGTAACTTTTGTACAATGATGGTAAGAATGTAAAATAGTGCAGCCACTTTAGAAAACAGATTCTTTTAAAGTTAGACATTTACTATATGATCCAGCAATTGCACTCTCAGGTGCAAGAAAAATGAAAACACACATCCACATAAAATTTTGCACAAATATGTTCATAAAAACATTGTTAACAATAGCCAAAAAGTAAGTACATCTCAAATATCCATCAACCAATGAGTGGATAAATAATATGTGTTATGTCATACAATGGAATATTACTTACCCATAAAAAGGAATGAAGTACTAATTTATGCTACAACATGGATGAACTTCAAAGACGCTGTGCTAAGTGAGAGAAGCCAGATGCAGAAGACCACAAGTTATATAATTCCATTGATACGAAATATCTGGAAAAAAGCAAATCTATAGAGATTAGTGGTTGTCTGTGGCTGGGCATGAGAATGAGGAATGACTGAATGGGCTTGAGGAGTGATGGAAGTGTTCAAAAATCGGATTGTGAGGGAGTTTCCTGGTGGTCCAGTTGTTAGGATTTGGCGCTTTCACTGCTGTGGCCCGGGTTCAATCCCTGGTCTGGGAACTGAGATCCCGCAAGCCATGTGGCACGGCCAGAAAAATTTTTTTAATTAAAAATCAAATTAAATTAAAAAGTAAAATAAGATTTATATATAAAAAATTAGATTGTGATGACGGCTGCCCAACTGTAAAAATTTACTAAAAATCATTGAAATGTACACTTAAAATGAATGAGTTGTATGGTTTGTAATTTTTACCTCGGTGAATTTTTTTTTTTTAAGTGTTTTAGGATTGGAACATTTTGGCCTGAATGGGGTCTGAGATATTAAGGAAACACCAAGACCCTACCTGACACTTGTGGCCAAGTGGGGAATGATACAAGCAGAACTGCCGTGTCTGGCATTATAGGACTTTGGTTTTAAGAATCACTTTCTTGGACTTCCCTGGTGGTCCAGTGGCTAGGAGTCCACGCTTCCACTGCAGGCGGCGCAGGTTTGATCCCTGGTCAGGAAACTAAGATCCAGGATGCCTCACGGCCAAAAAAAAGAATCATTTTCTTGAATTGGAAACCCACAAGATAACACCTCCCCTCAACATCAGCCCACACTCTAGGGCAGCCAGGGGCTTTGAGGAAAGGGTGCTTGGTGAAACTTGGGTCTTCTCATTTTATGAATAAGCCTAAGGTTTGCAGTTGAAGAAACAAGAACAGACAGGGGACAGTATGGAGGTGGAGGAGAACACCATGCCAGGCCATGTTTGAACGTAATGACCCCTGCCCTGCTGTGACTTTTCAAGCCATCTGTGCCAGTTACAAGCAGTCTGATCTAGTGAGTTTGTTCTGAGCCTCTCTCCAATGTTGTTCTTCCCATCCACGAGTGTCTTCTTTTTATGATTTTTCCTAAATGTGTTGTCACAGAACATTTAATTTAAATGTCACCCCATGTGAGCAGAAGGGTTCAGCGTCTTTTCTCCTGCTAACTAAACTCTCCTTTGGGAATCCTGAGGTTTTTCTTAAATAGCACGTTAGTTTATGCCTTTTTCTTTTGTTTTTAATTTCATTTACGTTTTTTGAAAAGTTTCCTTGTGGGGTGGGGATCTGAGGGGAGGAGAATTTATAAGCAGAGTTAGCTAGGTTGTTGGTCTTGGGAAGACAGTTGTGGAAATAATGGAGGTGCCGCCTTTGTTTACACTGCTCACCGCCGTCCCCAGGATGTGCCCTTTGGGTTGTGGCTTCTGGCATCTCTGAGCCCCACACACACCCTCTTTCTCTCTTACCCTCTCCTTATGGCTCCGCATTTGGGAGGCATCTGGCTACAGTAACAGTCATCTCTGGCCTCAGATTGTGTTTTCTCTTGTAAAAGTTTTCCACGTCCTCTTTCCTGACAGAACTACACCTTTTTTTTTTTTTTAATTGGAGTATAGTTGCTTTACACTGCTGTGTCAGTTTCTGCTGTACAGCAAAGTGAATCAGCTGTACATATACATATGACCCCTCTTTTTTGGACTTCCTTCCCATTTGGGTCACTACAGAGCACTGAGTAGAGTTCCCTGTGCTATACAGTAGTTTCTCATTAGTTATCTGTTTTATACATAGTATCCATCGTGTGTATATGTCATCTCAATCTCCCAGTTCATCCCACCCCCTTTCCCCCTTGGTATCCACACATTTGTTCTCTATGTCTAGAACTACACCTTGTAAACTCGTTCCCCTCCCTCCAGCCATCGTTCCAGCTGCCTTTTGATACTGAAACATATACCTCTAATATCTTAAACTTGCCAAAAGCAAACTTATTACACCCTCTGTCCCTCCACCCTGCTTTCCTCTAAAACAAAACAACACAAAACCTTTCTCTCCTTCTCACGGTCCTTCTAATGTGGATGGTGCCTGCGGGGATTGAAGCCTCAAGGTCATCTTTAGGGAAGCTTCTCCTCCCTGCCATCCCCCCTCTCGTCCCCACCACCTTAAGTGAACCCAGCTTTCCGCTGCAGATGCTCACTGTGAAATTAAAACAACAACAAAATGTCATTTTTTTGCCTACCAGATTGACATGTCTTGACAGCATCTGTGTAGTTGAGGGTGTGAAACGTGGGACTGTGAATTAATTCAGCGTTTCCTGGGTCTGGTCTGTAATCATCTAAAATGCCCATACTCCTTGACTTAGCAAATCCATTTCTAGGAATTCATCCTACAGAAATATTCCCTTATGCACAAGAAGCCTTATATTATTGTGATTATAATAGCATTATTTATAGTAATGAAAAATTAGAAACATACTGAAAGCAGAAAAATATGTAATTGTTTCTGTAAATTATGGTACAGGCATACATTAGAATAAAGCCATTAAAAAATGGTAACGTAGCTGTCTTTTAGTTCTTTTGAGTCCTCCACAGCAGGGGTCCCCAAACCCTGGGCCATGGACAGGTACCGGTCCGCGGCCTGTTAGGACCCGGGCCGCACAGCAGGAGGTGAGCTGCGGGCGAGCGAGTGAAGCTCCATCTGCCGCTCCCCATCGCTCGCGTCACCGCCTGAACCATCCCCCACCTCCTCCCCTCCCCGGTCCGTGGAAGAACTGTCTTCCATGAAACCGGTCCCTGGTGCCAAAAAGATTGGGGACCACTACTCCGTGGCATCTAGCATAATTCTTGGTATTTGATAAGTGCTTAATAGAATCTGGCTTTTCTTTTTTAAATGTACTCTTGTACATAATTTTATAATGTTATACCTAACATATTCTTCCAAGTAACCTAAGACTATAGTGTCATATCATTCTTATTACTTCTTAATAAAAATCACCTTAGTGACCTCTGGTTAAGCATGGTAGATTAAACACATGTGCTTATATCTGACCCCTCTCGAGATCCCACCAAAATTACAGTAAGGAAATTTAAAAATTTAAACCCACAAAGACAAAGGGAACTGGAATGGTACTAACAGTACGTGAGAGATACCAACAAAATTTTGGAGGATAAGAAAGCAGATGGCCAACGGTAACTGAATTAGCAAAGGAGAGAGAATGAAATCGTGACTTTCAGAGGGGAGGGGCCGCTGCCACCGAAGAGCAAGCTGATTTGTGCCACGGAATCCCTGCCACGGAACTGGAGGCACCAGGTTTCCTGGAAGGCAGTGGAGCAGGGGAGGTTAAATTGGAGTTATGTTTGAAAGCCTTTTAAGAGCAGTTAACCTCTCAGGTTCCCTCCCCGACTCCCAGCAGCAGGGCGGCTGCCTCCCTTCCCTGTTGCCCTCCATCATGGCAGGGCTTCTTCTCTGGGAACCAGAGAGGTTCTGGACTTGGGAACTGCAGGTCCAGCAGAAGGGGCCAGGCTGTTGGGGAGGTCCTCCCAATCCCCTTTCCTTCTGCTTCTCTCATGAAAGCTGCAGCAAAGCCTTTACCCCTCGGACAAGACATTGAAGGATCTCAGCGAAAATGAACAGCCCCAAGGGAAGGACCTCCAGACACTGACTTTTGGGAGACCCCGGGAAAAAGCCAGTCTGTCCCCAGTCACGCTGTGGTGACTAGCCCTGCCACAGAGCTTCCCATCTGCCTCACCTCAGTCGAGGGTTCCTAGACATTTGAGGAAAGGCTCTTACCTGAAAGAGTGGAGCCCAAACAGACAGAAACCAAAAAACTCCAAGGAAACAGAGACAATGCAGAGAGCAGAAGAAAATTTCAAAATGAATATCGTTCTCCTCAGAGAGATCAAAAAGGATATTGTTCACATAAAATAAAAGCAGGATGCTTAAAAAAAAAAAGAAAAAATAAGTTAAACACTCTCAGAAATTAATAATTCGGTAGAAATGAAAAATTAATTTCAATTAATTTTTAAATTGATAGAGGGCTGGAAGATAAACTTGAAGAAGACACTCAGAAAGCAAAATATTAGAGAGAAAAGGTAAGAAAATTAGAGGATCCAAGAAGCCCCATCTGACTAGGGAGAATTCTAGAAAAATAGAACAGAGAATACGAAAGGGAGGGAATTATCAAAGAAATAATACTCAGCACAATGAATGAAAAAGATAAACACCAAGGCACATCTTTATTAAACTTAGATGAGAAAATCCTGCAAGCTTCTGGAGGGGGTGGAAATCATGTAGAAAGGGAAAGGAACATTAGTTTATTGGAAGCTAGAAGTCAGTGGAACAATGCCTTTAAAATTCTAATGAAAATTATTTTTAGGCTATAATGCTATACCCTGCCAAACTGTCAGACAAATGTGAGCACAGAATTAAGGCGTTATTTTTTTTGTTTCTTTGTTTTGTTTTGTTTTGTTTTTTTGGCCACACCATGCAGCTTGTGGAATTTTAGTTCCTTGACCAGGGATCGAACCCAGGCCCTTGGCAGTGAGAGCACTGAGCCCTAACCACTGGTCTACCAGGGAATTCCCAACACGTTTTTAGAAATGGAAGATCTGAAACTCTTTATCTCTGTATACCCCTTGTAAGAAAACTATAAGAGGATGAGCTCCAGAAGAATGAAGGAATAAAGCAAGCAAGAAAGAAGACATAGGAGCCCCGTGGGGATTTCCTGAGTTAATGGCTAAGCAAAATCCCAGCCTAACAGCTGTGCAGCAGGACTTGAGAGTAACCAGACCAGACCAGAGAGATAGAGGGCTGGAGGGTGGAAGGCTCCAGAATCAATATTTCAAAGAGGAAAATGGAACTGATAAAACACCTGTGGCTGATGATTACTGAGAGGGGTTTGAGTGACAAGCACATGGAAAACAAAGGAAGCTTAAAGAACAAGGCAATAAATTAGCCCTAAGAAAAACAAAAAAATTGTGCAAGAAATGTAACAACTTAGTTCAACAGTGAATAATATTTATGTGGTCGTAGTACTGGAAATCCTAAATATTGATTTAACCAGAATTTTCATGGAGGAAGAGGGAAAATAGTAGTAAGTTAAGAGATAGATATTTAAAAGCATAAATCAAGAAATAAGCAATTATACCCCAATAAAGATGTTAAAAAAAAGAAAAAAGAAATAGAAGCACCAGCATTTTATTAAGAAGCAAGGAGGTAAATGCCAGATAAAACAGTCGAAAGAGTTAAATTGGTTATTCCCTGAGGAATCAGGGATGGGAAGAGGGGCAGGGCTGTTATTTTCCGTGAAAGCCTTGTAGTGCTATTTTAAGTTATAAACTATGATTTTTTTGGATAAACGAATTAGGTTTAAAAACAATTTGAGTTCCTTCTTGTAACAACCTAATGCGGCCACACGAACCCTGTTTCTTACTCCTTCAAGAGAACATTGGATGCTCACATTCGCATCTGTTCTGCTTGGAATGTGTTTATTACCTTCCTGTGACTTCTCTTATCCCAGAAGGGAAAGGCTTTCTCTTTCATTCCTAGTAAAATAGTAGAATTTTGTGTTCCAGGGCCATTACAGATTTTTCAGAGGATATTAAAGATTACAAAAGAATTTTCTTGAAAATATCATTTCAGATTTTTTTCTTAAGTCACCACATAGAAATCAGTGCTATCCTATAAAAGCTTTCAAAAAAAATTACACCCACGTGTCATTAAGGAGAAAACACGGGTTCTGTATGACCCAAAGGCCCCTGGCTAGCAAAAGACAACCCTGGCTTCTATGTCTGTAACCCTTAAGCCTAGCTGTCAGAAGACACAGACCAGTGGCTTAGGGTAGGGATGCTTTTTCTCTATGCATCTCCACCAATCATGTTTATCCCATTCTGGATTAACTCATGCTGACAGCTTCTGGGGAATTGAAACTATATCCTAAAATGACTTAAGTACTTTGTTCTATTTTTTGAAGGTGTGAAGAAATTGGCTAGATTTAATTCTATGACCTATCTGCAGTCTTTTATCATGAAACACAGCTAAGAAAAAGCAATGACTATCCTTTCTTTAAAGAAGTTATAATCAATCATATGCAGATTGAGAGATTATAGCAAACCAGACTGCTTGGGATGGGTGGTGTTTTTACAGTCTTCTTCTCTCACATGTCTTAATGGAGCCCTAACTTGATCCAGGGAGGCACTGCCAGGTTCTGTGTCACAGGGACACTGGGAGTTTATGTTTTCCCCACCTGGATATGTGTCACTGTGCCAGCTGCTATTATTTATGGCATAGATGGCATATGGCATAGATGGCATATGGCATGATAAATGGCATAGAAAGTCCCCAAACTGTTCGCAGATCTGAGACTAAAATGAAGATAGGAAACTCTTCCCCAACTCCATCCTCACCTTCCCTGCATTTTTCTGATGCCTGGACTCCAGCTGCCTGTGGGTTCAGACTCAGATGAATCAGAATGGAGCAGTCCTGCCCCTGAAAGTTTCACAGCCCACCTGGAGACAGAGCACACACCCCAGACCCTGTGGGCCCCTGTGGGCCCCATAGATGCTGAGGGATCTACCGAAAGAGAGGGGAGAACGGTAGAACAGTGGGCTCTGGGAGCGGAAAGAGGGAAGATGACACCCCCCGAGTGTGGACATTGGTCAAGCAGTGGGAGGCTGGTTGGTTCCTAGAGAAGGTGCATTTGGCCCAGACTTTGAAATCGGGGTGTCAGTCGACAGACTGAGATGGGGAGAGAAGATTCCAGGCAGAGGTTATGCATGTGATCTCATAGAGGTGGGAATGGAAAGGGGCTGACTGTTTTCGAGGATGGGGAGATTCGAGCCCAAGATACAAAGGGCTGGGTAAAGATGAGACCAGAATGTCAGAGGGGTGGGCCTCACACAGCATTACTGTAAGGAGTCTGGACTTCATTCTGCAGGTTACAGGAAGCTATTCTTTCATTCTTTTATCCATTCAGCAGCTCTTCATTTACTCAACCTATGGTTTTTACTGGGGCAGCTTCTAATTTTAGAGGAGGGACCCAGATGCCCTGCGGCCAGGATAGCCAGGCCTCCTCATTTGTCCTGGACAGTTCCGATGTGTACCTGTCATTCAGGGCATCTCATGTGATTTAACATTTGTCATGGATTTTTTATTATTTTAAAAGAAATATTACTCCTGAGAGTTGCTTTAAAATAATGCAAGATGGGTTTGGTAGAGCTTCCCTTTGTGCTTCCATCTTCTGCCGTGGTCTTGTCTAGAAGGGCATCGTACACTTATGCAGTAGGCAGAGTTCTCTCTTCAGCATGTGGTTAAATGTGAAAGACAACCAGTGCAAACTTGTCTCTTTTTTCCCAACACAGCTAAGACCTTTCAAGGACAGCATTCAAGACACCCACTGATCATGTGAAATAGCTTGGGCTTTAGCCACTAGGTTCAGCCACTCCTTCCACTCTTGGGTGGTAGAGGGATGAGTGTTTGATGCTTCTGGTCCCAGAAGCCAGGTGGCACCAGTGCTGTGACCAGTGAGACACACAAAGCCACCAGGCTACCAGCTGGCTGGTTCAATGGACAACATGGGAAGTATAGGTTCATTGTATGTGAACTATATGCTGGGGAAACGAGGCTGAGCTGTCCTGCTGTAAAACAGTCTGAGTGTTCTTGCTAGAGTGGTTTCATTATTTATGGCTTGGTATAAATCTACAGCTCTTTATTTTATAAATCAATATTTTATTGTATGGTAGTGCTTTTTTATTTTATTGTTGGGTAATGCCTTTTTATTTTGCAGTAAACCCTTTCAAGAACAAATAGCTAAAAAGACAGCTCACGTGGAGTGAAAAATTAAGTAGTGAATTTCCAGTTCTCAGGAAGAGTGATGACGAATGCATAACTCGCCCAGGAGATTTGTCACCACTAACATCTACAGTAGGGTCCTAGTGATACCATGAGCCACAGGAAAAGCAGAAGAGGCACATCTGTGAAAAGATGTGAGCAGTATGGAGGTTCCTTAAAAAACTGAAAATAGAGCTACCATATGGTCCTGCAATCCCATTCCTGGGCGTATATCCGGAGAAAACCATAATTTGAAAAGATGCATACACCCCAATGTTCATTGCAGCACTGTTGACAATAGCCAAGCCATGGGAGCCACCTAAATGTCTGTCCACAGAGGAGTGGATAAAGAAGATGTGGTACATATATACAATGGGATAAGACTCGGCCATAAAAAAGGATGATATATAGCCATTTTCAGCAACATAGATGGGCCCAGAGATTATCCTAAGTGAAGTAAGTCAGACAGAGAAAGGCAAATACCACATGATCTCACTTATATGTAAAATCTTAAAAAAAAAAGATACAAATGAACTTATAAACAAAACAGAAATAGATCCACAGACACAGAAAACAAACCAATGGTTACCAAAGGGGAAGGCGGAGAGGGATAAATTAGGAGTTTGGGATTAACATACACACACTACTATATATAAAATAGGAAAACAACAAGAACCTACTGTATAGCACAGGGAACTATAGTCAATATTTTGTAATAACTTATAATGGAAAAGAGTCTGAAAAAGAATGGATATATGTATATGTATAACTGAATCACTTTGCTGTACACCTGAAACTAACACAACATTGTAAATCAGTTATACTTCAATAAAAAGTAAAAATAAAATTACTTCATTCAGAGTTTTTTAAAAAAGGAATACTCTACATTTTTTTAAATTTCTATATATGTTATTTATATATATATATACTTTTTAACATCTTTATTGGAGTATAATTGCTTTACAATGGTGTGTTAGTTTCTGCTTTGTAACAAAGTGAATCAGCTATACAGAATGCTCTACATTTAAACCTGACTTTTTCTCCTCCCCCAGGCAAAACCTAAACGAGTAGCTTTTTGCCCAACTGCCTGTCTCCCCATCCTGGCTGGACTTTCCTCAGGGTTCCTGTTGCCCTGGGTGCTGCTTTGTTGTGCCTTCACATTTTTCCCATCTGCATTTTCCCGTGGCAGACTTGAGTGGCCCTGCGGGAGCCACCTTCTCCTCTCTGGTTTTTCCATCTTCACCCTCAGGCTTAGGATGCATGACCAGCTTCTTGTTCATTTCACAGCCAGGTCTTCCATCAGAAGACGCATTTCTTTTCCCATCTCGAGCAGTACCCATGGCTGCTGACTGTCTTCTCACCTTCGCTGCCCTGCCACAGATAAAGGCGTCAGGGGTCATGACGGTGGTGCCGGAAGAGCCAGTTAGACTTTGCAGGAGCCAATGAATTTACAGCACGTACCTCGGTGATGCCTCTGAATTCACTCTTTTCTGACTGCTTCAAATCGTCTGTCACCTCCCCTCCTGTTCACACAGCCTGAGACCGTGTCCGCTTCTTGGTGGCCATATTTCAATGCTGATTCATATGGAACTTATAGGCACCACAAAACAACAAAGGTATCTCCACAGTTGCCTGTCACCGAGCTGCTGGGTCAGGACAACTGGCACGTGTCACTATCCATGTGTCAATCAGGATAATGAACCCAAAGTGTAAAGCTGTACCAAACAACCCCCCAAATCTCAATGGCCTGACACAACAAACAGTTATTTCTTTTATAAATTTATTCATTTTATTTATTTTTGGCTGCATTGGGTCTTCGTTGCTGCACACGGGCTTTCTCTAGTTGCGGCGAGCGGGGGCTACTCTTCATTGCGGTGTACGGGCTTCTCATTTGCGGTGGCTTCTCTTGTTGCGGAGCACGGGCTCTAGGTGCGTGGGCTTCAGTAGTTGTGACACGTGGGCTCAGTAGTTGTAGTTCTTGAGCGCTAGAGCCCAGGCTCAGTAGTTACGGCACACAGGCTTAGTTGCTCTGCGGCATGTAGGATCTTCCCAGACCAGGGCTCGAACCCGTGTCCTCTGCATTTGCTGGCGGATTCTTAACCACTGCGTCACCAGGGAAGCCCCAAACGGTTCTTTCTTTCTTTTTTTTTTTTCCTTTATTTTATTCAGGTGTAGTTGATTTACAGTGTTGTGTTCATTTCTGCTGTACAGCAAAGTGATTCAGTTATACATATATATACGTTCTCTTTCGTATTCTTTTCCATTATGGTTTATCACAGGCTATTGAATATAGTTCCCTGGGCTATACAATCCATCGTGCCCCCACCCCACCTCCCCCTTGGCAACCACAAGTCTGTTCTCTACGTTTGTGAGTCTGAACGAAGGGTAATTTCTTGCTAATGTCACAGTCCAGTGCAGTTGGATGGCTGTCCCGCGCAACTCTCCTTTGAGCATTAGCTCCTGTGTGCCTGTGCCATCTCCTAGAACCTTCCTGTTTCCTCCCTTGAGTCCCCTCCTTAGAGCAAACAGAGAACTCTGAAAGGATTGCGCAGAGGACTTTTATGGCTCGGCCTGGACGTGGGTACCTCACTTCACCTCCATCCCACTGACCAGGACCCAGGCACCTGGCCCCAACCTAAGTGCAGTGCAGGCTGGAGCATGTCAACTTCCTGTGTGCCTGGGGAAAGGAACCGAGATCAGTGAGCATCTCCTCAGCTTCTGCCACCGTCAGGCCATGGGAAACACAGTCGGGTAGAAGTCAGGACACCTGGGCTCTGCCGCTGACTTGCTGGGTGGCTGTAAGTCATCATAACCACTCTGAGCTGTTTCTTCCTTTTCAGAAGGGTGCCACTACTGCTTGCCTCATACCTGTTAGTTAGTTTACATTGTTACATAAACTTATGTGCTAGTAATAGGAGTTGTGGTCTGCACTGTTTTTTTAAAATTAAGATTATAAGGATTCCAGTCATTTGTTCAATAACTACCTTTTGAACTCCTGTAATAGCTAAGCATTGAACTAGCTGTGGGCAACCTCTGGTCTCTGGATGGTACATTCTGGTGAAGAGACAGATGATACATAATCTGTAAAGAAATAACACGGTTATATGGTCAACATGATCTAAAGCAACTGAAGGGCTCGGGAGAGACCCCTCTGGAAAGGTGACACTTGAGCTGACAGTTAAATAATGAGGTAGGTAGAGGCAGACTTGGGAATATCAGGGAGGAGAGTGTGCCGAGCAGAGGGGCCAGACTGTGCAAAGGCCCTGAGGTGGAGAACCAGCTTGGAGACTTCCTTGAACAGCCAGATTGTTGCGTGACAAGGAAAGATGAGGTCGGAGAGATAGTCAGGAGCCATATCATACAGGACCTTAAACTTCACATTGCTTCAGTTTCCTTACCTGTAAGTTGCAAAACTGGGCTAATATCAACTTCATAGGGTTGCTGTAATTAAGTAGAATAATATATGTCAAGGGCTTAGAAAAATACCGGCACCTTTTATACACTACTTAAGTGTGTGATTATAGGTACAGTGAGGATTTTATTCCTGCCATGCTGGGAAAGCTTTGGACAGTTTTCAGCAGAGGAGTGTAACCTCATCTCCACTGGTTCTCATGGGCTGGGCTTGAGGTAGTTGGGGGTTTCCACCCTCCTTCCAGACATAAGGGTGTAACAGGTTTTTTTTTGGTAAAAACCCTAACCAAAAAATATATATATATTTTTTCAAAACATCACGTTATTTCCATGAATCAAAATGTATGTCTTATTTTCCTAATGTTTATAAGATTCCATCTTTAAAAAGAGGAGTATTTAAATAGACACAGATGATGGGAATTCCCTGGTGGTCCAGTGGTTAGGATGCCTCACTTCCATTGCAGGGGCCACAGGTTCAGTCCCTAGTCGGGGAACTAAGATCCAAGCAACATGGCACTGCCAAGAAAAATAAAATAAATAAATAGAAGAGACACATGAATAAGATCTTGAAGCTTCTGATTTATCCCCCTCTTCAAGCCTAGCCAAATATTTGTGCGTAATTTGTACATACATTGCTCTGGATTACATTTGGAGATGTAAGTGAGTTGACACAGAGCTGCCGTGCCTCTTGAACTTGCTGTAAATAAAATGTGGCCTGCATTTTAGAACATGCTTTCTGAAAGGTCTGTTTGTAGAAGAAGAAAATCTAAGAACATTAAAACGAGGACTTTTTAAAAAAAATCAGACAGGCTGCAGAAACAGATCTTTTTGCTCAAATTAGTAAATGCTGCGTTGGGGGAAGAAAAGATACAGACACACAGGAGCGTTCCCTCTTCTACCGAAATCTATTCCTCCACACAAAAGCAGCTGGCTTCTATGTGCATTTTTTTTTTTTTTGCAACTGATAGAAATAGATTTACTTTAATAATTTCAAGTTGAATATACACATTGATAGCCAATAACACAATTTTAAGTCCTCTGTCATCCGCTCGGTTATTTATTTATTTTTACATTAATTTAATTAATTAATTAATTTATTTCTGGCTACGGTGGGTCTTCACTGCTGCATGCAGGCTTTCTGCAGCTGTGGCAAGCGGGGGCTACTTTTTAGTTGCGGTGCACAGGCTCCTCACTGCTGTGGCTTCTCTTTCTTGCCTTTGCTCATAGTATCCTGAAAATGCAAATGACCAGCTCAGAATGCAATTCCCCATTCATTCTCTGGCAGCAACCCTGGCATTGGCATCCAGCGACTTGGCATACTTGCCTGTGACCATAAGGACACCCCGTGGGCTGTGGGGTGAGCTGAGGTCACTGTTGCAGTGCTGGGCTTTGGCCCACACAGGACTCGGCTACTGACAGGGAAAATCACAAGCCAAGAATGATTTTTCTACAGGCAGATAATGAATCCCTTGGTCAATAGAATCTCAGCAACTCGGTAGCCTTGTCTAATTTGCTACCCCAAAAAAGTACCTTACTTGAGTTTCTGCATTGTTAGCACTTACGGGAGATTTGAGATATAAAGTTTCCCCAAAGATATGTCTTCTATTTTTGGTAAAGAATGACATAGAAAGGAGAGGGGCCTTCTGGAGTTTTTGCTGCTTGGTGGGATATGAAATTAAAACCCAAGAGGCAGAGCAACCCAGAAGGTGCCTCGTCCAGGATTTGTGCAAAGAAGCCGGTGGCCATTTAGCTCTTGATGGATTCATTCATTTAATAAATCTTTATTATGCACTCTACTTGGGGCCATGTGCTGTCCAGAAGATGGGGATGCAACAGTGAACAAGGTGGGGGGGGATCCTTACCTTCTAGAGCTCCATCTTTCAGGGAAAACGGACGCAAAAAACATAACTATGTATTTTGCATGGATACATATATATAAAAGTATTTTGCATGGCACAGAAGAAAACTCACTCAATTTGTGACAGTGGTTGCTTCTGAGAAAGGAGGGACAATGAGGCTACGAATGAGGACAAAGGAAAACTCATTTTATCGGAAATTATGTATTTACTTTTTAAAGGAGACTTTAAAAAATGTGTTGACAGAATGTTAACAATAATCAATTCTGGCTGGTTGTACCCAGGTGTGTGTTATATTACTCTCTGTTTCGTTCTATATTTTTTTACATCCCTAACAAAGAAAAATCAAGGGTACAGACCATAGATTCTTCAAGTGGAAGGTCATCTTCAGAGAATATGCTTTCCAAAGTCCTTTAGAATCATAATCCAGGAACTCTTAGCAAAGTTCACCTCACAGAGCATCAGACAGTCTTGGTTCCTTACATAAATATGAAGAACAGCTGTTGTGTTACAGCGAAAGGGTTTGATGCAGTGTGCATCTCACTTGCAGTAGAATTTCTCTTTGGCCTTCAGTGTGAGATGGCATTCGTCTGTGGTTCCAATAGACCCACAATGGGTACAGGTCTCCCCTGAAACCTTCCTTCCAAAGAGTTTTTGTCCGGGTTGTTGGGTTTTGTGTTGAAAGTTATACAATGTAACCCATTTTCTGCTTCTGATATATTTGTGTCTCATTCTCAGAGAAATTTCAACTTTTCATTGCATCGAGACCAAATAAAGAATGTTGGAGAAGGAAAGATTTATCCCATTGGGAATGAGTATCCAAGGCTTGGATTCCATTTCAACAGCCTGACCACAGTCACCCAGTTTTCTCAGTGTCACAGAACTATGATGAATGAAATGAAACAAGGCTATGATGCCCCATGTCCCTCCTTGTTGCAGTCGTCCAAAGACTCTAGGACAGCCTCCCTCCTTTCTTGTAAATTTTAGCCCCTGGCTCATGGTCACTGTCTTCAGCACCTTCCTTGTCATCATTCGCAGTAATTTCAATATCTACGCGGATGATCCCCTTGGGTCCTTAGCTTCGTCTCCTCCATCGCTCCTCAGCCACCCACTTCCACTGTCATTGTCCTTGCCTCTACCATGATCTAGGTTGTTACTGCCCTTACCCTACTGAGTCCTGATTTCTATGCTTATAACCCAACTTGGATTCCACGGTCCACCGTTATGGTCATTCTCCTGCCTACGTCCTCTCCCCCACCATAGTCCTCACTTGGCAAACACCCCTCCACCTCGCAACCTCCCCACCCAGCACTGCTTAAATCCAGCTCCAGCCGCTCTGCACCTCCACCCAGGGAGCTGAACGTGGCTGGGGAGAAAAAGAATGCAACCATGCAGAGAGGACTCACTTTTTCTTTCCTTTTTAATGAAGTATAGTTGATGTACAAGATTATATAAGTTACAGGAGTACAACATAGTGATTCACAATTTGTAAAGGTTACACTCCATTTATAGTTATTATAAATTATTAGCTACATTCTCTGTGTTGTACACTCTATCCTGTGGCTTGTTTATTTTGAACATAATAGTTTGTACCTCTTACTCCCCTACCCCTATCTTGCCCTTCCTCCCTGCCCTCTCCCCACTGTGGTTTACTCTCTATATCTGTGAGCCTGTTTCATTTTGTTCACTGCTTTGTTGTACTTTTTAGATTCCACATATAAGTGATATCATACAGTATCTGTCTTTCTCTGTCTGACTTACTTCACTTAGCCTATTACCCTCCAAGTCCATCCATGTTGTTGCAAATAGCAACATTTCATTCTTTTTTTATGGCTGAGTAGTATTCCATTGTATTTATCTTCTTTATCCATTCATCTGTTGATGGACACTTAGGTTGCTTCCATATCTTGGCAATTGTAGATAATGCTGTTAAGAGCATTGGGGTGCATGTATCTTTGAATTAGTGTTTAGTTTTTTCAGATATACACCCAGGAGTGGAATTGCTGGGTCATACAGTAGAAAGGACTCACTTTTTTTTTTTTTTTTTTTTTGCGGTACGCGGGCCTCTCACTGTTGTGGCCTTTCCCGTTGCGGAGCACAGGCTCCGGACGTGCAGGCTCAGCGGCCATGGCTCACGGGCCCAGCCACTCGGCATGTGGGATCTTCCCGGACCGGGGCACGAACCCACGTCCCCTGCGTCGGCAGGCGGACTCTCAACCACTGCGCCACCAGGGAAGCCCGTGGCATCACATTTTGATCATTTTCTGATCATGGGATAAATAGAGATTGTATGCAACAAAGCAGAACAAAAAAACAAGGCATTCTACAACAGCTCTCTCCGTGAGCATGCTTAAAAATTTAATTGCATTTTTTGCTATCAGCTTCTTAGACTGTGGCTTTAGAGCTTCTGATATTCACACTTAAGATAAGCTTCCAGCAATTAGAATGCAACCATGTCAAAGCCAAAATATCCCTCTTCTTGTGACTACTCTGTTACAGCTTCTACATTGGGTGTGTATGTGGCAAAAAAGGCAAATAACACTGAAACACTTCTTCTTATTATAGGAAAAAAAATTCATGGCATTTACCAGCATGGGGAAGCCATACTTATAAGAAAGCATCTGTTGATCTTTGAGTCTGAGATAGTCTAAGATGAAGCAGTCAGTGTTGCTTGTGTTTTTTCTTTTTCTTTAATCACTGACCTTTGTCATCTGTAAGCTTTTATGGAATGAAATTCTTCTTCTATTGAGTATGAAACAAAGCTGATCAAGACTTTAAACAGCTTGGATGAAGAAATTAAAATAGTGTGAACTGGGAAAGAAACGGGGCTTTCGTAAGAATCCTGCCAAATGCTTTTGTAGCCATTTTCTCTACCTATTCAGGGAACAGGGAGGGAGGAGGAGATTATGGTGAGGAAAGTCTTATGAGAAAGTGAAAACACATCTTTTTCATCAGTGTATTGTGTTTCAAGGCTGCCTGTTACACAAAGTTTTCACCTGGAAAACAAATAAAAACTCAGCGACTTTGAAAAGAGATGATTCACCCATTACTCAATTAATATAATCATTGTAGATATTTGATCTGCATTCTTCAGGACCCAAAGTGGATTATCTGTAAATTAACTGCACAATTGCCAAGTCACCCCTTCAGTTTGAACTTCATAGAAACATTCTGTATATTGAGATCGTCCTATTGTATTATTTGTGAAAAATGACATTTCAAATGTTGCTTTGCCAAGCACTATCTCTGAGTGCCATGGTGCTTTGAAATATGCAGATGTGCGCCAAGGTCCAGTCAGGACTGGTATTCTTTGTCAGCAATGACTTATCAATTAATAAGACTGATGCAGTATTTTGCAGCTTTGTTGAGACAGACTCCCTAGGAATAAGCTCCTGTACCCCAGAGAATTGTGGAATTTGTCAAAAGAGAACAAATGCTTATCTTTCACTAGGAATGCATTATGGTAGAAAATCTTTTCTGGCCTAGTTCAGAGTTGAGGGAAGAAAAAGCACCATTTTGGGTATTAAACTTTTATCTGCTTATTTTAGTAATTGGCTAGATGTGAAGATTTCAGATGTTTTCATGACACCGTTTTCCACTTGGCCCTTTTCTTGGCAGGTCCCCGAGGGAAAAGTAGTAGTTCTTAATTTCCGATTCATAGACCTGGAGAGTGACAACCTGTGTCGCTATGACTTTGTGGACGTGTACAACGGCCACTCCAATGGCCAACGCATTGGGCGCTTCTGCGGCACGTTCCGGCCTGGAGCTCTTGTGTCCAGTGGCAACAAGATGATGGTGCAGATGATTTCCGATGCCAACACAGCTGGGAATGGCTTCATGGCCATGTTCTCTGCCGCTGAACCAAATGAAAGAGGTATCGTTTCCACATAACAGCAATAATAAGGGCTCACAGTTGTTGAATGCCTCCTGTGTGTCAGGCACTGTTCTAGGCACTTTATATGGATTTACTCATTTAATCTAAAGTTTAAGAGCAATTCTTCTCAGACAGAGAGCTGATAAATACCACCAAACCATCAAGAGACCATTAAAAAGTCAGTCTTGGGTCTTCCTTGGTGGTCTACTGGTTAAGACTTCGCCTTCCAATGCAGGCAGTGCAGGTTCAATCCCTGGTTGGGGAGCTAAGATCCCACATGCATTGCAGCCAAAAAACCAAAACATAAAACAGATGCAGTGTAGTAACAAATTTAATAAAGACTTTAAAAATGGTCCACATCAAAAAAAAAAAATCTTAAAAAAAAAATCAGTCTTGCCAAGGGGGAGGGATGGACTGGGAGTTTGGGGTTAGTAGTTGCAAACTATTACATATAGAATGGATAAACAACAAGGTCCTACTGTATAGCACAGGGAACCATATTCAATATTCTGAGATAAACCATAAAAAAAATCAGTCTTTTTTAAAGCCATATATATTCTTATAAAAATTCAAATGTAGAAATTCATGGAGTAAAAATGTGAAGCCTGCATACAGATATACACATACAGCTATAGAAACATTTCACCCCATTGTAGTCCCCTCTTAGAAATAGCTGTGGCTGGTAGTTCCCATGCCGTCTATATGCACTTACTTATATGTATGTACTTTTGCAATAGTTTTTAAAATATGTAAGTAGTATCATACATTCATATTGTTTCACAACTTTTTCTTTACACTTCATACTACGAGTTGGGATCGTTCCGTGTCAGTACATGTGCGCTCCCAAGGGTAGAAACCTCTACCCTTGGAAGACAACCACAGTGGTCAACATCTGTTAAACTTACAGCCTTCCGCCTGCAGGCACTCCTAATCTTTTCTTGCTTTGGGCTATAGTGCAACTCGCTGGTTTGAGAGAGCAGCCAGAACCTTTGGGAGGAAATCCCAAAGAATTGAGGCACAAAAATTTTAGGTGTAATCCAGCTAAATCTTTGGCTAATGGCTAAACTCTGCATATATGAGGGAGAACTCAATTGGCCTGGTACAAAAGCATCATCTGGAGGTTGAAAAAAACAGAGATTACAACTGCTGCCCACTACCAGGGCAACAGAATTTGAGCTTGGGTCTAGCCAAGTTGAATGCCTGCTAGAACAAAAGTCACTTTTTATAGGAACACAACAGAATCTAGAGACTTTATAATGTATCATTCATAATGTCCAGTATCCAATCATGTGATGAAACCAGGAAAGTGTGTCCATATTCAAGAAAAAAAGCAGTCCATAAAAACTGACCCCAAAATAACCCAGAAGTTACAGTTAGCAGACAAGCACTTTAAAGCAGCTATTATAAATGTTTAAGGATTTAAAGGGAAATATATGTGTAAAAAATAAACAGATTGAGAATCTCAGAAAAGAAACTATATAAAAAAAGAAAATGGTAATACGAGAGCTGAAAGATACAGAACATGTAATTTTTTTTTTTTTTTGCGGTACGCGGGCCTCTCACTGTTGTGGCCTCTCCCGTTGCGGAGCACAGGCTCCGGACGCACAGGCTCAGCGGCCATGGCTCACGGGCCCAGCCGCTCCGCGGCATGTGGGATCTTCCCGGACCGGGGCGCGAACCCGCGTCCCCTGCATCGGCAGGCGGACTCTCAACCACTGCGCCACCAGGGAAGCCCCGAACATGTAATTTTTTAATTTACCTGATGGGCTTACAAGCAGATTGGAGGTGGTAGAAGAAAAAGGCAGTGGATTTGAATAGAAATGATCCAAGCTGAAGAACCAGGAGGAAAAAGATGAAAGAAAGAGAGCCTCGGAGACCAGTGAGACAATGTCAAGCGGTCTAACACATGTGTAATTTGTGTCCCAAAAGAAAAAGAGAGTGATAATAATGCAGAAAAAATATCTCAAGAAATGATGGCTTGAGGCCACCCAAATTTCGTGAAGAACATCAATTTATAGAGCCAAGAAGATCAGCAAATCCCAAATAAGATAAATAAAAATGAAGCCACACCTAGGCACATCATAATTAAATTACAGAAGTCGAAAGATAAAGAGAAAATCTTAAAATCAATTAGATAAAACCCAAATCACATACAGAAGAACAATGGTATGAAGGATGGCTTTCTTTTAATCAGAAACAATGGAGGCCAGGAGGCAGTGGAACAGCATTATTAAAGTGCTGGAATAAAAGTATCAACCCAGCATTCTACAGCTAGTCTTCAAAAATGAAAGTAAGTCAGAAAGAGGAAAACAAATACCGTATGCTAACACATATATATGGAATCTAAAAAAAAAAAAAAAAAGGTTCTGAAGAACCTAGGGGCAGGACAGGAATAAAGACGCAGATGTAGAGAATGGACTTGAGGACACAGGGATGGGGAAGGGTGAGCTGGGACGAAGTGAGAGAGTGGCATGGACATGTATACATTACCAAATGTAAAATAGGTAGCTAGTGGGAAGCAGCTGCATAGCACAGGCAGATCAGCTCGGTGCTCTGTGACCACCTAGAGGGGTGGGATAGGGAGGGTGGGAGGGAGGGAGACGCAAGAGGGAGGAGATATGGGGATGTATGTATATGTATAGCTGATTCACTTTGTTATACAGCAGAAACTAATGCACCATTGTAATTATACTCCAATAAAGATGTTAAAAAAATAGAATAATAGTAATGGTAAAAAAAAATGAAATAAAGACATTTTCAGATAAACAGCTGCATCACAAGAAGTATTTAAGGAAGTTTCTCAAGTTGAAGGGAAGTGGCCCCACAGGGTAACTCAAAGGTAATGGAAGGATTGAAGGCCACTGGAAATGGTAAATATAGAAGGCTATATTCTATTTTCTTCTCTAATTTCTTTACATGTGTCTGTTCAAAACAAAGCAAACAAAAAACTTTACCACTCTATTGTGGCAAGCGTAATGTATGACATAATATATATGACAACAATTGAACAAAGGATGGAAGAGCAAATGGAAATATACAGTACGTGAAGAAATACACTGTTAACTCTAAATACGCTGTCCTTGGAGAACCCATTAAAAATGCACATATTTTAGCTAAAAGCCAGAAGATTAAAATAGAATACCAGAATTATTGAACAGCCCAAAGAAGGCAGGAAAGGAAGAGCAGATGGAACAAGAGAAAGGTGTGACAAATAGAACAAAATAGTAATTGGCACACTGTCCAAACATGTCAATAAATACATTAAAGGTAGAGGATTAAATACTCTAATTAGAAGACAGTAATTACTAGAATGGGTTCAAAAGCAGAGCCCAACCATAATTGTCTAAAAGAAAGCACTAGAAATACAAAGACAAAATAGGTTCAACATAAAAGGATGGAAAAATACGTACCATGCAAACTTCATTAAAATCAAAACTAATGCTTATAAAAGGCAATGTTACAAAGATGAATAGGCAACCTACAGAACAGGAGCAAATATTTGCAAAACTACCTCATAAAGGATTTGTATTCAAAATATATAAAGAACTCAACAGTACAAAGATAAAGATCCCCATGAATATAAAAATGGGCAAATACTTGAACAGATACTTTCCAGAAGAAGATATATGAATGACTCATAAGTACATGAACAACTGTTCAGTGTCATTAGTTAACAGGGAAATGCAAATTAAAACCACAGTGAGATACCACTGTGGTTTTACATACCAACCGGGTTGGCTAAAATAACTGACCGCGCTAAATGGTGGCAAGGATGCGATGCAACCAAAGTGCTCATCCCTTGAGATGTAAAAAATGCTACAACCGCTTGGGGAAAAAATTTTGGTAGTTTCTTATGAAGTTAAACATCTACATCTACTCTTGGCCCAGCAATTGCATTCCTGGATATTTATGCAAGAGAAATGAAAATACATGTCCCCAAAGAGATTTATACAAAAATGTTCATAGCAGCGTTATTCGCAGAAGCCCAGACTGGAAGCAAGCCAAATGAATATCAGCAGGAGAATACGTGAACAAACTCTGGTTTCCACACCCCAGAATACTACTTAGCAACGTCAGGGAACAAACTACTAATACACCCAGCAACATGAATGTATCTCGGAAATTGTACTAAGCAAGAGAAGTCAGACACAGAAGATGACACACTGTATAATTCCATGTATATGAAGCTCTAGAATAAAACTAATATAAGGTGAAATTTTTTAGAAAAATGGCGCCAAGAGCCAGCAGACTGACTGACAAGGGATACAGGAATTTTGTGGGAAATGATTCTATTATAATCATAGGAGTGTGGCTCACACGGGCAGATTCATTTTTCAAATTTTTACAGCTAAGACTTGTGCATTTCAGAGTATTGAATTTACCTCCCCCAAACCTGTAAAATGATAATAATAATAATAATGCAGGTGGTGAGCATTGGGTAGTGATATTGATAGAATAGTAAAATGATGATAACTGTTGAAATTGGATGATGCATACATAGAGATTCATTACATTGTTCTGTTTACTTTGTATATGCTTGAAATTTTCCATGAATTAAAAGTTACAGATGGACTTCCCTGGTGGCTCAGTGGTTAAGAATCCGCCTGCCAATGCAGGGGACACGGGTTCGAGCCCTGGTCCGAGAAGATCCCACATGCCGCGGAGCAACTAAGCCCGTGCACCACAACTACTGAGCCTGAGCTCTAGAGCCCATGCGCCACAACTACTGAGCCCATGTGCCACAACTACTGAAGCCCTCATGCCTAGAGCCTGTGCTCCGCAACAAGAGTAGCGCAATGAGAAGCCTGCGCACCGCAACGAAGAGTAGCCCCCGTTCGCCACAACTAGAGAAAGCCCCTGTGCACCAACGAGGACCCAACACAGCCAAAAATAAATAAATAAATATATATTTTTAAAAAGTTACAGAAATTACTCCAGGCTCAATTTTTATAACACATTGTCTTAAATTTAGAGACTTCTTTTAAGAATGATTAGCTTCTGTGCCACAGAAATATTTTTAGTAAAGTATATTAATTCCTTTCAGTGTTTCTTTGTTAGTTAAGTCCCAGTAAAATTAAACGTAAAACGTGTATTAAAATGTCTTTCTAAAATTATTTCTGTGAACCTTTTTGTATTCGGTTGACCAGAAAGTTCATTTGGCTTTTTCCATAAGATGCTACAGGAAAAACCCAAACGAACTTTTTGGCCAACCCAATACATATGCATAGAGATTGGTCTGAAATGATGTTTGTCACACGTTCATTGTGGTTAGTGGGATTTGAGGTAATCTTACCCCGAATTTAATTTTAATTTCTTTTCCCCCCACCAGTGAAGAAACAGCTTTACTAGGAGTCTAGGCGTATTTGGGAAACCCAGTTCAGTCCCAGAGAAGTGAGGCTAATATCGGCACAGAGCAGGAATCTAACACTGCAGAATTTTCTCTTGAAGACCAAGTGTGAAACTAAACCTCCATCTTCATATCCTAACAATCAGAAGTGCTGCTGAGTTTAGCTGTGGGGAAACTTCTGGAAGCTCCTAGTGAACTAATGAGACTTGTTCATAAAGGGAGAACCTCCAGCACTGCTGAGTCTGAGCTCTGCATGAGGTTATGGGTCTGGGGTGGGAGGAATAGAGGAAAAGGTAAGGGGATGGCCTCATCCCCACACAAGGCCATCTCAGTGTGCAGGTGAGGAAGGAACCAGGGGTCTGGGGACAGAGGGCAGCAGAGGGACACTGGCTGACGAAGCACAGTCCCTGTCATAACGCACAGGGCCTGTGCTGTCTGGTGTGAGGGCACCTCCAGCAGGTCCCGGCAACACCCGGTGGCACCCCGTCCTGAGGCCCCTGGGAGAGAGCCTTCCTGGTTCTGTTCTGAGTTCATTCAGGGCAGAACTGCTCATGACTGGCGGCAAGTCCAGGGTCATGGTTAGCTGCGCGGGATGGAGCGGCCCCCCTGTGACACCTATACCTGTTAGTCCGGGAGACTTCTCTGGAGCAGTCACTTTCTCAGACCAAGAGGGAGCTTGCCCAACACAGGCCCAATCTAGAAATCACTCCCACCTTCTTTAATGCTTTTCTGTATTGCTGAAAATTTATAAACATGTATTGTTTTTACAAACAAAATTATTCTTAAAAATTGTGAAAGATGTATAGTATAAAAAGTTTTCTAGGAATGAGAGTTGTCTATAACAGCTAATTCAGATTTTGTCCGTGGACGTGGACAAAAATATTATTAGTAAATAATACCCCTGCCTTGAGAGTTCTAATGAGCCTGCGTGATTTCTGAACGAGTGCATGCCCAAATGTTTTGTCTCGTCCAAAAAAATGGGAAAAAGGAAGGAAGCTATGGCCCTGATTTCACTCCTTCTCTCTCTTGTGCTGATATGTCATGTAACCTAGAGATCATTGTGTGTGTGTGTGTGTGTGTGTGTGTGTGTGTTAGGGAGGGGGGTGGGTTTAGAGGAGACTAACCATTTTTTTAAGAGAAAATTTAAAAGCATCTGTCATTGTCTTTATTATAGTATCAATATTCCAAATTCCTAATTTCCCCATGGTTGCATTGCCATAAACTTGGATTTTCTTTTTTCATTTTTAATAACTTCAGGGGATCAGTATTGTGGAGGACTCCTTGAAAGACCTTCCGGCTCTTTTAAAACCCCCAACTGGCCAGACCGTGATTACCCTGCAGGAGTTACTTGTGTGTGGCACATTGTAGCCCCAAAGAATCAGGTAAGATTCCCTGAAAACATGAAGAAAGTATGCATGTGTGAATTAGTGTGAACTGTTAAAGATACAGGGTAAAAAAAAAATAAATAAATACAGGGTGAGGAAGACCCCCTGGACACAGTATTTCTTCATGCAAAGGCCCAGGTTAAAATTGCCTTTGTGCCATTTGACTTGCAAAGTCACGGATTTAATTTCCTATTATAGAATTGTAATTTTCAAAACAGGTTTTGAAATACAGATGGTCTGCAAATTCCACATGAGATTGTTTAACCCTGTGGAAGATGTTGTAAGCGTGGGGTTATAAGCAGCAGTGACTAACCATGGGAGCATAACAAATCCCCAAGTACATGTGCACTTCAGGTTACCATTTGCTCACAGAGCATTATGTCCTGAAAATGGCCCTCTTAGAGACCAAATCAGAAACAGCCTGAATGCTTCACTTCAACAAAGCCAATGCAAGCATACCACATCATCTTTTCTAAGACCATCTTTTCTAAGAATGGTCTGATGAGAAAACTGGTGGTGTGTGTTTTTTTCTTTTTTTGGTTGCTGTTTAAAATAAAATTTGTGTAGTTCCCCACAAATAACTTTATTCATTGCTCTAAAACAATCAACAGAGAAGTTTTCCATTGTTTATTAGTATGTGGTTATATGAATTTTTACCCTTTTTGGGGACCACTTTCAGATATTAATCACAGGGTTGAACTTAGCATGAGAATAGACCAAGCTTACATTGTGGAATTCTGAAAATAACTTTTAAAAAAATTGTTATTATTACAAAACATTACAGACTTAAAACACTGTATGGTGAGCATTATAATACTGTTAAAAAAACTTTTCTAAATTGATCTTTTGTATTGCTTACACAAATATTATTTGACATATATTCATTTCTTTAGTGGAAAATTATTCAGGTAAATATAACCTGCAAGTTAGTGATTTGAGTACACACACACACACACACACACACACACACACACACTTCACACACTTTGATCATAATCCTAAAATTCAGTTTTATTTTTAAGATGAAAAATATGTTCATTTATTTGATAATGAAAGATTCTATAGATCTATTAAACATTTTATAGTTTAAAATAAATTTAAAAATTAAATTTCTCAAACGTTTAAGCCATTATGTAATTCTTGAGATAGTATTGATCATTTTTCTCTCTGTGTCATTTGTAAATATGTTAGATTAAATAATTTGAATTTAATTATACTCACAGATTACAATTTAGCATCTTTTTCCCATTGTTTTTCTCTTGGATTATTTAAATTTGGGTTTTATCTTTTTATATGACTTTTGGCTTCAGCCAGCTGAGTTTTTAATCATGGTTGTAGTGTCTGAAATCACTGGAAACTGTCCAAATGAGAAAAATAATATGAGAAAGTTAAGTCCTAAGTAATTTCTATGTAAATCTATGGGCATTTTCTTCTATTAAAGACTTACTTTTTTAAAAATTATAACTTTCCCCTTTATCCTCCTATTTATTTACTTATTTTTATTTTCTCTTCAAAAGTTCTGTGACTATTTTCTAAGTAGAAAAAGTTCAGCCAATTTTTTAATAACCTAGAACACATTTTATTACTAACCGCTAAGGAGTTACAGGACCCAAGGAGGAAATATTTTAATATAATTTAAAGCAGTGTTAAGTATGAATAAGCAATTATTCACCCATCACTGGTGCTGACTTTTTAAAAGTGGATAAATATGTAGATAAGTGGCAATGATGTTCAAAGCCACATTTTACCTCTGTGTCTCTCTGTGGTACCATTGCTGTTATCACCTTCACCCACATTACTGTGTCTAAGTCTTTGCTAGCTAACAACTAGTAACAGTGTGCCTGTCCTAACAGGAGTTAATGCCTATTATATTCCATAAGCAGCAAGGAGGGTTGCCTGCCCACCTGCCGTCCAGCAAGAATGGGTACCAGCTCTCTGGGTGCCATGGGTATTTATGAACCCAGTGAGACTTCCTCTGACTCACAGGTTGGAGGGAGTCTTGAAAAATCTGCTTATGAGGGGAATGATTGCTCTTACATCAAAACTTCTTATTGATTCGAATAATTTAGGACACTATTACTGGTACCAGTGCAAAAAAAAATTAAGAAATACTTCAGAAATCTAACACTGACTTTGTGTATCCATGCTTCTATGCAACCTCTTCAAAAATCAACCAGATCACCAAGTAGACTGTGTTTGGCAGGCACAGTTTTCAAACATACTTCCAGAAGACATCATAGTCAGTTCCCACTTCCCTGAACCTCTGGTCCTAAAGAATTTGACTTCTTTACATGTGGTGGGAATGTGAGTCTCCTTTTCTTGAAAGGGGAACTGTTGTGTCTACCCATCTCACACATCCCAACACACACTACTATAGGGGACATTGTAGACAATATTTTCATTTCTATTAGTTTTCCTCTAGAGAAGAATGAAGTTGGTGTATAGCCCCGCTTCCCACTCCAACACAAGCCCAATTTAAGTCTTAACATAGGTTTCTGGGGTTATATAGTGTTTTTATACTTTCTTAGCTGTAAGTGAACAGAGTTCCCACGTTTAAGATCCTAATTAGGATTGATTTGGGCTTGAGATGGTCTTTTGGAATGATTAAAAATGAAAGCAAAAGAATACCACAATTTTGATAACTAATAAGTATGTAAACACTGAGAAAAAATTCAAACACGGTGAATACATTTTTTTAAGAAGGAAAATCGTGGTACCCTACAAATCTGGGGAGAGGAAGAATTCTGTTTGAGGTTGTTCTGCACTGTTCCTCTGACACTTCTAACGTTGTGCTTTCACTAAAGCTTATAGAATTAAAGTTTGAGAAGTTTGATGTTGAGCGTGATAACTACTGCCGGTACGATTATGTGGCCGTGTTTAACGGCGGAGAGATCAATGACGCTGAAAGAATTGGGAAGTATTGTGGCGACAGCCCCCCTGCGTGAGTAGCACCTGTTTTATTTCATTAATATTTTAGGAGCTCTAAACTCGTTTCTTATTAAATTGACCAATTATATTGTATTTGCTGGAAGATTCTGTGGTGTTGTTTTGTTCTCAAATTCTTGGGTTCCATGGCAGTGGAGTCCCGTACCTCATCAACACAAAGAGTAGCCAACCCAGAGAGCGAGGCAACATTAGCAAGAGTGTAGAGAGGGCTCGGCAGCCAAACAGATAAACCGAAGTGGAGCTGGTGATGCCCCTGGGGCAGATGCTGAGCCAGAGACCTGACCTGGATACCTCACTGCCCTGCAAGTGGGGAGCTGAAGCATCAGAGTGGAATGAGGAAAATTCTGAGCAAAAACTAGGGAGCTGATTATTGGGAATCCAGACGAGGAAACCTGGAAGCTTATGACAGATCCAGGTGATTTTACCTGTCCTGGACTTTGGGGGCTTTATGCCGCCTCGCATTGTTGCTCAAATTCTTGCTGAGTGAGCCTGAAAGGTACTGTGTATTTATCACCAAATATTTATGGAGCTAAGAGCTCTGCCACTTACTAGATGCATGACACTGGGCAAGTTACTAAACTCCTCTGTGCTGTATTTTGGTGCAACACATGACTGTTTTGGTGCAAGATATTTCACACCGTCACATACAGTACTAGGAAAAGTGGCAATGACATTACTACAGCTTGCCGGCCAAGTCACCACTGTGCCAATTTAAATAGCCTTTCTTATTCTGTTGCTTCAACATAATTAGAATATCTGCATCACTTGATCTTACACGCATTTCTATGATTTCCCATAGACACATCTGAGTTAAAGCAAGGTACTTTCCGGTTTAAATTCATTTATATTTATTATGTTTGATAATAGTAAGCATTTTTGATGTGGATTTTACAGTCCAGCTGTAAAATGTACATGGCATTGCTAGGGGAGGGGACAAAACTAAGACAGTTTTGAAGGAGAAGGAACCGGCAGGAGGATTTGACCAACCATGGTGGAGCCAGGTCAGAAAGCTGTTGTAATTAAGACAGTGTGGTTTTAACAGAGAGGTAGAAAAATTGACTAATGAAAACACCAAAGAGAGGCCAGAAACATATCCACATGTCTCTGCAGATGAGACATATCCCAGAGACGCACAGATCAGCAGGTAAAGGATGACCCTATTGAAGAACGAGGCAGGGACAACTTCTGCTTCTATGGTAAAAATGAATTGTATTCATATCTAACAGCACACAAACATCAATTACAGATGGACTGGGAACTGAAATGAGAATTTCTGCTCATCAAAATACACCTTAAAGAGAGGGAAAAGGGAAGGCACAAAACGGAAACAGATATTTGTAAAATACTTGATATATTTGGCAAAGACCTAGGTCTAGGTTCCAAAACATATCAAGAAATCCTTAAAAACTATTAAGGAAAAGATAACAACTCAGAAAAAATGGACAAAAGACATGAAAAGGCGTTCCCCAAAGAAGAAAGTTGCACAGTGAATAAATCTTTGACAAGAATGTAAATTGGTACAATCACTTTGGAAATCAGTTTGGCAGTATCTAATAAAATTGAAAATAAGGACTTCCCTAGTAGCACAGTCGTTAAGAATCCACCTGCCAATGCAGGGGACACGGGTTTGATCCCTGGTCCGGGAAGATTCCACATGCCGCGAGCAACTAAGCCCATGAGGCACAACTACTGAGCCGGTGAGCCACAACTACTGAAGGCCGCGCGCCTAGAGCCCGTGCTCCGCAACAAGAGAAGCCGCCAGAGTGAGAAGCCCGCGCACCGCAACAAAGAGTAGCCCCCACTGGACACAACTAGAGAAAGCCTGTGTACAGCAACAAAGACCCAACACAGCCAAAAATAAATAAACAATTTTTTTTAAAATTTTTATTTATTTTATTTTTGGCTGCGTTGGGTCTTCATTTCTGTGCGAGGGCTTTTCTCTAGTTGGGGCAAGCGGGGGCCACTCTTCATTGCAGTGCGCGGGCCTCTCACTATCGCGGCCTCTCTTGTTGCGGAGCACAGGCTCCAGACGCGCAGGCTCAGTAGCTGTGGTTCACGGGCCTAGTTGCTCCGCGGCATGTGGGATCTTCCCAGACCAGGGCTTGAACCCGTGTCCCCTGCATTGGCAGGCAGATGCTCAACCACTGTACCACCAGGGAAGCCCAATAAACAATTTTTTTTAAAAATTTGAAAATGAGCTTGTATCCTCTGACCTGCTATAGAGCATATACCCTACTCTTCTCGTGGACAGTTTTGTCCCTGTGCATCACAAGACATATACAAGAATGTTCTCATTAATATTATTTGTACTGGGGGGAGAGTAAACAGCACAATGTTTATCAACAAGAGAATAGTTCGATTCTGTTATAGTTCACACTATACAGCCCTGAGCACAGTGGATGAATCTCACAGTTATAATGTTGAGGGTGAAAAAAATAACAGAAAAAGACACACTATACTCTTTCATTTATATCAAGTTTAAAAAAAATGCAAACCTATAGAATATATGGTTTCACGATGCACATGTATGAGTAAATCTGTAGACAAAAGGAAAGGAGAAGCACAAAACTTAGGGCGGGTGGGGGCAATGGGGATATCACTTCAGCATCCCTGTGCCTGGTTCAAATCAGTATCGATACCACTGGATTCAGTTCCGAAACATTTACTATATATACCCCAGCTGTGTGGCAGACACGATGCTAGGGACCTCGAACACAAAGATAAAATAAAAGATACAGAGGTAAGTAGTGGGAAGGACCAAAACAAGGCAGATAGGTAAATTGGCAACGGAATGTCCTGGTGGATTTCTGACAAGGAGTCCTTTGGTCCAGTCGGGACAAGTGGTGGGAGGTCAGGGGAGGTTTGGGAAAAGAGATGATGCCTGTTGAAGCTGAGTCTTGAAGCAAGAGTGAGAGTTAGAGGCAGAACTTAGGACAGACTCGTTCCAAGCAGAGGGGACTCCGTTCTTGAAGATCCACAGGGGAGATACGTGCTATTCTGGAGCCTGAACCTTGAGTGGGCGCCCAGAGAGCAAGGAGGCGGAGAGTGGAGCTGGGTTCCACGTCCTGCAGACCTGGGGACTCTCGAAGTGCAGTTAGGGGAAGTGATAGGACCGGTGCTTCTAGAACGCCCGCCGTAGACAAGAGGAGCAGGGAGCTGGCAAGGAGGCTGTAGCAGTGGTCCCGGTAAAGCTGAGGTGATAGGGAAGGGTGGTAGAGATGAAGAGGAGGTGGATCAAGGAATATTTACGAGGCAAAATTGGCAGGACTTGGTGGTTGGTGGGCTGTAGTGATTGATGAAGAGGTAGGCTGTGGGTGACAAAGCAGAGACAGCTCACATAGCCGGCTCTATAAGACACCGGTCAGCATCCTCAGTCCATCCTGGGATTTGCCAGTGGGGAGTGGGTCCAAGTGAGATGCCCCCTTGCCTTCCTAGCGATTTGTAACATTAATGTGCAGATGCAGCACTCTGCCCTCAGTACGTTTGTGGCACTGTGACTCTGTCGCATTCACACTAACGCTCAGTAGCAGCGTAACTCAGTAGTGGCGTATCTTTGTTACTAAAATACTCTTCCTTGAGAAAATTCAGCTTCCAATATCGTGCTTCCAAGATGAGTTCATAGAAAAGGCAGTGAATGATCACTATGATTATAACATCATGCCTAGAAGGCTGACCTGGTTGGATCTTAAGGTTTTCTTTGCTGCTTATAAGAAGTGCTTTTTGTAATTCTATCATCTAAACAAGATTAACGTGTCTTATTTGTACTTGTAGTTGAGAACTGTGTTTCCTGCACACTGTATTTATTCAATGGAATGTGTTTTCAAAAGCAAGACAAAATATTTCTGTTCCAGGCTTGATTCTTAGAAGCATTATTTAAATGACCTTGGTCACTTTTGTGACTGGAACTCTAAATGTGGGTCACAGAGCTTGCTCTTAGGTTTGTCTCGTCCCTTGGCTAAGAAGGCAATAACCTTCAGGACAGAAAAGAACCCTGCAGTTTTTCTAACTGGTTGGGTCAAGTCCAGATCTACCTTCCCCTCCACCCACTCCACTCAAAATAGCTGACAGGTTGCCTCATTACTTACTATCCGTGAGGGCTAAGAAGTGATTCAGCTGAGATGACGACTCAAAAAAAGGAGTTTAGTCAAACCACCAATTAACTCAATTAAATAAATTTTCCACTTCTGAGTTAATAGTTTTAAAATAGAATTAGCCAAACAGCATTTTTAAACCATTGTTTAAATAACAATAGCAAGATTAAATGAAACTACCGTCTTGTATAATATAGTTATCCCCTGAGATTTAACAGAGCTTCTGAGCCTCAGTTATTATCGCCACTAAACCTTTAGTACCAGCACGCCCCTAAAATTGCTTTAAAATTAGAATTCTTAATGATATCTTTCATGACCACCAAAACAAAGTAATCTTTCTCTTTCTCTTTCTCCTTCACAGCATTTTGCTACCCAGATTATAAACAGAAAGGTTTCCATTTCAGGCACGCATAAGAACTCTCATTAACAATGAAATGAAAGTCCCATTAAACCCTGCATGGCTTTCTTATCCCTAGGTGACCAACCCACTGAGGTGATCCCTTTGGTGGTGTCTTCACAGGGTGTGGGAATTTGTTCAACCAAAGTTCTCCATCTGATTCCCCAGGGCCAGCATCCCTAGCTCCCCAGGCCAGCTGGAACCCAGAGTCTTAGTTCAAAGAAGCTGTGTGGTTGCCAAGTCAGGCCAAACCCTGCGGTGCTTGTGAGGAACCAGCTGCAGCTTCAGTGTTTACCTTGGTCCCAACGTCTACCAGTGTCTCTAAAGGCACCTGGTCCTTTCAAATGCTGACTCTCCTTGGCCTTGGCAAATCACTTGAACTCTCCGATCTTCACTTGCCTATTCCATGAAGAGGGGATAATAACAGGGTTGTTGTGAAGACAGAATTCAACAGTTTTCATAAAGCACGTGCCTAACTGAGCAAACGTTCAGTAAATGTTAGCTATTCGCATTAATACTGAGCAGATTAAGACCATCATCTTTTCAAGTATTTCAGCTTTTCAGTTTAAACAAAGAATAACCTATCGTCAGAAATTGATGGAAAGTTAGAAAATTCTACATTTCAGAGAGGTGTCACCTAAATTTTTAAATATATATACAATTACATCTTTTTTTCTTTTAGGCCAATTGTATCTGAGAGAAATGAACTTCTCATTCAGTTTTTATCAGACTTAAGTTTAACTGCAGATGGATTTATCGGTCACTACAAATTCAGGCCAAAGAAATTGCCGGCAACTACAGCACCACCTGTTACCACCACCTTTCCTGTGACTACAAGTAAGTTTTTCTCGTTTGAAGTTTGTACACAAACTTGAGGAGTATAACAAAAATTCTTCTGAAGTAGAAAAAAAAAAAATTAAATAAGAGGAAAATACTTGAAACTAAAATAAGTTAAATAAGATGAAAACTTATGGAAGAGAATAATATGATTCCATGAATTAAAGAAGAGTGTAAGGTGTAAGAATGCTTCTAAGCTAATAATTTTAAAATGTTACCTAAGAAAATTATGGTCACTTAAAAATGCTAGGAATCCCGTTTTGGCACAGATCACATGACAAGCCTACTTTTTCCTGGCACTTATAAAATTATGTGTTTTTTTTTTTTATTACATAGAACTGTAGTGTTTTAGGTTAAAGTTTCAGGGCCCTGATACCTGCCTGTTTTCACATCTGCCAGTATTTGGACTTTTTTGGGATGGGGTATGCTCCAAATTGTGTCATACAAAATGTATTATTTTTTCAAATTGGAGTAAATCAAACAAAAATATTTGAGGTATTAGAGAAGCCAGTCGGGAAACTCTGGTATTATCTAAGAAATGGAGGGGCAAGTGTGGGTCCTTGTATCTTGTCTCTGTACCCTGTCAGCTCCACCCACCAGGATTTCAGGCCTGAGATTTCAAAATCTAAATACAGGGAGGAGAAAAAAAGGGGGAAGGAAGGATCTAAGGTTAATATATGAAATAGGCTGAGATAAACCCAGCTTTACTGCCCACCATTTTCTGCAGGTACCCTGAGCAGGGCCGTCCTGAGTACAGGCACTTCCAGAAGGGCTGATTTTTCTGAGCACTCCACAGTGTGCCACCTTGTGGCCTGCAGGTGTATTGCCGCACGTTACAGCAATATTTCTCCAGCCCATCTCAGTGGACCCTGGTCTCCTATTCTTTCCAGTGAATTATCTGTCTGCATTCATGTGGTTCCCCAGCTTTTATCTTGTGGTTCCCCAGCTTTTATCTCCAGTCCTAAACTTTCTCTGAAATTGCAAACATGAATTTGTAATTTTCTCCTGGAGTTTTGCAACTGCTAGACATTTAAATTAAAACATATCAAATGTAACTCATTTCTATCACATTATTTTCTGTCTCAGTTCTGCTTCTCCACCTGTTTTCCCAAGCATGGTCCACAGAAACTGTAGCCACACTCTTAGGGTCCCCTTCCTCTGTCTTAATTCCCCACTGAATGCCCCATACACACACACACACACACACACACACACACACACACACACACAGAGCAGACTGTGTCCTTCTCCCACTTAAATTAATTGTCTACACCTGTGCCATCCAATACAGTGGCCACTGTTGAACACTTGACATGTGACGAGTGCTACTGAAGATCTGAATTTTAATTTAATTACAATTTAAAAGCTTCCGTGGCCAGTGGCTACCATATTGGACGGCGCAAGGGCCAAACCCCTTCGCACTTTGTACCTAGCCTCTCTTGCCAGGTTCATCTTTAGGCCCTACCACCTCACTCCTGATGCTCTGAGTAGTTGGGGTTTTATCCTAAGTGCAGGGGAAGCTGTTGGTGGATTTAAGGAAAGTTCAGGATTAGATTCACACTTTACGAAGATCACTCTGTGAGGCCCCAGTGAGGTGAATGGACTGTAGGGGTCAGGAGGGTCAGCATGTTCTTGGGGTTGTCCAGGGGAACTGCACCAGACAGAACTACAGAGACGGTCAAGAGACACTGACAGTTCTGCAGGCCAGAGACCTTGGGAGATACTGACAGGGCTCAGCGGTTAATTGGACTAGGGCAATCCAGAAGCATGCCTCCCGGGTCCCTGGCTTGCACAACTCAGAGGAACCATGTTACCATTCATAGAAGTAGAGTCATAGGTGGAGGGGTAGATTCATAAGTTAAGCTGTGCCCTTGTGGGGTTAGAGGTGTCTGTGAGACAAGCAAATGGAGCCGTTATGGAGACAGTAAGATCTACGGGCCTCCAGGCCGGAAGAGAGATTTAAGCAAGAGATTTAAATTGGAGTCTTCAACATGGTTGACCCCATGGGGGAGAGGTTACAGGGGAAAGGAGAAGGGCTGGCATTAAATCTCTAGAAACTCCAGGTCTTTAAAGAGGGAGGATCTGCTGGCAGAGAAGAATGAAAAAAGCAGCTAAGGGGCAGCAGCGGACGTGGGGGGAACCCAGGTGTCTTGGGGGCCGGGGAAGAGAGTGTTTTGAGAAGGGGGTGGTCAGAAGAGCCAAGTGTTGATGAGGCTTCAAACAACGTCAGGACTAAAATGTTACCATGTGATTTCATGACGTGGAGGCTACTGGACACCCTGGCAAGGGTTATGAGTGGAGCTGTGCAGGCAGAAGCCAGATGGGGGTGAGGGGCGTGTGGAGCAAGGCGAGGAAACTAAGTCCAACAACTCAGTGCACAGGTTCAAGCCTAAGGGAGGGTGTGAACGTGGTAAAGCCAATAGGAAGTAGCCGGCACAGCAGGAGAACAGAAGGGCAGAGTGAAGGAATAAACTGTAGAGGAAATTTCCACAAAGATGAGCGGGTCTGGCCTTCGGAGGACGCACAGAAGGACAGACCTTAGACCAGACGTGGGCAGCCTCCTCTCTCAGGGGAGGAAAGAAGAGAGGGGGGCAGATAAAGACCGCTCGGAGGTCTGGTGGGGCTTCGAGGACATTTTCTTCTATGATCTCTGTTTTCCCCAGAAAATAGGCAAGGTCACCTGCTGAGAATGAGACGGAAGGGAGGTGGGAGCCCCGGGGGGTTGGGAGAATCCGAAAAACAGCTGTGGAAATTGGAGACAGCTTGTCACTTGGACGAGGGTCCATTTGTGTCCTCAGCTGTCTACGTGCAGGCACAGAAGGAGAAGCAGAGGCTCCTTCAGGCTTCCTAAGGGTTGGAGGGCAGAGGGGAAAGGGAGTTTAACATATTGTCAAGAAAGTGGGATAACAGACCATGGAAATTAAGTGGAGTAGCTAAGGAAGTAGAGACGGGCCAGGATGGTGCAGTGGGAAGAATGCGAGGGGTCAATGTGTTGAACCTCTAAAGACAGAAAGCAAGTACTCGTGAGAGTCTGAGAGTAACTAAATAAGCTTGAAGGAGAGGAGGCTACACTGGCTGACAGGGTGACCACACTTGGGAGATTGGTGATGAGACTTCAGCAGGACCTGGAAGCCTGGGACTGAGGGGCGGAGACGGAGCAGAGAACGTCTCTGGGAAGGATGGGGCCGTGGCGGCGCCGAGAGGGATCGTCCCCGAGGAGGGAGGACCCACCGGCACGGCCGCGGGAGCACATGGAGAGGAGGGCTGAGACACAGGTGCCGTGCTGGGGAGTGCAGGGCAGCAGAGAGGACGGGAGCATGGCGAGGGTCAGGGTGGGACAGCTGATGGCTGAAAGGCAAGAGAGCGGGGATGTCCCGAAGGGAGAGAAGGGGCCGTGTGGGACACCCACCCAACCTCCAGACTAGCATTCCGAGGCCGAGAAGGAGCTGGTTTCCAGTGGCCCACGTGAAAAGATGCTCTTTCATCAGACAGGGAGAACCACTAACGCCACTACCTTTTGACTCAGTGAATGAGGTAAATTCAGGTCCCCAACTCCTAGAACAATAGTCCCTCTAAATGCTTTCTGAGCTCTTTCTCCATATATATGCTATTGTGTTTATTTTACCATTAAACTGTGTGTATTTTAACATTAAATTGTATATATTTTAATACTATAATACCACTTTGGATCCTTTTTGGAGTTAAGTAGGGGTACACATTAAGAGTAAACTCACAGGGAGGAGATATGGGGATATATGTATATGTATAACGGATTCACTTTGTTATAAAGCAGAAACTAACACACCATTGTAAAGCAATTATACTCCAGTAAAGATGTAAAAAAAAAAAGAGTAACTTCACAGAAAAGTTAGCAGAACATATCAGCAGGGCAATATTACAGTTGTAAATTCTTACCCACCAAGTAGCGTTCTGTGACAGCTTTGTTTAGTTCTCCTAGCATGTTGCCACATATAAGTGAATCATTAGGAAATATTTTGGAAACATTTTTAATGAGGATTATTTTCATTTCATTTCATTTCGTTTCATCATAGTACAGTTTCTCAACCTTGGCACTATTTACATTTTTGGCCAGATCATTCTTTGCTGTTGGGGGCTGTCCTGTTCACTGTAGGAAGCCTAGCAGCATCTCTGGTTATATACTCGCTAGATGCCAGTGGCATCCCCTAGCTGTGACCACCAAAAATATTTCCAGGCATTACCAAATGTCACCTAGTGGGCAAAATCACCCCTGACCGAGAACCACTGTGGTTACCTGTTTAGTTGTACTTTCAAATTTGTCTACTTCTCAGTTCTTAAGATCCTTCTAGGCAATGAATAATCCTTACTAATAATCCTTACAGGCTCAAAATAAATGTTTAGTGATTGGTTGCATCTAATTACGGCTATAACACACCTTACCACAGGAGCAGTGTTCCCAGAAACCTGTACTGCTCCCATTTGGGCGACTGTGTATTTCAGGTGCACCAAGAAAGTACCCTCCACCCTCAGGGGGAGACCCATTGGATTCCTTTCAGAAAATGAGGAGTTAACCTACATCTCCTGTGTTCATATTTGTTGTACTGGGTTTTTCTAAGCAGGGCACATGAGACTGTATCTATTTTTAGTTACAGCATTAGTTATATATAAAGGAAGAAGAGAATAGGGCTAAATTTGGGTTATCTTTGATCTCAGGTTTAAAACTCCGCAGAGGGTATTGAGTTACCCTGAAGAAATTAGAGCAGGAGTCGGTAGCATGAAGCATTGCCTTTGCATGCTTTTTAATTATTTCATTGCAATGACAGATTGGTGGCTCAGGGAAATATATGGGAATTTTAAATTGGTAGATTCAGATCTAAACACCAATTATACTTGAATTCATTTTCCTGAATCTTATGTCTTTCTTCTCTGAATGAAGGTTTAAAACCCACCGTGGCCCTGTGTCAGCAGAAGTGTAGACGGTCGGGGACTCTGGAAAGCAATTATTGCTTGAGTAACTTTGGTAAGAAATAAAACCCAGCCTTTCCTCTTTAATCAGAAACCTGAAACCGCATGCTTAATCTCAAAGGAACTGCCGTGAATGTGATGGTAAAGGGTCAGTTACACTCTTCATTTACCCAAGAAAATATTTTCTTACACACTAGGGTATGTTGACTTGTGCCTTTTGAAGTGTTAGATTTCACACCTGAGAAAAATTCATGTACAGAAAATATACATTTTCCACGTAAACTTAATAATTTGACTCCTGGTACGTGATACTACCGCTCTGTGTCTTCTGGCTGGCTCCGTATTCCTGAAAAACCCTGTATCCCTTTTTTCTCACATAGTTTTCACGCACTGAGTATTTTTTTCACACATCTGTAATTCAACTGAAGTTAATTAGAAACATGTCCAAGCTGGCCTCTCTCCAAAGAAATTCAAGTATTTCCTCTGTAGTGTCCTTCCAAAGTACTAAATTCAAACTTGGAAATCTGAAATCCATTTGGAAACTCTTATAAACTGGAACCTGAGGAGATATTACCTAATGACTTAGAATTTCTAAGAGTTTTTTCCAATTAAAAAAAAATTGCACTTTATGTGAAAACCACTTAAGAGCAAAAGATCCCAAGTTTAATTTATGTTGGTTATGTTTAAAAGGAACATAGAAGAGAAGTCTTATCAGGAAAAGAAAGTTGGTACAGCCTTTAAATAGGTTACCCAGAACAAAGGGCCTCCCAGATGAGGCTTTGCTTGCTTTTTCTTATGCCTTCAAGTGGTAACTGCAGCCCAGACGGACTATGTTGCAGAGAAGGTATGAAGGCACTAAAGAATCTAGGGCCCTAAATCTAACTGGAGTTTGCAGCCGAAATTCAAATAATGGCATGAAAATGAAAACCGGTAGCACGAGGTGTCATTGCTCCCACACCCAGTGTCGTCTTCTGTAGGAGGTGCTTAAGGAAATCTCCCTTCCTGTCCTCAGAGCCCCCTGATTTCACTCGGCTACTGACTGACGTTTGGCAGTAAGCACTCATGACCGAAAGTCAAAGTAAGGCGTGAGAAGAATTCTGATGTTATGAGCTTTGCGTACCACATAAGCAGTGTGTTCTCACTTTATCCTGAAAGGGTCATATCGGCCAAGTCCAAAGCTCGATCTATTCCACTGTGACTCACTTCCATGGCAAAATGACCCAATACTATCACCAGTGGCCCATTGGTTTCCCACCAGCATTAGTAACACTCCTTTAGGGGCAGGTTTTGATTGTCACAATAACTGCCGGGTGCTGCTGGTTTTCTGGGTAGAGACAGGATTCATCAGAAAGTCATTCAATGCAAGTCCTGCCTCACCTGGAATGTTCACTGCCCCCACCCCCCAGAATGCCAAAAGCACGCCTTTGAGAAACACAGCATCTTTCTTTCTGTGGGTCAGAAGTAGGACTCTTCTCTGAGTGTCACATAGTAAAAAGAGAGAGTGACATAATGAAAAGCAACTGAATTTTGCTAGAGTTTTTTTTTTTTTAAGCAAGAAAATGTCTTAAGCTATACCTCAGTTCTATACTTTGACTTGTTAAATGCGTTAAACAGGATGGATAAAAAAGAGAATGTGAAAGACCCAGAAAACCACAGATATTTAGTGATCATTAGAGGGAGATGGGGATCTATGGATGAATCAAAGTTCAAGGAGAGAGCACCTGATATCCACTGAGAGAAGACAAATAAGGGATGAAGTGGGGGGTTGGCCTAAGGAACAAAAATAATTCTGGTTTTTGCTAACCCTGATTACCTTCACTGCTTTTATGATACTCTTTCTTGAAAGGGGCTTTTACTTTCTGACCCCCATCTTCCCTCTTCCTTCCCCCCACCTCCATCCCAACCTGCTGCTTCTAATGCTCTTTAGTTTCCTCCAGCACCTGCAATTGGTCATTTGCTGTAGAAGCCTGGGAGAAGGCTTAAGGGAGTGGATATTTGTAAGACCGATTCTTCATTTAATAAATACGTGTTTATAAAAAGAAAGTTCAAGGAGAGAGGCCAGCTGAAGAGAGGAACCAGGGGGAGACACAGAAAGGTAGGCGCTCACCCACACAGACACAAGGACTCAGATCTTCGTGGCTCAGACCCCCATCGTGCAGCCTCTTAGTATGGTGTTACCTCTAAAGGTACAAGGTCCTGTTGAGTGTTCACAGGTAGAGGCGCATGAGCCCATCCCTTATTTGGTAACTGATCCACACGTTGGATAAAACATTGGAACGAGCCCTCGTCTCAGCAACTGACTGCAATTCGGCAGATATTTTGGTGTTCCTACTCAGTGTCAACGCCTAACAGCTGCGGTAACATAACAGCTCCACGACTCCTTTTGTTCAACTTGAATTTTGGTGACAACTGGACAGAATCAAATTCAATGGCTCTATTAGGACCTTCTTTCTTACATTAAAATGTTTCCCATCTGACACTTAGAGAAATGTACAATTACGTTCAGTTCTGCCTTCACTCTTGCCTTCACTGTCCCATTATTTCAAAAACGTTTTCTTTTGCAGTCTTGGCCGGGACTGTTATCACCACCATCCCTCGAGGTGGGAGTCTGCACGCCACGGTCTCAATCATCAACATCTATAAAGAAGGAAATCTGGCAATTCAGCAGGCCGGCAAGAACATGAGTGCCAAGGTCGTCGTGGTCTGTAAGCAGTGCCCACTCCTGAGGAGAGGTGAGTCAGAGAAAAACCTCAGTCTTTCTTCCAGGGGAGCTCAGGAGCAGAGAAGGGGACGGGAGAGCCTCTCTGAGAAAATCATGGATCTTTCCATGCCATGGCTGGTCTAGGGAAGTAAAGTCAGGGCGAATGTATTGCCCACTTGTGGTTTCGAAGGAGGGCCTTTGGAGTCCGCCAGAATTGGGCTCCAATCCCAGTTCCGGTCACTTGTGGAAGAAGACGAGATAATGGAAATGATCAATGATTCCAAGAAACGTCTGAAGTTGGATCAGTAGGGAACAGACAGAGAAGGAGCACATCAGGAGAAAGAGATTTTGAAGTATTGCACTTAAGGTGCCACTACTGTGTGTAGAGGAAGATATCCATCAAGGAACAGGAAATTCAGAGCTGGAGTTCAGAAGAGAGGTATCTATGGGCTAGAATGAAAGATTTGGGATTCATTTGTAGATATAGGATTATTAAATTCATAGATGGAGATGAGTTTATTAAGAAATTTTGGAAAAAGAAAAGCTACTTCAGAGCCAAAGGTACATGATTTTTTTTTTTTAAACAGGTTCTTTAACTTATAAAAGTAATGTATGCTCTATGGGTTTTTTTGTTTTTGCGGTACGCGGGCCTCTCACTGTTGTGGCCTCTCCCGTTGCGGAGCACAGGCTCCGGACGCGCAGGCTCAGCGGCCATGGCTCACGGGCCCAGCCGCTCCGCGGCATGTGGGATCTTCCCGGACCAGGGCACGAACCCGTGTCCCCTGCATCGGCACGCGGACTCCCAACCACTGCGCCACCAGGGAAGCCCCTGCTCTATGGTTTTTAAAAAGTTTAAATAAGTAGAGAAGGATATAAAATAAAAAGTGAAGCCCTTTCCCTTTCACCAGAGGCACAATGAACAGCTCCTTCCACACGGTTCTATCCATATCAAGCCTGCACATACACACGTAGAGAGAGGGATCATGCTACATATGTTCTACTGAAACTTTTCCGCCACATGATGTATATGTGGACAGCTTTCCATCAACAGCACGTATAGGTCTCTTTCTCGGCATGGCAATAATGCCTGGCATTCCACTGTGTGCTATGCCATGATTTCTCTATCCAATATCAGCTCATTCCTTTCCTCAGTCTTGTTACACACCTCTACTACAAGTGAAACAAACCAAACCTCTGCCACACACACACAGAAATATAGCATATCCACTTCAAGAAAGCTTTACTATGAATTCAGACTGTTGAGAAGAGTCGGAAGGTGAGCAGCCTCACACTGACTCTTTAGAGGGAATAGCAAAGACTCTGTAGAAGGTAACACTTCTTTCCAGAACTGCCCGGAACAGCAAATAATGCACATCTAGACACAGTCAAATCTCGATGCTAGCAGTCCAGGCTTTCGGTGGCATCTACCTGCTCATCCTACCAAGCTTTCACAGGCTCAAGACCACCATGATGCCAGTGTAGGCCCACAGAGGAAGGCCTATGCAAGAGAAAAAGAAACACATATTTCTCTTATGACACACGGGGGAGAGGGAGAATAAAGGGGGTGGTAAGACACACTTCCTTTATGACATTTTTCTGAAGCAGTATAAATCTTCAGAGCTGAATCCTACATAGCTCAGCTTGGGCCCCAGTCTAGGCCTACCTTAGCCAGAAACACGGATATATAAAAAACAGTATAACAGAATAAAGTACTTTTTAGGACTTATCTTTTTGCAAGGGACTATAAGAATGGAAAGAAGTATATGATCCAACCATGCCCTCAAAAAACTTACATAGTATAAATGTTGGAGACGTTAATAAAAAGTCCAAGACAACAACAACAGAAGACGATGGATCATTAGCTGACAAATGCCTGGGGAGATCCAGAAGCCTTGTGACACCAGGAGAGGCCATCTGAAGCCCCTTGAGGAAGGAGAGCCTTTCACAGAAACAGTGTATTGTTCATAGCAGACACTCAGTAAATACGTCAGACCTTCCGCAGAGCTGGACGTGACCGGATCGAATCATTCCATCCACATTCCTACTGTTAGCAGAGCTGGAACATGCTATTCAGTTACATTTAGATTTTTTTCCCAATGAGAGTCTTAAACCAGATTTTATCCTAGATAGGATAAATGTCTAATTATACCCTTTACAGAGCATTTACCTAGAGGTGAGTTATAGTCGAAGTTGTTTCAAACCAACACACAGAGAGAAAAAAATTAATCTTATATTCTCTTTTAGGTCTAAACTACATTATTATGGGCCAAGTGGGTGAAGATGGGAGAGGCAAAATCATGCCCAACAGCTTTATCATGATGTTCAAGACCAAGAATCAGAAGCTCCTGGACGCCTTGAAGAACAAGCAATGTTAACAGTGAACTGTGTCCATTTAAGCTGCATTCTGTCACTGCCTTTGAAGGATCTATTTTTTTCTCAGTAGGAAAAGAAAATTTATAACCTGAAATATTGAGCATTCAGAGAGATTTACTCTTCACATGATGTAGGTCGGAGAGCTCCGGTGTCACTGATGGAAGTTCTGTTGCCTGCACAGAAGAGAGCCGATTAGAAACCTGCAGACTTAGTGAGGTGATAAGAAACTAAATGTATCAAGCGTTGACAGTTTGGAAGCAGTTTATTTATACATCTCTGTAAAAGGATATTTTAGAAATGAGTTGTGTGAAGATGTAAAAAAGAGATTTTATACGTGCAATATTTATAGTGATATTTGTTTTACCTTCAAGCATTTGCTCTGAGTTGTTATATTCTTCTCCTGCATTTTTAAAATCAGTGCTTAATAAAATATTTTTAAATGATTATATAACAGCCATTAGACTTGCTTTTATAGAAAGTGGGACACTGTAAAAAGAATATTCCCTGCTATTTACACATAAGGTTGTCCTTGTATCAGTTTATACTTTGCTAAAAGAACATTCCAAGAACCGCAGGGACTAGATGGACTCAGTAATGTAAACAGACTATAATTCTTCTCTGCAGAACCAGAGAATGTTAGAGCCAGAATCGTGTCCCTCAGGAATCTCATTCAGGTCCTTCATTTTGTGATAGAAATGGAAGCTCAGGTATATTTAGTGACTTGTGCAGAGCACACATCTCCCAAGAGACAGAACAGGCAATCTAGCTCAATTTATATAACTAGACTAAAAAGTTAAAAGCCAAAGATTATCAGACTGGATCAGAAAAACAAAATACAACAATATACTATTTGAAAGAGACACCTAAAGCATAAGGACACAAAGAAGTTGAAAAGAAAAGGATAGAAGAACATAAATATATCAGGCAAATATTAACCAAAACAAGACTGAAGTGGCTTTATTCATATTAGGGAAAAAAATGGACTTTAAGGTATTTCTCAAGATGAAGAGGGTTACAAGGAGATAAAACAATTCTAAAATTTGCATGCAGCTAATAACATGCAAAGATATATCACTAAAATATTTTATCCTTCAATATAATATAGGCTTCAAAATATATAACTAAGTCTGGCATAGTATAAATGGAAATTGACAAGTTCACCATCATAGTGGGAGATTTTAACACACTTCTCACAGTAATTGGCAGATTTAAAAGAAACAAAAAAAGATATAATTTTTTTAATAACATCTTTATTGGAGTATAATTGCTTTACAATGGTGTGTTAGTTTCTGCTTTATAACAAAGTGAATCAGCTATGCATATACATATATCCCCCTATCTCTTCCCTCTTGCATCTCTCTCCCTCCCACCCTCCCTATCCCACCATTCTATGTGGTCACAAAGCACCGAGCTGAAAAGATATAGATTTGAACCACACAGTTAGCTAGATTTACCTGATGGACGTAAACAGAACCAAAAGCTCTTTTTTTTTTTTTTTTGGCCATACCACGTGGCTTGTGGGATCTTAATTCCCGACCAGGGATCAAACCTGGGCCCTTGTCAGTGAGAGCACAGAGTCCTAACCACTGGACCGCCAGGGAATTCCCCAAAAGCTCATTTTTAATCTCAATATGGAACAACTTCACAACTTGACCACTTACTGCACCATGAAACAAATCCCATTTAAAGAACTAGTGTCGCACAGACATCCTTCTCCAGCAACAATGAATAATTAGAAATTAATAGCACAAAGTACACAATAATTAAAAAAATAAGAAAAAAAACCCTGATGTTGGAAATTGAGAAATGTACTTTTAAGTAACTCATGATCAAAAGGAAACTGTCATGGAAAATAGAAAATATTAAAAACTGAATAATAGAAACACTGAATTTTAAAATGTGTGGAATGCAATTTATAACCTTACATGTTTATATTCTAAAAGAAAGGGTGAAAAATATTTTGTGACTGATACAAATTATGGAGGTTAGTAAAAGAACAACAGAATACACTTCTAAAAATTGGAGGAAATAAACATACAAGCAGAAATTGAGTAAAATAGAATCATAAATAGAGACAATTAACAAAATAAAAACTTGGTTCTCTCAAATGACTCATATAATTGACAAAACTGACAAGATTAAGCAAGAAAAAACGTTAAAAAGGACAAGAAAATGATTTAGGCATGAAAAGGGACCTTACAATAGATGTTAACGCACTCTCAAAAAGCAGTTAAGAGCATATTATGAGCCATTTATGTCAGAAGATTTGGAAACTTAGTGGACAAATTCATGGCCAGGGGGTGAGGACTTATCACTTGGACTCAAATGGAAATAGAATACCTAAATAGTCTTAAAATCATTAAAGAAATTCAATCCTTTTTTTTTTTGGCGGTACGCGGGCCTTTCATTGTTGTGGCCTCTCCCGTTGCGGAGCACAGGCTCCGGACGCGCAGGCTCAGCGGCCATGGCTCACGGGCCCAGCTGCTCCGCGGCATGTGGGATCTTCCTGGACCGGGGCACAAACCCGTGTCCCCTGCATCGGCAGGCGGACTCTCAATGACTGCGCCACCAGGGAAGCCCAGAAATTCAATCCTAATTTTAAAACTTTCTTCAGATAAAACCCCAGGTCCAGACAGTTTTACTTAGAAGGTCTACCAACATCTAAGGGACAAACACCGCCAATCTAACATATACTATTCCAGAGTATAAACAAAGAAGTAACACTCAGCAATTCTTTTTATGAGAGTAATATAATCTTAACATCAAAACTTCAGCAGATAACAGGATCTAAAACCACTAGTCTGATTTTACTTCTGAACATAGGTGCAAAAACCCTAAACTAAATATTATCCCAAAAAATCCAGCAAACCAACCAAATAGGTGACAATCAAGTTGGGTTTATCCCAGGAATACTTGATTAATTTAACATTAGAAAATCAACGATCACACTTCACTGCATTAATAGAACTGCAATGCCAACTAGGGAGTCTTAGGGGCAGCTAAACATCCAGACTTAACACTATCACAGGCCTCCCTTGGTACCAGTATCCTCAGAAAGATACTGTATAGCACAGGGACCAGAGCTTAATGGCACAATGTCACACTTTCTTCTCCGGGAGTCTTTGCAGCCATCTGGCAGCAGTTCATACCAGCTATCCATGAGCTGTTTTCTTTGCCTCCCTAGATAAAGTCTCAGATGCCAGGAGACAAGATTCATGCCAGATGGGTGTAGACACCCCAGTTTAAAGGTCGCATCTCCACAGAAGCCAGTTATCTCTTGTAACAACTCCATAAGCCCAGCTCCCAGACGCCTCATAGATGACACACCTGTTTATGAGTTACACACTCAGGAAAGCCCAGAGCTCTGGCTCCCCTATCGGGTATTTATAGTTCGCTTATACTGGATTGGATTCCTCCCAATCCAAAGCAATTTACCAATCAGGGATCATTTTTACCAGAAACAAGTTTGTCTAGCAACATAGTTGACATACTGTATTATCAGATTACTAGGTAAACTAAGCTAGAGTTAAGCAAAGATCATCTTTTAATGGGGAAAGGTTCTGTTAAGCCCTATTCACAGTAGATTAAAGAAGAAAAATAATTTGATCTTAGTAATGCAGAAGTACTTGATTAATTCAACATTTACTCATGACAAAAATAAACCCTGAGCAAACTATGAATAGAAGGGAACTTCCTTAAGTTGAGAAGAAAACTTGCAGCAAATCTTATATTTAATGGTAAAGTATTGAAAGCATTTCCTTTAAGATCAGTGATAAGACAGGAATGCTTGAAATCACATTTCTATTAAAAATTGTATTGGAGGGTCTGGTCAGTGTAGTAAGTTAAGAAAAAGAAAAAATGATATTGGAAAGGAAGAAACAAGACTATTATGCAAAGATGATATGATTATCCAAATAGAAAACCTGAAGCAACATGCAGGTGATTAGAATTAACAGTTTCACAAGTTTGTCTCTTAGCCCTAGCCCAAAACAAGATATAAATATCATTTTATAATTTATAATTAAGCATCTTGAGTTAAGTACATGAGGCTCATTATTCACACGCTAACAGCCTCTTTTTAACATAGAAACTATGGGGGTATACATGGATGTACAGAATTAGGGATTCAGATGGGGCAGCTCTGGGACATACATAGAAGTTTTTCTGAGGGATTTTAAAGTTATTATGTAAAATTCTGACTTTGTTTTTGTAATTTGCTTCTTCCCTAAGTCAACAATTAGGTTTAAAAAGGCTAAAATTTAATTAGATATAAATTTGAAACAGTATCTTTTGCTTGAAGGATGTCCCTGTGGCATTCTGATACCAACATTAAATTAGATTTAAACAGTGAGGTTTTTTTTTAACATCCGTATTGGAGTATAATTGCTTTACAATGGTATGTTAGTTTCTGCTTTAAACAGTGAGTTTTGAAGTATAGAAACCTATAAAGAAAAATTACAAGCTTAATGTACGACTTTATAAAGCTGATTAGAATCACATCAGATTGGAAGAGTGAGGGGGAAGAGGGTGGAAGAGTAAGACGCGGAGATCACCTTCCTCCCCACAGATACACCAGAAATACATCTACACGTGGAACAATTCCTACAGAACACCTACTGAACGCTGGCAGAAGACCTCAGACCTCCCAAAAGGCAAGAAACTCCCCACGTACCTGGGTAGGGCAAAAGCAAAAAGAATAAACAGAGACAAAAGAATAGGGACGGGACCTGCACCACTGGGAGGGAGCCGTGAAGGAGGAAGGGTTTCCACACACTAGAAGCCCCTTCGCGGGCGGAGACTGTGGATGGCGGAGCGGGGAAGCTTCGGAGCCGCGGAGGAGAGCGCAGCTACAGGGGTGCGGAGGGCAAAGCGGGTAGATTCCCGCACAGAGGATCAGGGCCAACCAGCACTCACCAGTCCGAGAGGCTTGTCTGCTCACCCGCCGGGGCGGGCGGGGCTGGGAGCTGAGGCTCTGGCTTCGGTCGGAGCGCAGGGGGAGGACTGGCGGCGTGAACGCAGTCTGAAGGGGTTAATGCACCACGGCTAGCCAGGAGGGAGTCCGGGAAAAAGTGCGGACCTACCGAAGAGGTAAGAGACTTTTTCTTCCCTCTTTGTTTCCTGGTGCGCGAGGAGAGGGGATTAAGATGGCTGCTTAAAGGAGCTCCAGAGACGGGCGCGAGCCGCGGCTAACAGCGCGGACCCCAGAGACGGGCATGAGACGCTAAGGCTGCTGCTGCCACCTCCAAGAAGCCTGTGTGCGAGCACAGGTCACTCTCCACACCTCCCTTCCGGGGAGCCTGTGCAGCCTGCCACTGCCAGGGTCCCAGGATCCAGGGACAACTTCCCCGGGAGAACGCACAGCGCGCCTCAGGCTGGTGCAACGTCACGCTGTCCTCTGCCGCTGCAGGCCCGTCCCGCACTCCGTGCCCCCCCCCCGCCCCCCCACCCGCCCACCCGCCTGAGTGAGCCAGAGCTGCCGAATCAGCGGCTCCTTTAACCCTGTCCTGTATGAGTGAAGAACAGACACCCTCTGGCGACCTACACGCAGAGGCGGGGCCAAATCCAAAGCTGAGCCCCCGGGAGCTGTGCGAACAAAGAAGAGAAAGGGAAATCTCTCCCAGCAGCCTCAGGAGCAGCGGATTAAATCTCCACAATCACCTTGATGTACCTGCATCTGTGGAATACCTGAATATACAACGAATCATACCAAATTGAGGAGGTGGACTTTGAGAGCAAGATTTATTATTTTTTCCACTTTTCCTCTTTTTGTGAGTGTGCATGTGTATGCTTCTGTGTGAGATTTTGTCTGTATAGCTTTGCTTTCACCATTTCTCCTAGGGTTCTATCTATCTGTTTTTTGTTTTTTACTTTTAAAAAAAATTTTTTTCTTAATTATTTTTATTTTAATAACTTTATTTTATTTTACCTTACTTTATTTTCTTTTCTTTTATCCTTTTTCTTTCTTTCTCCTTTTTCTCACGTTTATTTTGAGCCATGTGGATGAAAGGCTCTTGGTGCTGCAGCCAGGAGTCAGTGCTGTGCCTCTGAGGTGGGAGAGCCAACTTCAGGACACTGGTCCACAAGAGACCTCCCAGCTCCAAGTAATATCAAACTGCGAAAATCCCCCAGAGATCTCCATCTCAACACCAACACCCAGCTTCACTCAACGACCAACAAGCTACAGTGCTGGACACCCTATGCCAAACAACTAGCAAGACAGGAACACAACCCCATGATTAGCAGAGAGGCTGCCTAAAATCATAAGTCCACAGACACCCCAAAACACACCACCAGACGTGGACCTGCCCACCAGAAAGACAAGATCCAGCCTCATCCACCAGAACACAGGCACTAGTCCCCTCCACCAGGAAGCCTACACAGTCCACTGAACCAACTTTAGCCACTGGGGACAGACACAAAAAACAATGGGAACTACGAACTGCGGCCTGCAAAAAAGAGACCCCAAACACAGTAAGATAAGCAAAATGAGAAGACAGAAAAACACACAGCAGGTGAAGGAGCAAGATAAAAACCTACCAGACCTAACAAATGAAGAGGAAATAGGCAGTCTACCTGTAAAAGAATTCACAATAATGATAGTAAAGATGATCCAAAATCTTGGAAATAGAATAGAGAAAATGCAAGAAACATTTAACAAGCACCTAGAAGAACTAAAGATGAAACAAGCAATGATGAACAACACAATAAATGAAATTAAAAATACTCTAGAAGGGATCAATAGCAGAATAACTGAGGCAGAAGAAGGGAAAAGTGACCTGGAAGATAAAGTAGTGGAAATAACTACTGCAGAGCAGAATAAAGAAAAAAGAATGAAAAGAACTGAGGACAGTCTCAGAGACCTCTGGGACAACATTAAACACACCAACATTCGAATTACAGGGGTTCCAGAAGAAGAAGAGAAAAAGAAAGGGACTGAGAAAATATTTGAAGAGATTATAGTTGAAAACTTCCCTAATATGGGAAAGGAAATAGTTAATCAACTCCAGGAAGCACAGAGAGTCCCATACATGATAAATCCAAGGAGAAACACACCAAGACACATATTAATCAAACTGTCAAAAATTAAATACAAAGAAAAAATATTAAAATCAGCAAGGGAACATCAACAAATAACACACAAAGGAATCCCCATAAGGTTAACAGCTGATCTTTCAGCAGAAAATCTGCAAGCCAGAAGGGACTGGCAGGACATATTTAAAGTGATGAAGGAGAAAAACCTACAACCAAGATTACTCTACCCAGCAAGGATCTCATTCAGATTTGATGGAGAAATTAAAACCTTTACAGACAAGCAAAAGCTGACAGAGTTCAGCACCACCAAACCAGCTTTACAACAAATGCTAAAGGATCTTCTCTAGGCAAGAAACACAAGAGAAGGAAAAGACCTATAATAACAAACCCAAAACAATTAAGAAAATGGGAATAGGAATATACATATCGATAATTACCTTAAATGTAAATGGATACAATGCTTCCACCAAAAGACACAGATTGGCTGAATGGATACAAAAGCAAGACCCATATATATGCTACCTACAAGAGACGCACTTCAGACCTAGAGACACATACAGACTGAAAGTGAGGGGATGGAAAAAGATATTCCATGCAAATGGAAACCAAAAGAAAGCTGGAGTAGCAATTCTCAAATCAGACAAAATAGATTTTAAAATACAGACTATTAGAAGAGACAAAGAAGGACACTACATAATGATGAAGGGATCGATCCAAGAAGAAGACAAAACAATTGTAAATATTTATGCACCCAACATAGGAGCACCTCAATATTTAAGGCAAATACTAACAGCCATAAAAGGGGAAATCGACAGTAACATATTCATAGTAGGGGACTTTAACACCCCACTTTCACCAATGGACAGATCATCCAAAATGAAAATAAATAAGGAAACACAAGCTTTAAATGATACATGAAACAAGATGGACTTAATTGATATTTATAGGACATTCCATCCAAAAACAACAGAATACACATTTTTCTCTAGTGCTCATGGAACATTCTCCAGGATAGATCATATCTTGGGTCACAAATCAAGCCTTGGTAAATTTAAGAAAATTGAAATTGTATCAAGTATCTTTTCCAACCACAATGCTATGAGACTAGATATCAATAACAGGAAAAGATCTGTAAAAAAATAGAAACACATGGAGGCTAAACAATACACTACTTAATAATGAAGTGATCACTGAAGAAATCAAAGAGGAAATCAAAAACTACCTAGAAACAAATGACAGTGGAGTCACGATGACCCCAAACCTATGGGATGCCACAAAAGTAGTTCTAAGAGGGAAGTTTATAGCAATACAATCCTACCCTAAGAAACAGAAACATCTCGAATAAACAACCTAACCTTGCACCTAAAGCAATTAGAGAAAGAAGAACAAAGAAACCCCAAAGTTAGCAGAAGAAAAGAAATCATAAAGATCAGATCAGAAATAAAGGAAAAAGAAATGAAGGAAACGATAGCTAAGATCAATGAAACTAAAAGCTGGTTCTGTAAGAAGATAAACAAAATTGATAAACCACTAGCCAGACTCAGCAAGAAAAAAAGGGAGAAGACTCAAATCAATAGAATTAGAAATGAAAAAGGAGAAGTAACAACTGACACTGCAGAAATACAAAGGATCATGAGAGATTACTACAAGCAACTCTATGCGAATAAAATGGACAACCTGGAAGAAATGGACAAATTCTTAGAAATGCACAACCTGCCAAGACTGAATCAGGAAAAAATAGAAAATATGAACAGACCAATCACAAGCACTGAAATTGAAACTGTGATTAAAAATCTCCCAACAAACAAAAGCCCAGGACCAGATGGCTTCACAGGCGAATTCTTTCAAACATTTAGATAAGAGCTAACACCTATCCTTCTCAAACTCTTCCAAAATATAGCAGAGGGAGGAACACTCCCAAACTCATTCTACAAGGCCACCATCACCCTGATACCCAAGCCAGACAAAGATACTACAAAAAAAGAAAATTACACACCAATATCACTGATGAATATAGATGCAAAAATCCTCAACAAAATACTAGCAAACAGAATCCAACAACACATTAAAATGATCATACACCATGATCAAGTGGGGTTTATTCCAGGAATGCAAGGATTTTTCAATATACACAAATCAATCAATGTGATACACCTGAAGGATAAAAACTATATGGGCATCTCAATAGATGCAGAGAAAGCTTTCGTCAAAATTCAACACTCATATATGACAAAAACCCTCCAGAAAGTAGGCATAGAGGGAACTCACCTCAACATAATAAAGACCATAGCTGACAAACCCACAGCCAGCATCGTCCTCAATGGTGAAAAACTGAAAGCATTTCCACTAAGATCAGGAACAAGACAAGATTGCCCACTCTCACCACGCTTATTCAACATAGTTTTGGAAGTTTTAGCCATAGCAATCAGAGAAGAAAAGGAAATAAAAGGAATCCAAATCGGAAAAGAAGAAGTAAAGCTGTCACTGTTCGCAGATGACATGATACTATACATAGAGAATCCTAAAGATGCTACCAGAAAACTACTAGAGCTAATCAATGAATTCGGTAAAGTGGCAGGATACAAAATTAATGCACAGAAATCTCTTGCATTCCTATACACTAATGATGAAAAATCTGAACGTGAAATCAAGAAAACACTCCCATTTACCACTGCAACAAAAAGAATAAAGTATCTAGGAATAAACCTACCTAAGGAGACAGAAGACCTGTATGCAGAAAATTATAAGACACTGATGAAAGAAATTAAATTAATGATACAAATAGATGGAGAGATATACCATGTTCTTGGATTGGAAGAATCAACATTGTGAAAATGACTCTACTACCCAAAGCAATCTACAGATTCAATGCAATCCCTATCAAACTACCAATGGCATTTTTCACAGAACTAGAACAAAAAGTTTCACAATTTGTATGGAAACACAAAAGACCCTGAATAGCCAAAGCAATCTTGAGAATGAAAAACGGAGCTGGAGGAATCAGGCTCCCTGACTTCTGACTATACTACAAAGCTACAGTAATCAAGACAGTATGGTACTGGCACAAAAACAGAAATATAGATCAATGGAACAGGATAGAAAGCCCAGAAATAAACCCACGCACATATGGTCACCTTATCTTTGATAAAGGAGGCAGGAATGTACAGTGCAGAAAGGACAGCCTCTTCAATAAGTGGTGCTGGGAAAACTGGACAGGTACATGTAAAAGTATGAGATTAGATCACTTCCTAACACCATACACAAAAATAAGCTCAAAATGGATTAAAGATCTAAATGTAAGGCCAGAAACTATCAAACTCTTAGAGGAAAACATAGGCAGAACACTCTATGACATAAATCACAGAAAAATCCTTTTTGACCCTCCTCCTAGAGAAATGCAAATAAAAACAAAAATAAACAAAAGGGACCTAATGAAACTTCAAAGCTTTTGCACAGCAAAAGAAACCATAAACAAGACCAAAAGACAGCCCTCAAAATGGGAGAAAATATTTGGAAATGAAGCAACTGACAAAGGATTAATCTGCAAAATTTACAAGCAGCCCATGCAGCTCAATAACAAAAAAACAAACAACCCGATCCAAAAATGGGCAGAAGACCTAAATAGACATTTCTCCAAAGAAGATATACAGACTGCCAACAAACACATGAAAGAATGCTCAACATCATTAATCATTAGAGAAATTCAAATTAAAACTACAATGAGATATCATCTAACACCAGTCAGAATGGCCATCATCAAAAAATCTAGAAACAATGAATGCTGGAGAGGGTGTGGAGAAAACGGAACACTCTTGCACTGCTGGTGAGAATGTGAATTGGTACAGCCACTATGGAGAACAGTATGGAGGTTCCTTAAAAAACTACAAATAGAACTGCCATATGACCCAGCAATCCCACTACTGGGTATATACCCTAAGAAAACCATAATTCAAAAAGAGTCATGGGGCTTCCCTGGTGGCACAGTGGTTGAGAGTCCGCCTGCTGATGCAGGGGATGCGGATTCGTGCCCCGGTCTGGGAGGTTCCCACGTGCTGCAGAGCAGCTGGGCCCATGGGCCATAGCCACTGAAGCTGCGTGTCCGGAGCCTGTGCTCCGCAGTGGGAGACGCCACAACAGTGAGAGGCCCACGTACCACAAAAAGGATCATGTACCAAAATGTTCATTGCAGCTCCATTTACAATAGCCAGGACATGGAAACAACCTAAGTGTCCATCATCGAATGAATGGATAAAGAAGATGTGGCACATATACACAATGGAATATTACTCAGCCATAAAAAGAAACGAAATTCAGCTATTTGTAATGAGGTGGATGGACCTAGAGTCTGTCATACAGAGTGAAGTAAGTCAGAAAGAGAAAGACAAATACCGTATGCTAACACATATATATGGAATTTAAGAAAAAAATATCATGAAGAACCTAGGGGTAAGACGGGAATAAAGACACAGACGTACTAGAGAATGGACTTGAGGATTTGGGGTGGGGGAAGTGTAAGCTGTGACAAAGTGAGAGAGTGGCATGGACATATATACACTACCAAAAGTAAAATAGATAGCTAGTGGGAAGCAGCCGCATAGCACAGGGAGATCAGCTCGGTGCTTTGTGACCACCTAGAGGGGTGGGATAGAGAGGGTGGGAGGGAGGGAGACCTAAGAGGGAAGAGATATGGGAACATATGTATATGTATAACTGATTCACTTTGTTATAAAGCAGAAACTAACACACCATTGTAAAGCAATTATACTCCAATAAAAATGTAAAAAAAATTAAAAAAAATATAAAGCTGATTAATTTATCTCATGAACAAGAAATTTATATTAATAGTAACATAATACAATGAAGAGCCTCCTGGATGATGAGGAGAAGACTTGGATTCTCCTTCACAGTGCAGCATTGGGGAACCTTAGTTTCCTTATCTATAAAATGATAAAGTTGAATTGGATTCTTTCTGAGATCCTGTAAAGGTCTTCAACTGTTTCCAGATTCTTGAATAACCAAACTGATCAAAATATAAAGTAGCACAGAAATAAAATTAACCACTTTCTCCATTCTAAACCCTTGGTCCCTCCATGGTCTGGCTTGTTTATTTTCTAAGACTGACTCTTGATTTTTTATTTATGTTTACTACCCCACTGTGCATCCTGTCCCTCTGTCTCTTGCTCATCTCACTGGTCTCTGCTTCTGACCTTGGTCATAAACTTAAAGTCTTTAATAAACTAGTCATTTAGAAAATAGGGACTGTACATCTTAAGTTCTATTCTCTGACGAAGATGAAACTATAGTGAGAAATTCATTCAAAAAACCAAAGTGTTTGGATCTATCTTTCCCAACACAAATAATAAATGGAGCTCAAGATCCCAAGTCAGTCATTGTACAACCTGGACAAATTACTTAATATGTCAGTTTTCTTTCCTATGAAATAAGAAAGCTGAAGTAGGTGATGTAAGTTTTCTTCCAATCCAATTTGATGGAATAAGACTTAGAGATTGCAACTGTTAGAAGGGTATCTGACTGGATATCATTTCCAGGATATTTACACAAATAGATAATGGCTAAACTTTCATTTAACAAATTTGTGTCATTTAATATCAACAACATACTTAAGCTGAGGATACAGAGAATAAAAGAACTGCCCCTTCCTATGCTTTGTTTAGTTTTGTACCTTAAAAAAAAAGAAAAAACCCTCTGTGTTAAAATAAGCAATGTGCTTGCTATTTCTACTGAAATATAAAATGGGGGAAATGAGTTTTAAAATTTGGAGTTGAATCATCTCCCAAATTAATTTAATTTCTGAATGAGTTAATGAGGTGGCTAGTACATTTTCTTCCTCAAAACCCTTTTCAAATGGCACCTGATAGTTTTACTATCTTAGAATAATTTTATCTAAAACTGAAGAGATTGATCAAATAGTCTTACTAATGGAGACAGAGAGAAACGTCTAGATTGCTGGTAGCGGAATGAAGAAACCTGTCATTATCTGGCTGAAACTGTTCTTTTTTGAAACATACATTTACCTCCTACCCAAACATGCTGCTTTGCCTCTTGTACTACTGTAATTTAATTTACATCAGAAACCATGTCTCTTAAAGATGGTTATTTTAAACCATGTAACTAACACATAAAATTTTTCCTACTTTTGAGTTCTATATTTGAAGCATGTATTTCAAACTGGAGGCAGGGGGAGTAGGAAAAGAAAAAAGTGTGAAATGACCAAATGAAGAGAAACACTGTCACTGGCAATTCTTCTAAATATCTCTTCAAGAAACACAACATATTTACCCACAGGGCAGTGATGCCAGAAAGCTAACAAATTTACTTACAAATGTGAAATCCACAGCAGCCATTGCCCTTCGTACTATTAATATTTTCTTAGTGTAATTTTGAATAATTAGATTCCCTACAGTCTATAACCTCGGCCTATTTGTTATTTTATAAATGTATTTTCTGAGGAAAAGAAAAATTTCAATATCAATGCAATTCCAATCAAAATCACCACAAGGTTTTTTTGGTAGAAATTGATGGGCAGATTCCAAAATTTATATGAAATAGCAAAGAATCTAGAATTGCTAAAATAAATTTTGAAAAATACAAAATTCTTCACCCTGGCATTTACTACCATAATTCACGTGACTGTGTTATGTTACTAATGGGCTACTGACTTGCATATTCAAGCACTGTTTTCTTCTGGAGTGGTAATAAATCATAAAATTCAACTGTTATTTTCTCTTTTCTTTCTTTCTTTCTTTCTTTCTTTCTTTCTTTCTTTCTTTCTTT